>NC_045427.1:225949921-226284921 GCF_902635505.1 Sarcophilus harrisii
CATTCTTGCTATCTTCATTGCTAGTCTTATCTCTCCAACTAGTCTGTAAACTCCATGAGGTCAGAGGCTGCGCACGTAGCCTGGATTAAAAACAGAGCTTTGATCTTTGCTAGCAATATGACCGTGAGTAAGTCACTTTACACCTTGCTAGGTCTTTGGTCAACTCATCTGTAAGATGAGAATATTAACCCTACCCCCCAGGGATGGTAGGGGAGG
This sequence comes from Sarcophilus harrisii, assembly GCF_902635505.1. Lineage (NCBI taxonomy): Eukaryota > Metazoa > Chordata > Mammalia > Dasyuromorphia > Dasyuridae > Sarcophilus > Sarcophilus harrisii. The sequence goes on from NC_045427.1 coordinate 225,950,138, forward strand.
AAGGGAGAGCAGAAATGGTTTATATGGTAAAGTTAGACACATATAACTCCATTTTCTCATTTTGCTGGGGAAATAATAATAGGTATAGGAAGAAATCTGTGAAAACATCTGGAAAAGTGACTTTGCTTTAGATTTTAAAATAACAGTGTTGAGTGGATGCCCATCAGTTGGGGAATGGCTAAATAAGTTTTGGTATATGAATGTTATGGAATATTATTGTTCTATTAAAAATGATCAGCAGGATGATTTTAGAGAGGCCTGGAGAGACGTACATGAACTCATGCAAAATGAAATGCGCAGAACCAGGAGATCATTGTACATGGCAACAAGAAGATTATATGATTATTAATTCTGATGGACATGGCTCTCTTCAACAGTGAGATGACTCAAGCCAGTACCAATGATTTTGTGATGAAGAGAGCCATCTACACCCAGAGAGAAGCCTGTGGGAACTGATTGTGGATCACAACATAGCACTTTCACTCTTTTTGTTGTCGTTTGCTTGCTTTTTATTTTCTTTCTCATTTTTTTCTTTTTGATTTGTTTTTTCTTGTGCAACTAGATAATTGCATAAATATGTATGCATATGTTGGATTTAACATGTATTTTTTACCCTGTTTAACATATATTGGATTATTTGCCATCTAGAAGAGGAGATAGAAGAAAGCAGGAGAAAAATTGGAACATCAGGTTTTTCAAAGATTGAAAATTAAAAAGCTTTAATAAAAATAAAGTAAAAAAAAATAAAAATAGCAGTGTTGTGGTTTAGACCAGACCTTTAAGACTCATGCCCAGCACTATTTCTTCCATCTTTCCAAACCTTTTACCAGCTCTGGATAACATTGTACATTATGAAGAGAGTTACAATTAAAGACAGGTAACCAGGTTTACACCCTGACTGCTATACTTACCAGTCTTGTGAGCTACATCTATAAGTCTCAATCCTTCAGAATTTCATTTCTTTATTTGTAAGAGATGATGGCTTACCTATCTGATGACTGCTGGCTTTATTATTAGGTCAGAAGCAAATTTGCCATATATGAAAATAATGGAATATTATCGTTCTATAAAAAACCAAATTTAAATGATTTAAAAAGGGCTTGGAAAGATTTACATGAACTGATGCTGAGCAAAACAAGCAGTACCAGGAATCCATTGTACACAATAATAGCTAGAATGTTCTATGATCAACTATGAAAGACTTGGTTCTTCTCAGTGGTTCAGTGATCCAAAGCAATCTCAATAAATTTTGGAAAGAAAATACCATCTGCATCCAGAAAAAGAACTATGGAGATTGAATGTAAATCAACACATGCTGGGTTCACTTCTTTTTTCTGTTTTTTTTTTCTCCTCTCCCATGGTTTTTCTCTTTTGTTCTAATTTTTCTCTCCCAATATGATTCATAAAGCAATGTGTATTAAAAATAAATAATTTTACTGGGGAAAAAAGAAGCAAATTTGCCCTAAGGAGGAGAAAACTCTACATTATGTAAAGAAATGTTACCATTTGCTTAGGTCCCTAAGGATTGCCTAGAAATGTCCAGCACCTGGGCATGGCTGAAGGTCTGTTTTAAACCACAGGGTCATTGAACAATATGGAATCATCAGGCCCATCCTCTGGAATTTGCCTTCCTTTAGCTGCTTGGATCAGCTCCTTTGTAAGGGTCCACAGAGCTAGAACACAATAGTCTCCTGGGTAGAAGTCTGAAGAACAATGAAATGGACTTTACCCCTCCAAGAATGGCTCAATTCTAGCAGATGGGGGTTGGGGCCACTTGTAAAAGATTAGCATATATTCATAAAAAATTAATTTATTTTCATTTAACAAAAATATATTTTTCTCCTCCTCTCTCAGTGAAAAACAAAGCAGAACAAAATTCTTGTTATACGTATATATCTATAAATATGTATAAATAGTCAAATGAATTTCAACATTGGCCCATGTTGTTTGGTTTTTGATTGTGGGTTTGTTTTTGTTTTTGTTTTTTGATTGCTTCATTCTGAGTCCATAATCTTTCTGCTAGGAGACAAGTGGCACAATGGATAGAGTGATGAGCCTGAAGTCAAGAAGACCTGAAGTTATCTCCAGTCTAAGGTACTTACTTGCTGGGTAATCCTGAGCCATTCCTTTGCCTCAGTTTCCTTAACTGTAAAATGGGAATAACATCTATAAAATGGGAATAACATCTATAAAATTGGAATAGTACATACCTCTTGGGTTTGTGGGGACAGAATGAGATGATATTTGTGAAACAATAGGCACTGTGCCTCAAATTTGTAGTAGGCACTTAAGAAATATTTGTTTCCTTCCTTCCCTCCTCACTGGCTCTTTGGATTCCTAGCTGGCCATCAGCAAGTATGTATTTTGGCAGATCTCACCCCTCTACAATATACAATAGAATCCTTCCACATCTTTTGACTTTGAGCCATGCTTGTCCATGTCCATAAATCCTTTCCCAAAGGACTTACTCAATGTGCTAGAGGCCTTTCTCTGGTTCATTTAACATTTCTTGGGGACCAGTGAAATAATTGAACTGTTATTGTTCGAAGTGAGTGCAAGGGATAATGTTGTAAAAAAAATTACCCTGGTATGGATTCTGTCAATAAAAAGTTACTATAATAAAAAAAAAGAACTGTTATTTTTCCCTTTCATGATATAACTAGTCCATCTCCTTTTCCTTGATGATGTGTTTTATGTGATTTCTTTCACACAGATCCTCACAGGTCATGTGTTGCTGCAGCCTGCATCCCTCCACTTTATCCCCGCCACCATGGATTTTTCTTTGGATCACCTGCAACTCATGAATAGATTTTCTTTCTTTCTTTTTTTGAGATTTAAACTCAGAATAAAAAGAAGTCTTATTTCTATAGCACTTTAAGCCTCAAAATAACCCTGTTAAGGATAGAGTGAACGTTATTATCCCTATCATGTATTAGAGAGAATTGAAGCTGAGGTAAAGTGTTTTACCTAAGATCATACAGTTAATAATTGAAACTAAATTTAAACTCAATTATTCTGACTCCTAGGTCTGGGCTCTTTATACAACATTATATTGATTACTAGAAACCCAGAATTGGGAACAGGCTTTAGAGATTATCCAATTCAACTCTGATTTTCCAGAAGAAGAAACCAAGGCAAGGTGTAGAGAGAGAATGACTTGCTTAGCATCACTTAGCCCACATAAACTCAGGTTCTTTCCTCATAGTCTAATGTACTTTCTATCACACAGCACTGCTCACCTGACCATTCCTATTTTTGACAGATATTTCTGTGGATTCCCAATTATAATGATTCATTTTTGTTATTTTATTTTAAAATTTTGTTTATCTTTCTTTTTCCATATTTAACTCTATGTATTGCTAGATATGTTCTTTCATGCCTTTTTCTCTATATATCACCATTCTCTCTTGTCTTTCTCATTCTTTCTTTAACTGACTACCTATTCTCATTGGAGCAAGAATTCAAAAGAACCAAGTGTCCCATTAAGTGATCTGGCTTAAATGTCACAGGAATTCACTGAAGTCAAAGCTTTACTCTCATTCAGTAGAAAGAAACTGACTTCTTTTTCAGTTAGGATATTTTAGATTATCCAACTATAAAATGGAAATAAATAATGCTTTCTACTCACAGGCTTTTTGTGGGGATGGAGTAAAAAAAATGCTTTGTCAAAAAAAAATGATAATACTTTGCATAGTGTTCAATACATAGTAGGCACTTAATAAATGTTAATTTTCTTTCTTTCTTATTGGTCTTGTAAAACATTTTGCAATTGTTATCTCTTTTGATCCTAACAACTCTGTGAGGTAGTTGCTATTATTAGGCCCATTTTACAAATGAGGAAACTGAGTCTTGAGAGATTAAGTGACTTACCCAGGATCATCTAGCTAGTGAGTGTCTAGAGCCAGATTTCAATTCAACTCTTTTTTTAAAAATTACAAATCTAGCACTTTCTGTTAGTATTGCCTAGGTAGGTGTCTATAATCAAATATCTTTCTTATTGAATGAGAATTATTATTTGATCAATAAATTGGTGAGATGGGTCAAACCTGGAAACTGGGAAAAGAAAATGGCTTCCTGTATAAAACCTCGTCAAACAGAGAACATGGAAAAGGAACAGTCGTTCACCATGGGAAGACCTTAGAGGCTGGTTGGATTATTTCATTTGAGTATCCATCTCTTGTTCTTTAACATTAGCAGCTCAATACTGGACAGCAAAGGGGCCAAGTTGCCTTATATACTTTGGTATCAAAATTCCCACTGCTGAATCATATGATTTTGCATTGGAGGGGAATGATACTAGATTGTTGTTTGTTACTGGAAATGATCTATTCTAATACTATAAGTAGGTAAACTGAGGCCCAGAGAAGTTACTTGCCCCAATAGTGAATTCTGTGTATTTACTCATCCTCTTCTTTACTCTGAAAAAGAGTCAGTCCTTCTAGCTAAAGCCAGATTTGGGGGGTGTCCCCTCCCATTTCCTGCAGGAGCAAACCCTATCATTTAATTCTTATCTGTCATCTTCAGTATCTCCTTATAAATTCTCTTTCCCCCACTCTTAAAAAACTTTGACCTGACCCTACCACCCTCCTAAGTTATCAGCTCTCCTGACTTTCACAGCCAAACTCACAAGAAAGAATTTTCTCCATTCCCTGATGCCAAGTCCTCACAATTTAATCATTTCTCAATCCTTTACAGTATGGTTTCTGGCCTCTTCATTGACCTGGGAAGCCAGCCTAGAGAAACAAGAAGCTCCCAAAAAAGAAATCCTGAAAATACAAAGAAATAATTTTTGATGAGGATGAAAAGGAACTTACCAACTAACTTGGATCTTTAAAAGATATGTACAGGAGATGGAAACAAGGGCATAAATGTAGTCAAGAGGGCTAGAGTTTAGGGTAATTTAAATCTAACAGGAAGTCTAAGGAAAACTAAAAGGGTTGCTTACTTATATCAGGAGAAAGAGGAGGATCAAAGAATGCACTAGATCAAAGAAGGTACTAACTAGACTGCTGGTTGGGGTGAATGGGACACTGATAACAGGCAACAGATAAAGATCTAAACTGATTAACTCTTACTTTGTTTCTGTTTTCTCTGCCACGAAGAATGATCTTTGGAAGGAGAAAGACAAAACATAAATGGTCAGTAGGAGTTGATACCTAAGATAAGTGATAATAAGAGTACTTACCTGTTCCTGAGGAGTTCAAGTCAATCTGCCACAAACAAACTACTTGCTAGGATACTGGGTCGACTTGAAAGATATGATAGCTGTCACACTGTCTTTGTTTTAGAAAGATCATAGAAGATCCAATATCTTGATTTTTCTTTAAAAAAAAAAAAAAAGGAAGAAAACAGCCTGCAGACTCTAGGCAAGTGAGTTTGTCTTTAATTCCTAGCAAAATTCTAGAAGGTATAATAAACATTATGATTCATAGACATCTAGAAAAGGAAGCAGTGATCACAAAGAACCAGGATGATTTCTTTTTTTTTTTTTTTAGGGTGAATATTTTAATTTATTTTATTCTTTAGATTTTCTTTTCTTTTCTTTTTTTTTATTTAATAGCCTTTTATTTACAGGATATATACATGGGTAACTTTACAGCATTAACAATTGCCAAACCTCTTGTTCCAATTTTTCACCTCTTACCCCCCCACCCCCTCCCCTAGATGGCAGGATGACCAGTAGATGTTAAATATATTAAAATATAACTTAGATACACAATAAGTATACATGACCAAAACGTTATTTTGCTGTACAAAAAGAATCAGACTCTGAAATATTGTACAATTAGCTTGTGAAGGAAATCAAAAATGCAGGTGTGCATAAATATAGGGATTGGGAATTCAATGTAATGGTTTTTAGGCATCTCCCAGAGTTCTTTTTCTGGGCATAGCTAGTTCAGTTCATTACTGCTCCATTAGAAATGATTTGGTTGATCTCGTTGCTGAGGATGGCCTGGTCCATCAGAACTGGTCATCATATAGTATTGTTGTTGAAGTATATAATGATCTCCTGAACCAGGATGATTTCATCAAGAACAAGTCATGTCCATATCACCAATAAGATGACTGAGCAATAAGAAAGCCACTCATAGAGTCAGAAATTACTCTGATCAGGAAACATTTCTCCCTCTCCCATTCCCCCACTCAATCTTCCAAGAATAATGAAGGAAGAAGACAATCTAAAAAAGAAAGGTGAAAGAACTATCTGGAGATGGGGAGAGATTATAAATAAAGCAGCTCCCTAGAGAGCTACAGAGTTTTATAGTTTTAGAATCTCAGGTCGAAAGCTGAATCACATCTGATGCATTCTTTGCTTCCCTAGACTACTTATACACACTCCCTTTTTCATTGGGTTAGGAATATGTGTTTTTATTATTTATTCCATATCTTCCACTGAAGCTCTTAAAGCTCAACTCTTACAGCAAAGGCTTTTTTTAAAGGATATACATCTGATGTATATTTAGGATATACCTATGCATTAAAGCTGTTTGGAGTCTGGTTTCCAAGTCCAGGATCTATTCTGTGGCCTTAGGGAACTGTCTTCTACCCTTCAAGAGTGCACCTTGTCCTAAGTAAAAGAATGGCTTCTTACCTCCTCTATTGCACTGCTAATTGAAGTCTGTTTAGGAAAAGCTTGGCCCACTCTATCTATTCTCAAGGAGTAGAGATTCTCCTTCTAAGCTCCATCCTCCCACCCCTTCAAAAAATATTCACCATATATTCAATGGCAAAAAGCTATTGTTCACTCATATCTTCCCCAAAAGAAGAAAATTTTTTGCAGTCAAGTGCCACACTCTAAAAGACTGATATGGAGACTGGCACCTAACCCAGAGCCTGGCACTCCAGAGAGCTCTAAGACTTCTTGCTGTGATTTCAAGCTAATGTAATTGTTAATCATTATTATGGACATAAAAACATTAAAGGAATTAAAGAAAAACTTTGAGGCAAATACACACACACACATGCACACACATGAGACAAAGTAACAATTAGGAAGACACTATTTCTTGGGTTTAACTTATCCATGGAAGCAAATATAATAAAATTGAATGAAAATTAATCCAGAATTAAAAAAATAAAATTGAAGACTAGACTGCTAGGAAGCAATAATCCAAAAAAAGCACTTAATGAGCATTCTGGACAAAACAACAAATTTGGAAGCAAAAAATAAAAAATATTTTTGAAGACCTAATTAGAAAAAAAAATTATAGTGGATTAAATCAAGAAATGCTCTACAAGTAGAGAAAATTCATAGTACACCAAGAAAAGGAAGTTCTAACTTCAATTCAGCAGGCCATATTTTGACCAAACTATAGAATTGTAAAGAAAATTTTAAAATTATTCTAGTTTCAAGAAAGAAAAAAAAAAGTCACATTTAAACAACCAAGTAATAGTGGATTTTTCTAAAGCAACAAAAGAAAAAAATATCAAAATGGGATTAAAATTATGCAGAAATAAGATTGGACAACCAAATTATTAACCCTCTAAAATGGATTTTTTGTTTGAAAACAGAAGCGTTCATTTCAATGATAAACAAAACTTCAAAGAATTCATCAGCAAAAATCTACCACTAGAGAACTTTCTCCAGATACTTGCAGAGGAAATATAAACTAACTTTGTGATGACTGGTTTACAAAAATAATACCATATATACCCTAATCCTGATTACTTTCAGCTAAAATTTAATATTATAGATGTAAGAACAAGATATATAGTATTTTCTGATTACAATAGAAATAATCAAAATAGAGTTTGTAATAGACATCTATATTATTAATGTATCATGTTATTATTGACCATTATTTCTACAAAAGGTAAAGTACACTACATATATGATAGTATGTAACTATTAAAAATGTTTTTAATAGCAAAGAGAAATAATAATAATCACAACAGAAAAAGAACAAGTCATAAATAAGTTTATAATCCTTTTAAAATAGGGTTATTAGAGTGAGAAATCAGGGGAAAAGTAGATTTAGTTCACCACAAATTAAACTTTTATACATTTTAAATGTTTTACTTATTAAAAAAAAACCACAATCATTTCCTAATAACCACCCCTACAATATTACCTTCCTTTAAAACAGGTAAGCAAAACCAAGATAGCATCATCAACAAATATTTTTAAATCAACAAGTATGTAATGTTCCACATCTGTAGCCCACAGCTTGTCTAATGAAAGGAAGGAAATGTGTTTCATCATCAGTCCTCTGGAACCTAGATGTATTGTTTCATTTCATTCTCATTCTGATAAAAATTTTGTGTTAATTTAATCGACATTATTGTAGACATTGTATATTGTTCTTTTGGTTCTATTTCCTTCGCTTTACTTCATAGAAGTCTTCCCATGCATGTTTCTCTGAATTTCTCATATTCACCATTTCTAAAGGCTTAATAACATTTCATGAATTCATGTACCACAATAACTTAGCTATATCTTAATTGATGGGTACTTAGTTTCCAGTTTTTTCTACTGTGAAAGTGCTATGTTAAATACCTTTGGAATGATACACTTTTTAAAAAACTGCTCTTAACCTCCTAAAGGGGATGTATCTACCAGTAGGATTGTTGGGTCCAAAAAGCATGAATGGTTTAATAATTTTTATCATTACAAATTGTTTTTCAGAACAATTGGGTAAGTTTGCAGTTTCACCAACAATGTTTAACAGGATTGTTAAAAGGTATATGCTGTCTTTCCAAAGCCCATTCCCTTTCTCCCATACCAACAATTTACATCATTTAGCATCTTTGACAATATGATGTATATGAAGTGAAACCTTAAAGTTGATGGTTAGCAATTTTCTTATTTTTAGTGTTTTTGTAACCATTTTCATATAATTTTGTTTCTTTTAAAAATTTCATATTTTTGACAGTAGTCAAAAATAGTAATTTATCAGAAAATGACTCATAGTCATATATTTGAACTAATTTCCAACATATCTTTTATATTCTTCAAAGATTTTTCTCCACTCTCTTCCTATTCTAGCTAAATTGATTTTGTTTGGCAAAAGCCTTTTGTTTTTATATATTGAAATGGACAATTTGGTCTTTTGTGATCTCCTTTATCCTTTATTTGATTATGCATTCTTTTTCTAGGAGTGGTAAAAGGTACTTCCTTTTTCCATTATTCTAAAATCTTTTAATAATTTAACTATTTCTATTTATTTCCACTTAGAACTTGTGATATAAAGAATAAATTCTAGTCAAAACTTATTTTCTCCCATATTGATTTCCTGTTTTCTTAGCTCTTTTTTGTCAAATAGAGAATCCTCCCCCGCCCCCAGTAGCTTATGGTATTGAGTTTATCAATCATTAGGCTGTTCTGTTCATTTGTTTCTAGACCTTATTTATCTAGTCTATCTACCCACATTTGTCCAGATTTTAGTGAAGCAGCTAACAAAATCTTCCATGCTATTGTGAATGAGATGTGGACAAAATTCAATTCAAATCAACATATTTATTAAGTGCCTATATTAGATATAAGGCATAGAAGTTGAGGTACATAGAAGAAGGATTTGACTTGTTCAGACTGACCCCAGAAAGCAAAATTGTTGCAGATATGTGGGAATTGCAAAGAGACCAACAGGCTGATATAAGGAAAATTTTCCCAACAATTAGAGCTATCTAAAAATGGAATGGGTTGCCTTGCATGGTAGTGGAATTTCTCACTGAAAGTCTTTGATTAAAGCTGATTGGCCATTTGATAGGCATGTTTTTGTGGAGCTCTTTATTCAGGGTTGATTTAGATCAGTGATGTCAAACTCAAATAAAAACTGGGCATATATATATATATATATATATATATATATATATACACACACACACACACACATATATCCCTGTGATCTGCATATTAGATAACCATACATGTGTACATGTATTTTTTCTTTGTGATATAATAGAAAAAGTATCCATATAAATCAATGTCTCAATCTCATTTGTAGATGAAAATGAAAGATGAAAAATGAAATATTCTATATTCCCACAGTAGAAAAGAGAGAAAAAAGTAAGAAATGGATTCATAAATAGGTGTGAAATGTAATAAATTTGTTAATGTTTCTATAGTGTTATATTGTTATCATTGATTATAATGGAACTTTATCATTTGGCCTTTAATGAATTAGTACTAGATGTGTTATGTAGATGCCATTCATATAAAGGAATATAATGAAAAACTTATACTTCTTTATACCTATAAGAGAAATTAACAAGTTCTTCAATAAACTTGATTAAATTATAGAACAGTTAGTCATTAGGTAGTCAGCTGAAGAATCAGCCATGACCTTGGTTGCCTAAAGGAGAAGTAAGTTCATTTAGAGGAGTCAGAAATTGAAAAAAGAGCCAGCTCTTTCAGAGTCCAGTGGAAGAAATTTCTCTCTCTGGAAGAGTAAAGATAGTGGAATACTCCTCTTATTGACAATGACATCTTACATCATGACCCAGAAAAGGTACAGAGTGGCTGATATCAGCATGTTGGCAGAAAATGTCAGGATCCAATCCCTAAGTCCAAAGTTACAGCTGTTATGCCAGCAAGGCAGGTTAAAGACATCAGCCTTTCTAACTATGAAGGAAAATATATGATATTTGTCTTTTATCTCCTGAACTTTACCTTTAAATGTCCCACAGAGACCATCATGTTCAGTCATCATGCAGATTTTTAAGAAACTCAACTGTTGAGTGATTGGTGCTTCATTGGACTCCCATTTATGTCACCTCACATGGGTCAACATACCTCCAAAAGCAAGATGGACTAGAAACCATAAATATTCTATTGATGTGTGACCCAAAATACACAATTGCTTAGGATAATATTCCCTTAAAGGTATTTGAGAGAATTTCATTCTCTCATTGAAAGGAACCCTTCAACAGAATGCTATCAATGATTTTAATGTGGCTGGGTCACTGTAGCTAGTTCAATTCACAGAGAAACGTGATACAGTGTGTTTAATTGGCTAGGAAACCTGGAAGCAATAATATCAAGTCTGACTTCTAGAAGAGTAAGGAATATTTTTTCAAGCAGAAATGAGAGACCAGGGAGAACAAACCTAATTTGAACTCTTGGTGTAAAGAAGTATAAATGCTCAATACCTTCATGATATTTTAAACTACAAGACCTTAGTAGACTTAGTACAATATGGTGTAATTGTTTAAATGCTTTCCTAATGGGGACAGATTAAGATAATTTCATCCTCAAAACGCTGACTGATAGATGGGTTAGGGTTCCTGCAGCTCTTTCCCTTTCATCTTTCAATGATCAAGTGCTGTATTAACAATGTTTGTACCTTAGTTGGGTCTTAGGTGTTAAACCCATATGATATCTTAATAGTCTATTAAACTTGTCCAAAGAACATCAGTGAAAAATATACTGAAGCAATTGATCTAGTAGGAAAAGCTATGTCTCTCAGAAATTAGGCCCAATACAACCAATTTTAGAGTTTCAAGGGAGTCAGTCTGAAAAATTAAAGTAGAGGTACAAGGAGGGGAAGTTCCAGAAACTACAGATCAGTAACTTGATTGGTAGAAACCAAAGGGAATCGGCATGAAATTACCACAAAAAAGAAAGGACTTTAGGGAGCTGTCATTCCAGATATAAGAGCTGCCTTAGTCACATTCATTCCTCACAATGATGTCTATCTTTTGTGTACTCTCTGCATGTGTGACCTTTTCACTGACATTGTGCATATTTATGAAGAAATATACTTCAGGTTTATGGAAAAAATGATTTATTACTATTGTTCATGTCATACCATTTCAGTAAAAGCTTTCCTTTATAGCTTATGTGTCAACTAAGTATAAAAAGAAAATATATTAATAGGAACTTATGAACTATAATTTTTAAAGTGTGGACTTAAAGAGTATAATCAATCCTAACTTCCATGATGGTAATGTTTTTACAAAATGTCATAAAAAGTAAAAAATCTGAATATTGATATATTGAAACCTATGGGAAATAAGTTAGATCCCTTCAAAGGGATCACTAAAGTTTGCTGAAAATTCACTATTTTGCATACAATCCTTTATAACAAAACATGAATTCTGATAATGTGTTTGTTCTAACATGATAACCATGAAATAACCCATAAAATACAGTACACAAATAAAATTAGCATGAAAAATATTTTATTGCTAGTAATTACCTAGAATTTTGTGAATTTTTGTCCTAGTATCTCAATTAAGTTTTTTTTTCAAATTATATTCTTTTCATAATACGTGAAATCTACAGTGTCATAAATACTATATAGCAAATAAAATTCTTAGAACTAATAAAATCATACTTATGCTTAAAGTCTATGCTTAAAAATGTACAGCAAAATTGTTTCATGATCAATAAGGAATGACTTAGCTCTTCTCAGCAATACAATAAATACTCCAAAATAATTTCAAAAAACTCATGATGGAAAATGTTATCTACATTCAGAGAAAGAACTGATGGGGTCTGAATGCAAATTGAAACATACTATTTTCTCTTTATTTTTTTCATAGCTTCCCACCCCCCCCCTTTTGTCGTGACATGCATGGTTGCTACCATGAATGTGAAAATGAGGTTTTTAATAAAATCATGCTTATACTTAAAGTCTCAAATCTAGGGAAGTTGTGCTCTGGGGAATCCAACTTATGAGTACAAGTTTTAAAAGTAGCCAGAGGGAATATTGCTATTTGAGTTCAATCTTAAAACTATAGCTCATAAACTTTCATCAATGTCTTATCTTTTAGCTACAGAGAGATATATACAAATAAACAATGAAAATTGTCAGATAATTCAATGCTAATATTTCAGATCCAGACAACTCTTACTAAAAGATAAACAAGGAATAATTTAAGAAGAATTTTGGAAATGTTAAATTTCATAAACATTTGACAATTATTGAGTGAGAATCATAAGGAATATACATATTTCTCAGTTTTGCATGGCCCCTTTATGAAAGTTAATGTTGCGCTAGGGTAGAAAAATATGATAAGCAAAAAAAAAAAAGCAAAACTGTTAAACAAATCTATAATGACTACAATGAAGAACAATTATATTGAATCAGGGGATTTTTTTTTTTAAAATGATTCAGAATTAATTGGAAAATAAATAAATAATTCAAAAGAATGTGTGGATGAATACTACCTAAATTAATCTATTTATTCAGTGGTATACCAATCAAACTCCCAAGAAATTATTTTATAGAACTAGAAAAAATAATAACAAAGTTCATCTGGAAGAGCAAAAGGTCAAGGATTTCAAGGGAATCAATGAAAAATGCAAATGAAGGTGGCCTAGCTGTACCATACCTAAAACTATATTATAAAGCAGCGGTTATGAAAACCATTTGGTACTGGCTAAGAAATAGAATAGTTGAACAATGGAATTGGTTAGGATCACAAGACATAATAGTCATTGACTATAGTAATCAAGCACTAGTTTGATATACCCAAAGACTCCGGTTTCTGGAATAAGAACTCATTATTTGACAAAAATTGTTGGTAAAAGTTGAAATTAGTATGGCAGAAACTAGGCATTGATCCACATCTAACACCCTATACCAAGATAAGGTTGAAATGAGTTCATGATTTAGACATAAAGAGTGATATTATAAGCAAATTAGACGAACAAAGGATTGTAGAGGGCTGGAACTCTGGAAAAGTATACTTCAAATAAGGTGTTAACTCAGTGGAATTAATAAGATGATGGTTCTCTAGTTCACATATATACTTAGTACTTAGTATGACAATGTAATGGTTCTCTAGTTCACACATATTCAGTATGCTGTAATGATGTAATTGTACTAAAGTATATAAGATCTGAGAAGGACTAGAAATGAGACATTGACTCTTTGACCAGTCTTATGGTGGCTGTCTTGTCTCAATCACTTCTCCACTAAAGACTAAGGACTCGGGCTGATCCCGAGGTCCTCCAGAAAGCTAGCCCAAACATTACAAAGGATAGTTTGACTCTCAGATCTGTGGAGAAGGAAAGAATTTGTGGCCAGAGAAGAACTAAAGTACATTATGAAATGCAAAATGGATAACTTTGATTATATTAAGTTAAAAAGTTTTTGTACAAACAAAACCAATGCAGATATGATTAGAAAGGAAGCAATAAACATGGGGGGAAAATTTACATCCAAGGGTTTTGATAAAGGCCTCATTTTTAAAATATAGAGAGAAGTGACTCAAATTTATAAGAATTCAAGCCATTCTCCATTTAATAAATGGGCAAAGGATATGAGCACTTTTCAAATGAAGAAATTAATTAAAACCATTAATAATCATATGAAAAATGCCTAGATTATTATTGATTGGAGAAATGCTCATTAAGACTACTCTGAGGTACCACTATACATCTCTTGGATTGGCTAACATGACAGGAAAAGATAATGATGAATGTTGGAGGGCAAGTGGGATAACTGGGACACTAATGCCTTGTTGGTGAAGTTGTGAACTGATCCAACCATTCTGAAGAGCAATTTGGAACTAGTCTAAAGAGCTATTAAACTATGCATACCCTTTGATCCAGTGGTGTGTCTACTGGGTCTGTATCTCAAAGAGATCATAAAAAAGGAAAAAGGATCTATGTTGCAAAAATGTTTGTAGCAGCCCTTTTTTGTAATGGCAAGGAATTGGAAGCTGATTGGATGCCCATCAGTTGGAGAATGGCTGAATAAGTTATGGTATATGAATATTATGTAATATTATTATTCTGTAAGAAATGATCAGCAGGAGGATTTCAGAAAAGCCTGGAGAGTCTTATATGAACTGATGTTAAGTGAAGTAAGTAGAACCAGGAGAACATTGTACACAACAACAGCAAGATTATTCAATGATCACTTCTGGTCATTTCCAATGGTCTTGTGATGAAGAGAGCCATTTGCACCCAGAGAGAGGACTGTGGAGACTGAGTATGGATTACAACATAGAATTTTCACTTTTTTATTGTTGTTTTGCTTGCATTTCATTTTCTTTCTCATTTTTCTCCTTTTTGATTTGATTTTTCTTGTGTAGCATGATTATTATGGAAATGTGTATAGAAGAATTGCATATTTAACATTTATTGGATTACTTGCCATCTAGGGGAGGAGATGAGAGGAAGGGAGGGAAAAAGCTTTTGAAATGCAAGGTTTTGCAAGAATGAATGTTGAAAATTATCTATGCATATGTTTTGAAAATGAAAACTTTAATAAAAAAATTAAAAATAAATAAAAAAGAGAATGCATGGATGAAATAATAGAAACAATATATATATTTCTATTATACTACACTATCTTGACACTACATGTGACACTACATATCAAAACTGGGATTGAGCTAAACAGAAAATTTCTAACTGCTTTCAATAGCAATTGGGAAATACAAATGATCATTGAATTAAACGTACAACTAGAAGAACCTAGAAAAGTAACAATAATAAAAAACTCAAACAACCAAAAATAGAAATTCTGGAGAATTTCTCCAGAAAGAAAAAGCAAACAAAATTGAGACAAAGCAACTCACTGAATTAATGAATAAAAATAGAAGTTGATTTTATGAAAAAACTAATAAAATAGACAAAGCATTAGTTCATTTTCATTTTTAAAAAAGAAAAATGAAATGATCAAAGTGAAAAATACAAAATCACAAAAGATGAAAAGAACCTATTTTGCAAAATCACATAGTAAAAATAAAAAATTCAAATAGAGTAGATGAATGCTTATGAAATTTTAAATTCCCAGGTTAACAGAACAAGACATAGACAAATTATACACTCTTATCTTAGGAAAGAAAAAGAAAAAAGAAAAAGTCATAGATAAATTCCCAAATGGGAACTTACCCGAGGCAAAAATGGATTTACAATTATTTCTATTAAATTTTATCAAAGAAAACTAACCCTAATACTATATAAACTAATTCTAATATTATATAACTACAAATACAAAAATACAGAAAGAAGGTATTCTACTGATATCCAAAAAAAAAAAAATCATTCTTTGAAATAAATATAGCCTTAATATTTAAACCAGGGATAAATGGAACTACAAAGCTATATTGCTAATAACTGTTGCTGCAAAAAATAATGAACAAAATAGTGGCAAAGAAACTACAACAAAATATCCAAAAGATTATTCACTATATCAAATTGGATTTATACCAGGAATGCAAGGTTAGATAAATGTTAGGAAAACTATAAACATAACATATTACAGAACAAAAAAGGTTACGTGATTCTGTTAATAGATGCAGAAGATTTTTGATAGAAAACAATATTCATTTATTTGAAGGGAAAACAAAAACTAGAAAGCAATAGAAAGAAACAGATTTTTCCTTAATCATCTTTCAAAAACCAAGAACAAGCAAAACTTATAATGGAGAAGCACTAGAGGTCTTCCAGTAAGATGAGGTATAAAGTAAATGTATTATTTTCCAGCACTAGTATCTGATATTGGTTTTTAAAAATTCTAGTTATAGCAATAAAACATGAAATTAAGAGAATAAGGCAAAGAGGGAACAAAATCATCACTTTTCTATGTGACATGATTTACCTCATTCTCGGAATTCAACCAAAATTATTTGAAAGAATAACTTCAGTGAAATAGCAGGATAAAAAGTAAACACAGAAGTGCTGATGACTTTATGTGTTTATTTTGTATCCTGTTATTTCACTGAAATAATCAGAGTATGATCATTTTTGAGAAATACAAGGATACTAATGTTTGGAATAGGATACTTTGACCAAAAAAAAAAAATGCTGGGAAAACTATATATCATTACAGGAATTATATTTACACCAACATTTTGCAAACTATATGACCAAATCCAAATGGATATGTGACCTAACAATAAAAGAATTCTATCATAAAAGAATAAGAGAAGAATTATGGCTAAAGGGGAAAATTCTTATCTAAGGATAGAAATGGATGAAGTAAACTATCTCAGTTACATAAAAGTGAAGAGCTTTAGCAGAAGCAAAATAAATATAGTTAGACTGAAAAAAATTGGGGAAAATCTTCAAAAAGTTTCTCTAATATAGATCTAATATCCAAGATATATAAAGAATTGACGCAAACATGTAAGAACCATTCCCCAAGAGATGTGGTCAAAAATGTTGAATATTCAGTTCTCAAATAAAGAAATAAAAATCATTAACAACTATATAAAATTGTGCAAATTAATAATTATAGAAGTTCAAATTGAAAAATTCCATAAAATTGAACAGTATAATGAATGTGGAAAATGGAAATTGTTAGAAGGGTTATGAGAGGATAGGTACGTTAGTACACTGTTAGTGCAAACATGAATTGGTTCAACTATTCTTGAAAACAATTTGGCATATCCAAAAATTCACTGTCTAGGCCTAGCTATATATTATAAAGCAGTGGTCACTAAAACCATTTGGTACTGGTTAAGAAATAAAAGTAGTCGATCAGTGGAATAGATTAAGTTCACAAGACACAGTAGCCAATGACAATCTACTGTTTGATAAACCTCAAACTACTGGAACAAGAACTCAATATTTGACAAAAATTGCTAGGAACACTAAAAGTAGAATGGCAAAAGCTAGACAATGACCAACATCTAACACCTTATACTGAAATAAGACTAAAATGGCTTCATTATTTAGATATAAAGGATGATACTCTAAGCAAGTAAGGATAACAAGGAGTAGAATAGATTAGATCTGTGGAAAAGGAAGAATTTTGTAGCCAAAGAAGAACTAGAGAACATTATGAAAATGCAAAATAGATACTTTTGATTACATAAAATTAAAAAGGTTTCGCACAAACAAAAACAATGCAGCCAAGTTTAGAAAGGAAGCTGAAAGCTGGGGGGGGAAATTCTACAGCCAGTGTTTCTGATAAAGACCTCATTTCTAAAATATAAAGAAAATTGACTCAAATTTATAAGAATAAAAGCCATTTCTCAGTTAATAAATGATCAAAGGATATGAACAGACAATTTTCAGAGGAAGAAATTAAAGCTCTTTCTAGTCATATAAAAATGATCTAAATCACTATTGATTACACAAATGCAAATTAAGACAACTCTGAGGTACCATTTCTCAGATTGGCTAAGGTGATAGGAAAAGATAATGATAAATGTTGGATGGGACGTGGGAAAATTGGGACACTAATGCATTGTTGGTGAAGTTGTGAATTAATCAAAACATTCTGGAGAGCAATTTGGAGCTATGCCCAAAGAGCTATCAAACTATACATATGCTTTGATCCAGGAAGTGTCTCTACTGAGTCTGTATCCCAAAGAAATAATAAAAGAGGAAAAAGGATGTACATGTGCAAAATGTTTGCAGCAGATCTTTTTGTAGTGGAAAGAAACTGGAAATTGAGTGGATGCCCTTCAATTGGGGAATGGCTGAATAAGCTATGGCATATGACTATGATGGAATATTATTATTCTATAAGAAATTATGAGTAGGTAATAACAAAGATTATGTGATGATCAATTGTGATGGACTTGGATCTTTTAACAATGCTGTGATTCAAGGCAATTCCTTGATGGAAAATGTCATCCGCATTCAGAGAGAGAACTAATGGAGGCTAATAGTGGATGAAAGCATAGTATTTTTACTTTTTTATTGTTGTTTGTTTTTGTCTGTTTGTTTTTCTTTCTTGTGGTTTTTTTCTCTTTTGATCTGATTTTTCTTATGCAATATGACAAATATGGAACTATGTTTAAAAGAATTGCACATATTTAACCTAAATCAAATTGCTTACATTTTAGGGAGGGGGAGGTAAAGTAGAGAGGGAGAAAAATTTGAAACACAAAGTTTTACAAAAATGAATGGTGAAAACTATCTTTACATGTATTTGGGAAAATAAAATATTATTTTAAAAAGTTACTATCTAGGAGGCAGCTAGATGGTGCAGTGGATAGAGCATCAGCCCTGAAGTCAGGAGGATCTGAGTTCAAATGTGGCCTCATTCACTTAATATTTCCTAGCTATATGACCTTGGGCAAGTCATTAATCCCATTTGTCTCAGCAATAACAACAACAAAAATTATCTATCTATCTATCCCTTATTCCAATGGTACTATTATTATGCATATGTCTGAGATTATTAACAGAGTGAGCATATTCTTATTCCATACACATACAAGTATACATATGATTATATTTATGTACATATATGTACATATACACATATTCTATGTACATGTTAATGATATATATAGATAGATATACCCTTTGTTTTTATGTGTGTGATGTGTATGCGCAGATATATGCCAAGATATTTTTAAGTATCACCTTCCTCTAAGGTAGTTTTTATATATGTGTGATATGTATGCATAAATCAATACAAAGAAAAGCAAGAAAATGGATTTTAATTTTAAAACTTTGTATTTCTGTTATATAGAGCTTGTTTTTAAAGAAGTACTATTGTTATAACCTTATTGATTTATCTATATTTATATATAAATATATAATATACTCTATAAAACATATTAATATATAATATCAACATATTTGCATGCTACACCCTTTTATAAAAATAAATATATTTTATAAGAAAGAAACACTTTTGTATGAAATATAATATATTTATATTATGTACAAAGATATATAATATATAAGTAAACCAACAAGGTTATAACAAAGATATTACATAATGGAAATTCACAATGTTTAAAAAAATAAAATCCTCTTTCTTTTTTTAAATTTTTTTATATTTTTTATATTTAAATGTTTATTAATGATTGTGAAGTTAAAAATAAAAATTTTATTATTTAGGAGAAGAAAGGGGCTACTTTTTTCCGGACACTTGAACCCAGAGAATGAACCTTCAATCGATAAGATCAAAGATTCCATTTCCCCTGTGGCCATACGCCCACAATGAAATTGGTTATTGGTTCAAGAAGACTTCTGGAAATGTGTAAATAAAGTACTCTATGAGGGTTCATGATAATACTAAGAGTTTTAAATGATGACCAAGATTGCAATGGCAGCATCCAAGAAACCAGAACTTCCAAAATGCCACAGATCAAGAAGAGAAGACAATTAAACTCTGACAGCACTGACAAATTTCTCTGATAAAACAAGCAGAGATTCAGATGCTTCCAGGATTAAGTTTTTCAGTCCTCATTCCAGCTTCTGGTAGACCTTACCCTTTGGAGGGATGAGTCTTTTGGACTTTGTTTCTGAAAATAATGTAGGGGGAAGGAGAAAGAAATTTTATATTTGTACATGTGGCAAAAAGTGTTTTCTGTTACTTTACTATTAGTTAATTTTCTGATTAAATATTTTACTACTTCAAAGAAGTTTCTTGCATGGGTCTTTTAGCACATGACCTAGAATTAATGGCATGCCAAATGGACAGTTTAAGTGTTATCCTGATACCACAGAATATCAAAAAGATCTAGAAACTTCCAGCATAGAGAATTTATGGGAAGCTTTGCACAAGAATGATGAAAGATGGAAAAGCATGAATGTTTTTTTTGATCTGTACCAGTAAAGAGAAGATTCATATACACAAGATTAAAAATCTATTGAAGTATCAAATGAGGCAGTGGATGGAACATTAGATGGAGAATTGAGAGATGTAAGATCAACTTCCAGCTCCTAAATTTATTCATCATGTAGCCTTGGTTGATTAATCCCACTGGGCTTTGTGTTTTTATCTCAGAAATGAAAATAATAATACTCTGACTACTTGTTCAATGCTGATGTGAGGAACATGCTGTTCTGTAAATCTTAAAACCCTATAAAAATGTGAGCTACTATTAATACTCTGAGATATTGAGACCTTATCTGTAGAGAAGGATGATCCAGAGGAGATCATTCAGCTCTAAGCAGGTGAGATGCCCTCTGCTGTTTTTCTTTTCCATCTTCCCCACTCTTGGATAAATCTTGCTTTGTGTATATAAGGTGTGTCTCATGGCAACCACAACCTTCTTCCCAGCCTGCAGGACAAGTTCTTCCAGGTAATTACAAGCAAAAGATTTTCCTGGCTGACACAAGGTTTTCTTGTTGGCTGTGTTGAGTTCTACTCAAGTGTCTACCTGAGAGGAGTTTAACAATAAGTTCTTATGAACCCAGAGGAGAAAAGAGTCCTACTTAGCCATCAATAAATATCAACTTAAATCTGAACTTGTTTATCTTTTGTTTTCAAAGAGGTACCATGACATCAAGGAGGTGATGCCATGAAATCCTTGTGAATTGGATTTAAGGGAGGGAGGGTTGTGCAAAGTCACCAGCCTCACTTTCTTTTCTGAAGCCTTCTGGATCTAGTGGCTACATATAGATCAGAATGGGTGAAGATGGCCCTGGATGCAGTGGGAGACCTTGACCTATTAAAACTAAAGTCTTTAACAGACCTCAGTTTGACCGAGGCAATGGTGAATTAATTATTAAGTATAGGTTAGAAATGAGGCAGAGAATGGCCTCTTTTACCTAATTAAAAAAAAACAGTCAAGGAGAGTAAGATTTTCAAGGAAAAGGAAAAAAAGAAACCAAAGGAAAAGGAAAGAAAAGAAAAGGAGCTATGTTGTCCAACTGTCCAGTTTCAATTGAATTTGAAGGAGATAATTCCTACTTCTACTTCCAGAAGGTGTTTGTCCTTCATTCTCAAATAGGACCAAGACATCAGGGAAGTGATGACAAGAAATAATGGTAGAAGTTGTAGGGGAACATTGGTAGGATCAGTTTACAACTCGACCAACAATGCAAATCTGAACTACAGAAACAGAGACAGAAACTCAGAGCTGGAAGGGATCATCATGTATGTCCCTTTGATCCAAACAGTACTGAAATATTTTCTAGAGACATCTAGACAAGTACTTCAAATTTTGATTGAACCTAGAGATTACTAAGATGGGCAATTCAGGTACCTCTGGACAAAACCTATTCCATTTTCTTTATAGCACCTTATTTTTTTCAAAAATGACTCCATAATTATTGTCTTCTTTGGCAATTTAGTGACAGTAGTGGGTAGTAGATAAAGTGATGGGGATAGAGTTGCAATTTCAAATGCTACCTCACATATTTACCCCCTATGTGAACCTGAGCAGGTTATTTAACCTCTATAATCTGTTTCTTCATCTGAGAAAAATGAATTATAATAATAGATCCAAGATCACAGGAGTCTGGTGGAGATCAAATAAGGTAATGATATAAAAAGTATTTTGCAAACCACAAAGTGCTATATAAATGTATGTACATAAGGACAACAAGAATGTAAATGGATAGAATAATGAAACAAGTATAGCCAAATACTTTGAAATTACTTCTGGGTCCTGATTAATGTGAATCATGAATCCTCATGAAGTGGGTGCATTATTCAAATCTTCATTATTTGAAGTTATAATATGGTCATTGTTTCCAGCCCAATGATAATATGCAGTGAAAAAAATTTAATTAGGTTTTTAAATGTTTATTAATATTCTGTAACAGCAAAAAAAAAAATAAGAAAGGGAAAGCACATTTTTTTTAAAAAGTTTAAATTACTAAATATTGTACCTAAACATAAGCCTACATGATGGTATGATAAAAACACATTTGTTATCATTTAAGATATTTTAGCACCACAAATTGAATTATTTTCTCTACCATTTTGTTGAGAGTTCCATTAAAAAAAATTACAACTTTTGGGAATATGGTATATAGCAGTACATCACATCCACATATGAGAATAGGCAAATGCAGATTGACAAATTTGTTTTATTGAGTCATTTTTAGTCATGTCTAACTCTTTGTGACCCCGTTAGGGTTTTCCTGGCAAAGATACTACAGAGGTTTGCCATTTCCTTTTCCAGTTCATTTTACAAATGAGGAAATTGAGGCAAACAGAGATAAATGACTTGCCTAAGTATCATACAACTAGTAAGTTTCTGAGGCCAGATTTGAATATCAGCTCTTACTGATTCCAGGCCTGGTTGTGCTACCTAGCTACCTACCTAGATTGACAAAGCAGTAGCATGTTAAAAACCATTGCACAGCTAGCACAAGTCACATTAGTTGAATTTGGTTTGTATTAAATGTGATTTGCACTAAATAGGATTTCACTTATTTGAGCTAGCATTGGCTAGCTGTATAATAATTAAGCTTAGCTCCAAAGAAGTAATTTGAGAAAACAACCTTGTCCCTTCATAGCAGAAGTGGGGGACTACAGGTATCTTTAATTAAAAATAACATCAGACTTTTTTGATATGTTGGCTGGTTTTCTTTCTTTTATTTATTTAAAAAAAAACAGAATAAAAAAAAGAAAGATGAAAAAGGAAAACAAAACAGAACAGAACATTGTCATGTGCTCAGCAAAATATCAGGAAAGATTCAAAATATATAACAATAAATTTTCAGTTAAGAAAAGAATATATAATAATAGAAGAAATTACATTCATGAATGTCCATCTTTTTTTTTTTTTTTTTTTTTGCTTCCTTGTAGGTTGTTCTTTTGTTCTCTGCAGCATCCTTTTTTTACTTTATTCTTTTTCCCCCCTTTCATGCTTTCCTCACCTCCTCCAAGAAGGCTATATTTATATATACATATATAGATATATTAATACACACAGAGACTCACACAGATAAACATATCTATAAACATATATACATAGGGACATGCATACATATCTATATATACTCAGACAGATACACACACACATTTACCCATACATAAACATGCATCTAAAACAATATTAGTATGGTTGGCATATAATGTTGATTTCTTTTTATTGAAGTTTTGAGTTTGATTTTGTCTAAGATCAATGATTACTAGCTGTGATTTTTTTTTCTAATAAATTCTACTCCTAATCCTTGTTGTAGTATTTGTATATAGTTCTTCTTTCCTATTCCTGCTAACTTTTCTACTTTAATTCTGCTCCTTAGTTAACCTCCCCACCCACCCATGGATCCCTCCCATTTCTTCTTCCCCCATTGCTTGCTTCCCCCTTTGCTCATCCCTTTCCCTTATTTCTTTATATATTTTGAAGGGTGCTGTACTTTTCATGGTATATATAGTGTTGCCTATTTAACCCATTTTGGATGTGAATAGGTTTTCAGAATTACAAGTCCTCCTCCCCCCTTTAATGACTCTGTGTCTATTATTCATCTGCACTTTATTTGTATAACATAATTACTATTTTTACTTCATATTAGACAGTTTTGCTATTTAAAGTCATATCATACTCAGCTCTTACTCCAATCTTTCTTTTGAGCTACCCAATTGCTGATGTCAGTTTTAAACATATGGTATAAATTTCCATGTAAAAAACATGAACAATTTAACCATGTTGAGTTCTTTGAAATTGATCTGATATTGGCTCTTATATGTTAAATTTTCTATTATGTTCAGATTTGCTTGAAAGTCCTGAAAATCTTCAAGTCTGCTGAATGGCCCTTTATTTTCCATTCAATATTATGGATATTCTTGCTGGATATGTTATTTTTGGCAAACAGGTCTAGTTCTTTTGATTGCTGATATATATGATTCCAGGACCTGGAGTCTTTTAATGTGGCTGTTGATAAGTCCTATACAATTCTAATTGTAGTTTCAGCATATTTAAATTATTTATTCCTTGTTTCTTATAAAAATATTTCTTTGATTTTGGGGTTTTGAAATTTGGCAATAATATTTTTATGTGTTTTCCATAATGGATCTCTTTGAGATAGTGATCTATTAGCTGGTTTTCTGAAATTTTTCCTCTTCTTTTTTTTATTCTTTGTTATAAAGGCTGACTGTTAGGGAGGGATGAGAAGAGGACCTGGGAAATGTTGGGATATAAAAAAACAAAAGGTTTCAATAAAATTTTATTTTTCAAAATAAGAAAACATAATGACCTTAGTCCACCTTATCCTTTGGCCAATTTCATGGTCAGCATCATCTGCACTGAAGCATTTCTAGCAAAAGGGGTATTAGCATTTCTGACTCGTTTCAATATATGTTGCTTTCTTGTGATACCAGAGCACAAATAGAGTCTCTCATTTCAGATGTAGTCCTCCATCTCAAATTGCTCATCACAATGGTTTTGAGTAGCACTAGCATACAACCTTATGCTGGCCATCTATGTATTATATTCATAGGAACAGTGGTATCACACCGGCTGGAATGCTTTACTCATTCAGTGATATTAGCAGAGCCCAATTGGATAATGTTTCAGGGTTCCTGTCAGGCTTTCCTAGCCACTGTCATGAATACAAGGCATACAAAGTCCCTATTATTCCTTACCTTGGCTGGAATTCCTTTATTTTACTCATGTCTTTACTTGCAACATCCCATGACACAGATGGTGGATTAGACTATGAGGGGCATATCATAATCATCATCACTTCATTCTAATTTTTTTTGATGAAATTTGGATAGAAATGTCCCTGAAACAAATCATTATCCCGCTTTTATTATTTTATATTGAATGTTCTATGGACTATTTTGTTTGTGAATAAAATGACTGATTTTTATAATTGAATAAAAATAGTGGGATGGAAGCTCATCTTTTACATAAACTCACTGAAAACATATAGTATAATTTCAGTATTGGACAGGATGATGAGGATGATAAGACTTGATCCTGCCTTCATATAGTTTTGACATTATAATCATTAACAATAATATTTTAAATTATTAATATTATGACATAAATATTTAATAATAGATACAATGACTTGATTGTCAGTACTATTACTAATAATTATTAATGATGATAATAAAGCACTTCTGTGAAGTAGAAAAAGCACATATCCCTAAGTGACCCTGAATATTTTGGGGTTTTGGTCCCATGCTCTATAAAAGAAGGCTATATCTAGATTGGCCAAACTAGATATCAAATTTTTTGGCCTTAGAACCAATTTAAATACTTAAAAAATATCAAGGATTATTTTTGAAGGTTATATTTATAGATATTTATCATAATAAATTTAAAACTGATAACACTTTATATCAATTCATTAAAAATAACAATAACAAATTCATTACATGTAACAAGTAATGTTTTAATGAAAAATAACTATTTTCCAAAACAAACAATAATTAATGAAAAGTGGCATAATTTTACTTTTTTTTTTTTGCAAATCTTTTTAATTTCTGACTTAATTGGAGACACCTGGATTCTCATAGCTGTTTCTACATTCAATCTGTTATAATATGTTGTTTTGCTTGAAGTTTATGAAGAAAATTCTACCTCATACAGATATGTAGTTGGAAAAGGGAGGAGCATTTCAGAGAATTATAGATACTCTTCTTTGGAACCAAACTAAAGCTGGCTAAGTGACATTTTCTTTAAAAAAGTTTTTAATAATAAAAACTTTTTATTTTTCAAAACACACACAAAGATAGTTTTTAACATTCACCCTTGAAAAACTTTGTATTTCAAGATTTTCTTCCTTCTTCCCCACTGCCCCCTCTCCTACAAAGCAAGTAATTCAATATAAGTTAAATGTGCAATTCATCGAAACATATTTCCACATTTATCATGCTGCACAAGAAAAATCAAATCAGATTGGGGAAAAAATGAGAAAAAAAAAGCAAGCAAACAATAACAAAAAAAGGTGAAAATATTATGTTGTGATCCTAAGTGGTAGTTTCCTAAAGATTAGTTGAAATGTATTATCTGAAACCAAACCAGTTATTTTTGTGTGTATGTTCTGTTATAGTAAAATCCACGGTCCAGTTGTTCTTGGATAAATTGTGAGATTCAAAAATGTTATTTGACACTCAGAATATTTCAGTGCCATTTGTGACACTGAAAATAAATGAATAAATGAAGATCTTTGGTGATTAATTGGTGATAATTACTAATAGCTTCAGCTGGATTCACAGTGAATAGAATGGTAAGCTTAAAGTCAGGAAGATTCAACTTTGTGAGTTCAAATTCAGCCTCAGACACTTATTAGATGTGTGACTATGGGCAAGACACTTAACTCTGTTTGCCTCAGCTTCCTCAACTGTAAAATGAGTTGGAGAAGGAAATGGTAAACTTTACCAAGAAAACTCCAAATTGGATCACAAAGAGTTGGCCAAACTGAAAAAGTATGAAGCAAGATAATTAATAGTAACAGTATATTCAGTCATTGTCTGTACATTTGTCCATTTATAAGACAAAAATACAATTCTGTAGAAAAGATTTTAACTCAGTTTTCATGTTTGCAATTAACTTCCTTGTGAGAGAATGAAAATAGAAAAGAGCACTTGAAAGGTCTCTGAATTCCCCTGCCCTGATCAAGAGACTTGGAGACTAGATGATTTCCAAAGTACCGTCCAGTTATAAATCTGAGTGCCTGTGTTATGGTGAGTATCCATTAGGCCTGAGCTTATACAGGAGGAAATACCCAGACTTCCTTCTTTCCAGTGGGCTGGATGGACTGTGAGCTTGTACTTATATAAAGCAGTTACTTTGGTGTAATGGAATGAGCAGCAAGCTTAGAATGAGAAAATCTGGGTTCAAAACCAAGCTCTGTCCCTTAGTACCTTGATCCATCACTCACTGCCTCTTTGATATTCAATTTCTTCTGCTGTACAATGAGAGAATTACACCAGATGACTTGTAAGGTTCTTCAATGATCTATAAACAATGGAGATAACAATTCTGACACCCTCTACCTCAAATATTTGTGGTGAGAAAGGTGCTGATGTAAACATAAAGTACTCTAGAAATGGGAAAAGTTATTATTATGGCTAATAATAATAATAATTATAACTAACATGTATTTGATACTTACTATGTACCAGGCACTGTGTTAAGTACTTTACAATTATTATCTAATTTTGTCTTCACAACATCCCTGGGAGGTAAGTGCTGTCATCCCCATTTTATAGATGAGGAAACTGATACAAATATGTCCATGGTCATATAGCTAGTATCTGAGGGCTAGATTTGAAGTTAGGTCTAATTGTTATTATCCCTATTTTATAGATGAGGAAACTGAGACAAACACATCTAATATCATGCAGCCAGCAGCTGAGGGTTGGAATTGAAGTTAATTCTTCCAGTTACCAGGTCCAGAGTTTTATCCACTGTACCACCTAGCTACCTAACTCTATCTTTATAGATCCTACTCTATCTTTCTCAGGCTTATCACAGAACCTGACAGGTACTAAGTGATTAATGGATGCTTGGTGATTTGATATGACTTGACTAAACCAGGTCTAGGCAGATTAACTATTCATATGTTGATGAAGTTGATAAAAGCATTGAATCTCTTCCTTTCAGGAACTTTTGGTTATTATGAAAACATTCTCCCTAGAGTTTGTTGTTGTTTTTCAAGTAGAAGGGGGGGGGGGAGGGGAAAGATAATCACTAAGTTTAATTAGATATAGTTCTGCCTGACCTAGAAGTATCATAAAGGAAATTTCTGAAGGTTAGGGAGGAGAAGGAATAGATTCAACAATTAGCTTTTAGGGTTTTTTGTTTGTTTGTCTATTTGTTTTTTAGCTCTGAGACTTATTGCACAAACTTGACCCTTGGAGTTCTCTGGTAGATATATAGTTCTAAGAACCTCAGAATAGATGCTATATGCCACAGGCTAGAGATACCTATGAAAGAGAATGATCTCTTATCAGTGTCTTTGGCAACCCAATAACTAGAAAGAGTCTTTTCAACAATCAAGTGATCAATTCTAATAGACTTTTGATGGAAAGAGTCATTCACATCCAGAGAAAGAATTATGGAGACTAAATATGGATCAGAGCATAGTATTTTTTATTGTTGTTGTTATTTATTTGCCTGGTTTTTTTTCTTTCTTGTGTTTTTTGCCCTTTTAATCTGATTTTTTGTGTGCAGTATGACAAATATGGAAATATGTCTAAAAGAATTGCTAATGTTTAACTTATATTGGATAACTTTCTGTCTGGAGGAGGGGAGGGGAGGGAGAGGGAAAACAATTGGAACACAAGGTTTGGGAAAAATGAATGTTGAAAATTATCTTTGCATGTATTTGGAAAAGCAAAATACTAATTAAAAAAGATGAAAGAAAGAAAGAAAGAAAGAAAGAAGGAAGGAAGGAAGGAAGGAAGGAAGAAAGAAAGAAAGAAAGAAAGAAAGAAAGAAAGAAAGAAAGAAAGAAAGAAAGAAAGAAAGAAAGAAAGAAAGAAAGAAAGAGAAAGGGAGGAAGGAAGGGAGGAGGGAAGGAGGAAGAGAGGAAGGAAGGAAGGAAGGAAGGGAGGGAGGGAGGGAGGAAGGAAAAAAAGAAGAAAGGCAGGAAGGAAGGAAGGAAGGAAGGAAGGAAGGAAGGAAGGAATCTATATACCTATTTACACTTACACACACACACACACACACACACACACACACACATATACACTTACTTTTTTTGATCCCCCTTAATCTCAGTGCTTTTTCTCTAAAACTATCACTAATCTATTCTATAGATACATCTTATTTGTACGTGGCTGTTTGTATGTTGCTTTCACCCATTAAATTGTGATTTTTTTGGTCTGTCTTTTTAACCTCAGTGTTAGCTTAGTGCCTGACACATTGTAAACGCTTAATAAATGCTGGTTGGCCAGTCCTTAGAATCTCAATTTTCTCATCTGTAAATTGAAGTGAATGGATTAAATGACCCCTAAGATCTTTTCAGTTTTACCCCTGTGATCTCTCTCTCTCTCTCTCTGGAAGAAGTTCTACTCTTCACAGGCCTGTCCTTTCTTTTCTCCTTGTCTCTCTGACTGGGCCACATTGCGTTATTATAAAACAATGAAAATTCATAAGCAATGATATGTGGATATGCTTGCTGATGTATTTTAGGTAGCGGGCACAAGAGCGTTTGATTGAAATAGGATTTTCATTTCTTATTTTTATTTTTCATTTTACTGTTCATTATTTATTGAAATCTTATTTTCATTTCTAAAGTAAAAACCAATAGAGTTGTATGCATATGTGTATGGCCTATGGCCCAGACAACCCAAGTTTATTTACACAAGGGAAAATTGAGGACTAGAGAGGTTAAATTACTTGTCTAAGATCACATAGGCAGCAAGTGGCAGATGCAGGATCTGAGATTCTGATTCCCAATCTTGTGTCTTTCCACTGCTGGAACACAGGCCCTGGGTGCTTCACAAGTTAGGACCAGACCCTCACCCATTCAGCAATTCCAGAAACAGTTCTGCATGAGACTTGATCTCACACCTGTTCCTTCTTTTCTCCCTAGGATCTGGAAGTGACTTTTGGCTCAGGCTCAAGGCCAGTGTGTCACCAGCTAGCAATGCTGGGGACAGAATGTTGCCTGTCATCTTGGGGCTGCAAATGTATCTTCTACTTGTTGCTGGGGAGTTCCTAGCCAAACTTCTTTTTTGCCAGTACCACCTTCCACTCCCATTTTCCCCTCTCAACTTCCAGAGATCAGCCAGGATCATAGGATTTAGAGCTGGAAGAAACCTCAAAGATCATCTAAACCAACAGCCTCATTTTCCAAAATAGGAAACTGTGGCCTAGATTACAGATGAGATTTGTGCAGTCACACAGGTAATAGATAGCTAACCCAGTATGAGACCAGTTCTAACTACTAAGAGTGTAAAACTGAGGATGATACTTATTCATATTCTAATCTTCTAATCATATTAGTCAAATTTCTTTAAGCATTTTAAGACATAAAATACTTGTCACAACAATCCAAGGAGATGGGTAATGTAAGTATTATCATTCCCATTTTATAGATGAAATAATAACTTGGCTTAAGAGAAATTATTTTGCCCTTGGTCTGATAGATTTAAAATATGAAATCCAGATGTTCTTAATCCATATCAAATACCTTTTCCAGCATATTGTTGTATTGAACCCCAAATACATACTGGAGTTGTGGGTCAGGGTCCCAGTGTGTTTCAAAAGAATTTGTAAGAGACCTTCTCCAAATCAGGAAGCAGAGATTTTATCATGCTGGTAACAGTGGGCTAAAGCAAACAAAAGGGGTTTTAGTAATTAATAAGGAAAAGATGAGCCCTAAATTCCCTAGTGGAACTCACAATTAACCAGGGGAAAGAGGCCATTAAGGAGGAAGCTGCCTTGAAAGTGTGGCAAGTACCTAATAGACTCCAAAAGGTGGGCTAAATTCCTAGAAAAGGAGTTTAGCAAGGGATGGATTAAATTCCAAAAGCATGCCAAAAAGAGCCATTGTGATACTTAGTAGGAGATTAACCCTAAAAAGGAGTTAGCTACCTAGGGAGATACAGTCAGGTTCTTTTATAGGGGGTAGGGTGGGAATTGACATCATAACTTGGCTTTCTGATTGGATACAGTAAACTGTGTGATCAGGATGGTTTTTTGTCCACCCAAGGAACACAAAGTCTACTTAAGATCAAAAGGCCCACTTGAGGCTAGATAATCCTATCAGTGATCCTCCTAGCTTGTCTTTCAGGTTGTTTATGGTAATTTAGGCTTTCTCCATCAATGCCTTAGCTAGTATGGACCTCATCCATACCATGTTTTCTCTACTTTACGTCTACAAATTCTACCCACAGAATCATAAAATCTCTAAGCTAAAAGGAACTCCAGAACTTCATAGTATTTTACAGATGGAAGAAATCTTTGAGATCATCTAACTCAATCCTTTCATATTATAGCTGAGGAAATTGAAACCCAGAGAGGCTGATTTATTGAAGGTCATACAGAGTAAAAAGCAGCATCTACCCTTTCAGATTTGGAGATAGTCTAAACAGAGGTCCTCAAACTTTTTAAATAGGGGGCCACTTCACTGTCCCTCAGACTGTTGGAGGGCCGGACTATAGTAAAAACAAAAATTTTGTTTTGTGGGCCTTTAAATAAAGAAACTTCATAGCCCTGGGTGAGGGGGATAAACGTCCTCAGCTGCCGCATCTGGCCCAAGGGCCGTAGTTTGAGGACCCCTGGAATGTAACCCTAACCTGATGCAGAAATGGACTTGATTTATCCAGCTTCTGTTTGAATGACAGGCAGTTCCCAAACACACAGGACAAGCAATTCTACTTGGGGAGAGCTTTCTTTGTTAAACAGTTCTTCCTTAGTATTGATCAAAATCTATTTCTCCATTACTTTCATCAACTTCCTCTAATTATAGCCTACAGCTATCCTTCAAGGTCTAGCTTAATTCATAGAAGACTATAAAGTCTTCACTATAACAACCCTAGCCCTCCTCATCTCTGAGCTCTGGAAATTATATTCCATACTTACTGGATAAGTTGTTTCCTAAGTGGATATTTGTATAGCTTTATATTCCTTTCTAGATATGTCTAGAATGGATTCCTATAAATTCCTTGTGAATGCTTAGCCCCTGCCAGTATAGCTTCCAGTAAAAATCAATTGTAACTGCCTTCCCCAAAGTTACCCTTAATTAATAACCCAACCTGATGGTCTTTTTTTTCAGATCTCCTCCTCAACATTTCTGCAGTATATGAAACTTCTAAGCCCTTTCTCCTGGATACTCTTGCCTCTCTGAGTTTTCTTAGCATTGTTCTTTCTTTGTTCTCCACTTAACTTTCTGACTGCTCTCCCGCTCCATTATCATCCACATCATACCTGCTAACTAGAATATCATCTAAGAATTGGTAAATTTCTTTTCTTCTCTTTCTATACTCTCAGTGATCTCATCAATTCACATAGATTGAACCTTCATTTCTATGTAAATGATTGTTAGATGTGATTTCCTATTACACAGCTGACTACACTACTTACTGAATATAACTCCCCCCACTGATTCTTTATTATCTTTAGAAATAACTAATAACTCTTTTATTCAGCATTCAAAGGCCTTTATAATATGGCCAACCTACATTTTCAATCTCATTATATATTACTTTCCTCCATGTACTCTTTGATAGTCAAAATTATTCTTCTCATTATTCTTCACATATGACATTCCTTCTCCCATCTCATACCTTTGCATTGTCTATAGTTTATGCCTGGAATGTATTTCTTCCTTACTTCCACCCTTAGAATCCCTATTTTCCTTTAAGATTCAGCTCAAAGGCCATCTATAAGAGGCACTCCCTGATCCTTTCAACTGCTAATGACTCCGCTCCACAAAAATAACTTGCATTTATTCTATATATATTTTTATATGTAAGTGTTGGTCACCCATATAGAATGTAAGCTTCTAGAGGGCAGAGACTATTTCATTTATGCCTTTATATTCCCAGCCTTGTACATAATAAGCACTTAATAAATGATTTGTACATATAGACACTTAATAAATGATTGATAGCTGACCAGTTGATTGAAAGCAAAAACTCAGAAATTGTTTGGCCTACCCCCCTTGTCCTACAGTTGAAGAAACTGAGAACTTGAGAGGAGAAATGTCTTGACTAATCAACAATCAACAAGAATTTATTGAGCACTTACCTATGTCAGGCACAGTGCTAGAAATACAAAGACAAAAAAATGACATAGTCCCTGCCCTCAAGGAGCTTAAAGTCTATTGGATGATCTGCCAAGCTGCAAGCTTCCCTTGGACAGGGCCCGTGGTTACTCTATACTACCCAGTCTCCCTTTTGCCAAGAAAAGTTGTACTACAATAATAATAATTATAATAATAATGTGTTTATCAATTGAACCCCTAACCCTTTGACATGACAGGCAGGTAAAATTTTGGAAAGTCTCATACAAAATCTCAGTGGTTTGTGTCCTCAGACAGAAATATTTGGAAAGATCAATATCTGCTTTCCCCTTCCCCAAAAAGGACCCTCAACTCCTCTTTAAATACTTAGGCCAATAAGTTTTGAATAGGTAACAGACTGAAGGAAAGACTGATTTGCTCAGGATCACATAATCAAGGTCATAACCAGGACAGGATTTTCTGATGCTGGAACAATGTTCTTTCCATTACATTACCTTGCTTTTAACTTTCTACCCCACTATGTTCTTTTTTGTAAAATTAAATTTTCCTTTTTTACTAGTATTATATTTGGGTTTGTTTGTTTGTTTGTTTGTTTTTTGCAAGGTAATTGGAGTTGTGACTGTTAATTGTCTGAGGCGAAATTTAACTCAGGTCCTCTTAACTCCAAGGCAGATATCTTGGAGTTAAGCAGATCTAGCTGCTCCTTTTTAATTATTATGAATTTAAACAAAATCAACAAACACATATATTTCCTTACACAAAAAGAATAGAAAATGAGGATTGTGTAGTTTAATTTAGGTTTATTTGAAATGTATATATAAAGTTTAAGATAGTGATTTCAATAAGGCTTTGCTTGATTATTTCCCCTTCTGATTTCTCTTTTACTCTCTTTTGTGTATTTAAAAAAATATAAAAAACTATTCCATTGATACTCTTTTATTTTTTTTTTTCTTCTTTTGGTATACTAAGTTCCCTCAAATTGTCTTCCTAAAGTTTCTCTTTTAGCAAATAAATATAGTTAAGCAAAATTGCATATAGCTTGTTTCCATATAGTTATTTGTATGTTGTCTCTCTCAGATTGAGTTTCTTGAGGGCAGGAGCTGTCTTTTGCCTTTCCATTGTATCTCCAACACTTAGTACAGTGCTTGACACACAGTATCTAGCACAATCTTTATTGACTGACTGATAAAGAAAAAACAAATCTGTACATTGGTTATTCTGAGAATTTTTGTCTCATTATGCACCTAAAGGTGCAGTTATATCTCTACCAAGAACTGAGGACAAAATGTATTCATCCTAAGTATTCTGGAGTAATAAGTGGTCATTGAATCTAGTTGAACTTGTTAGACATTTTGTAGTCATTTTTCTTTATGATGCTATAGGCATTATATAAACTGTTTTCCTGATTCTATTCACTTTATTCTGCATCAATTCATACACATCTTTCCATGGAGTTTGTCCATGTTGTTATTGCTTATAGCACGATTTTACTTCAATACTTTTATATGCTATAATTTTGCATTTTATTATTCAATTGTTTTTCAGTTGTGTCTACCTCTTCCTGAACTTAATTGAAATTTTCTTGGCAAAGACACTGAAGTGGTTTGCCATTTCCTTTTCTAGCTCATTTTACATATGAGAAAACGATGGCAATCAGGGTTAAGTAACTTGCCTAGGGTCACACAGCTAATAAGGCCAGTTTTGAACTTAAGAAACTATGTTTTGTGAACCCATTGAGTCACCTAGCTGTTCTTAATTTGTGTGGCCATTCCTCAATTAATGGTCATCCCCTTGGCTTCCAGTCTTTTGCTATAACAAATGTGTTGCTACAAATATTTTTGTACATATGAATCCCTTCCCCCTTTCTTTGATTTCTTTAGAGTACATGTGTAGTGCTGGTATCACTGGGTCAAAAGATAATAAATGTTTTATTGGCTTTTTGGGTAGAGTATTAAACTGTTTTTCAGAGTGTTGGACTAATTTACAACTCCAACAACAGTGCATTAATGTGCCTGTCTTCCCACAGGTCTTCCAAAAAATGCATTTTCCTTTTTTTTTTTGGTCACCTCTATTGACCTGATAGATATAAGTTGAAGTTCAGAGTTGTTTTGATACACATTTTTTTCTATTATTGGTGATTTGGAATGTTATTACACATTGCTGATTTCTTTTTTTTTTTTCAGAGCTGTCTTTTCATATTCTTGGACTATTTATCTATCTGGGAATGGCTCTTGCACTTATATATTTGATTTAATTCCTTTTATAACTTTGTTATCAAAGAAAAACATTGTTAATGCCTTCCCAATCAGTGGTTCTTCTAAATCTAATTGTGCTTACTTTGTACACATTTTTTAAAGTTTCTGTAATCAAAACTTTCTGCTTTACTTCTTGTGTTATTATTCTCTATCCCTTATTTGATCAAAAATTCTTCTCTTTATTAATAAGTAGAAAAGAGATCTCCTTTCTTGCTATTCTGATTTGTTTATGGTGATGTTGTATACCTAGGTCATGTATCCATTTGGAACTTATTGTATGAAGTGAGACATTATCTAATTCTAATTTCTGGCAGACTAATTTTTCAGTTTTCCTAGAAGCTTCTATAGAATAGTGAGTCTTTACTCTGATAGTTGAAATCCTAATTTTTTGCTAACACATGACCCCTGCTTGATTGCTTCTGGGTCTTGTATTTATTAGAGATATTGGCCTATAGTTTCCTTTCTTTGCTTTCTTTCTGGTGTAGATATCGATATCACATTGTCTCATAGAAAAATTTGTCAGGATCCCTTCTTTCCTTATTTTTGTAAGCAATCTGTACATTAAAATTGCTTTTCTTATGCAAATTAAGACAACTCTGAAACATCACTACACACCTCTCAGATTGGTTAAGATGACCGGAAAAAACAATGATGAATGTTGGAGGGGATGTGGGAAAACTGGGACACTGATACCTTGCTGGTGGAGTGGCAAGAAACTGCCACTACAAAATTGAGTGGATGTCCATCAGTTGGAGAATGACTGAATAAGTTATGATATATGAGTGTAATAGAATATTATTGTTCTGTAAGAATAATATTTAGAGAAGCCTGGAGGGACTTACATGAACTGATGTGAGTAAAATGAGCAGAACCAGGAGATCATTATACCTGGCAACAGCAAGATTATACGATGATCAATTCTGATGGACATGGCTCTTCTCAACAATGAGACTGATCAGGCGGTTCCAGTGATCTTGTGATGAAGAGAGCCATCTACTCCCAGAGAGAGGACTATGGGAACTGAGTGTGGGATCACAACATAACAATCTCACTTTTTCTGTTATTGTTTGCTTGCATTTAATTTTCTCATTTTTTTCCTTTTTGATTTGATTTGTCTTGTGCAGCAAGATAGTTGTATAAATTTGTATTCATATGTTGGATTTGACATGTATTTTTTACAATGTTTTACATATATTGGAAACTTGCTATCTAGGGGAGGGAGTAGGGAGAAGGGGGAAATTAGAACACAAAGTTTTGCAAGGGTTAATGTTGAAAAATTATCCTTGTATATCATTTGAAAATTAAAAAGCTTTAATAAAATAAAAGTTTTTCTTTGAATGCTTCATGGAACCCACTTGTTAATCAATATGGAACTGGATTTTTCAATGTATGAATTCCTTATTCAATTTTTAAATTTTTTCTTCTCTCTTAACTTATTAACTTATATATCACATATTTCCCTATTTCATTTAAAAGAACAATTGTATTGTTTCTACAATTTTCATTTTGATTTGCCAATTCCTTCTGATTAAGCTATTTAATTTACATTTACGTTTGAATCCTTTCTTTCAAATGCTTTTTATCATTAAACTTGTTATTGCATTGTGATCAATAAAATAAAAACACTAGCTTGCAAAGGAATCCAATTATATTGAAGCACAATTACAAAAAATTTTAAAAGCTTTCAAACTCCAAACCATGATCTGTATTGTAAAATCCCTTTTAGCTTCAATATTCTGTATTCTAAAGTCCTTTGCAGTGTCAATACTTTATGTTATCTATTCTAAGGTCCCTTATTAGTTGTGATATTCTAGAAATCTAGGGTTCATTATGTCCATATAATATTGGATGCTGCCTGAAAATGTGACACAATTCTAGCCATGGTGAGATTATAGAGTATTTTCCCTGAGCCAACACCACCATTTCAAAGTCCAGGTCCGTCTCGCAGATGGCATACTGGGTGTCCCCAGGAAATCTCAGGCCATTACCTGACAGGTGAGAGAGAGAATGCACTTCCTCTGGGTTGGCGCCCTTCTCCCTCTTAAGGGGGCATTACAGCATTGTGCCAGGAGAGTATACTTGACTCCCCCCCCCCGTCTTCTTCCCCCAGTTCCATGCCCTGGGTACCCTATTTTTGTTCCCATAGGCTGAGGAGACACAAGTATTTGTGCTTCCCTCGCCCCTTTTCCTCCTCTCTGGGTTCTAAGGGATTCAGTTCATTTCCTCTAAAAACCCACAACCTTGTTTACAAGAGTTGCACCTCATCGCTTGAGAAAGCTCTGTGTCCCTGTCATTCCCCATCCACGTGCCCTGTGTTGTACCGGAGGGCCCAGAGCAGGCGATGGCAAGCTTGCAACCTGGGGTCCCTGATGGTGGTGGGATGATAGTTCCTAAGGAGGAGGAAAACCCCACTTCCTTCCTCTGTTCTGGCTGCAAAACCAGGACTAGGCAGGACTGAGAAACCACCTGATGTCAGCAGGAGACAGACTCTGTGCTTGTGACTCAAAAGGAAGTGGGTGTAGCAGAAACGGCCCAAACTGGCAGCAACTTGTGGGAGGTGATTCTGAGTCCTCGGCTGTCCGGCCTGGGACCCATGGAGAAATTGGGCTTATCTCAGATACCTGAATCTGGGCTTTCTTAAGGTGGCTGGGCCGCTGGGCCCTTGTGATAAACTGGATTATGCCTGAGTAGCAGCCTGGTAGGACAGAAATTGGAGTCAAAGGCCGGGTGGGCTACTTATCATCTGGATGACTAATTTTCTGAACCTCAGTTTTCTTTTCTGTAAAATGAAGGTGATGGAATAGAATCAGTAGCTGGGCTCTCTTGGATCTCATGACCTATCAAATATTAGCCTGAATGCTCTTTCCTCAGACCCTCCTAGGCTGTTTGCATATCCTCATTCTGGGAACAAGGTTAAAATTGATTGTTTGTGTCACGCTGGACCTCAGCTCTGATCAGAACACTGTGTCCAGCCCCATCAAGCTGCATCAGCAGTTCCCAGACAGGTGGAGCAATGGTACAGTTTTGTTGTTTTTTTTGGCTTTTTTTTTTCTCTCTTTCTCTCTGTTAAGTCCCAGGGATGCTTCTGTTGCCTAGTGAAAGTTGTCTCTGGCCTTGGCTACCCTTTCTTACCTCATCTGTGTTTACTAGGACATTTCAAAGGAGTGAGATTCAGGCAACTCACTTGCCAGGCTTCCTTCCCACTTGCCTCCCAAGGTATCAGGACAGGTAACAAGCCCCTTACCTGATATACCTTGGGTCTCCTCTGGTTCACCTAAGGCAGCCTAAGCGTGAAGTTGCTGCTGCATATGACAGGTGCTAGATGGTAAAGGGAGACAGGGAAAGCCTGGGCCTTTTTCAGGGTAGGAGGAGGAAATGAGAGACTGGGAACCTGGCTTTAGGCCAAAGTGAGTCTGGCTGTCTAGCCACAGATAATGGGCTCATTTAAGACCTCTTCTGGGGCCAGCCTGTCACACCTCATCTACTAGTACTGAAGCTCAGGCATTGGCTTGAGTGCTCAGATCTGAGCTGGACAGAGAAGGAAGTACAGGAAGCTGCTTGTTACTGGGCCAACCCTGACTTAAGTGACTTTAATCTCTGCTGACCTTCTGGGGGACCTGATTCATAGTATCATAAATTTAGAGTTGGAAGAAATTCTTCCATCGGGCTCCTTCATTTTATAGATTGAAGACCCTAAGATCCAAAGAACTTATGAGGTCCGAGAGACTTATCCAATATCTCATAGTTAATAAGCAAAAGAACCACGTTTTCTAATTCCAACACTTTCTCCCTTTTCCACTCTGGTTCAACACATGGTTGAATCTCACCCATTCCCAAGAGAATATTCTCATTTGCATTTGCACAGAACACTCTATAATTCTTCAAAGAATTTTCTCATTCATAATCTAACCTAAATTTGTCAGAGAAGGAAATGGACACTCAGTGTGGAAAAATGACTTGGCTAAGGTCACATTGTGAATAAGGCTGGAACTGGTATTAAAACATGCATTTCCTGAACCTTTTGCAAAACTTATTCTATTATGCAACCATGGTTGCTTCCCAAGGTATCTGTGAGCCTCGGTTCCTTTTCTGTGAAAAACAATAATACTTGTACTACCTATTCCAACTAATTATCAAGAAAATATTTTGTAAATTTCAAAACAGTATGAGAAAGAGTAATGGCTAGAAAGCCAATCTCAGAATCAGAAGGAGCTGTGTTCAAGTTCTTTTTCTGACACATACTGACTGAGGAACTTTGGGCAAGTTATTTAGCTATTCAGTCTTCTAAGGAAGTCTCTAAACCTGCAAGTTGCAGAGAACATACTAATTTCCATTAGCTGATGAAATTTTCTCTTCAGAAATTCTTAATACTAATGAAATCACATCTGTTATAAAGAAAAAAATTATAGAAATGTGAATTGTTACCTAAAATAAAACAATATGCATAAAATGCTTTGCAAATTTTAAAACACTTCATAAGTTTTACCTATTGTTATATCATCATTATGATAAACATAGCAAATAACTTTTGCCAATAAAGATCAAAGAACTGTGTATTATATGAGGCAAATAGGATCTCAGCTAATCTAGCCCAACCCTCACATTTTACAGATGAAGAGCTGGATTTTATAGATAAAGAAATTGAGGCCCTAAAAAGAAAGACTTGTTCAAGGTTGTATAGTTAATTAGTAGGAAAGCTAGTTCCTCTCTTTGCCTTTTCTAAGATGTTATTATTTGGTGTATTTCCAGGAGTCAATAAAAATTAAATAGGCAGCCATTCCTTCAATCAGTCTTTGTTGTTTGTTATATGTCTACTCTCTGTCTCTTTATCTAACTCTCTCTCTCTATTTATCTCTAGGTTTATCTCTCTCCCTTGTCTTTGCCTCTGTTTCTTTATCTCTTTGTATCTCTTCTAGTCTCTGTTTTTGTTTCTATGTCTCTCATTCTGTCTGTCTCTTCCTCTACCTTCTTAGAGTTACTTCTTCATGTATTTTGCAGAAAAACTAAAAGGGATAGGGAAGAAGGAATCAAGAAGTTCTAAGAAATCTCACAAAAAAATGGATAAGAAAAAACTCAGGAGAAAGAAGATAATAAGAATAAAACCAGTAAAGGCAGGGGAATGAGTTCAGCAAGGTGAAAGTTTGAAGATCTGTCACCAGATAATCCAGACATGGAGGCCTGGAATGACTCCGTGTGAAAATTCTTTGCTCATTAACTTTTAACACCATGTTTCTGTTTCTATGGGACCTTCAGTTCACCTGGATCTGCTGACTCCTGAAAAAATGGACAGAAAGGAAGGAGGAAGCTGGGAGTTTAAAAGCTTGTTCAGCTTCCTCAACAGAGAGGGCCAGATGACCCTCTGGCCCACTGAACTACAGCAGCTGATGGGGGCCCCATCGGGTGCTTCCTTCTCCAGGCTTTATGAGCTGCTAAGGAGTTTTGTCCAGCATTGCACAATCTCATTATGGACAGCCGCTTCCTCCCCATTATAAATTATGTCATGAATATAGAGAC
The DNA here is from genome assembly GCF_902635505.1 of Sarcophilus harrisii. NCBI lineage: Eukaryota > Metazoa > Chordata > Mammalia > Dasyuromorphia > Dasyuridae > Sarcophilus > Sarcophilus harrisii. Next base: position 225,991,109 of record NC_045427.1, read on the forward strand.
TCACATTATTAAACATCAACAGAAGCCTTATCATCTGGTGCAATTCCAACAGCAGAGTGACCTACTTCCCCACTGGATTTCAAAACTGCTTCATGTGTTTGTTTGAGTTTTATAGGGAGAGAGTAAGATTTGCTCGAACTTTTGCTAAAAATAAAAACTAAAACTTGGGATTCTCCATCCTCACTACTGACTGGCTGAACAAAAGTATCTTCAATGGCTACTGTGTTGATGAATGAGATACTCAACCAGACTACCCATTTCAAGTCCTCTTAAAATAAATTATCAAGGCAGACTGATGTGCATAGTTACTGAAGAACCATAAAAACAATAGAGCTGGAGGAACAATTAGACTGTAACCATAAAATATTAGACTCTAGAATCTAGACTCTAGAATGTCAGAGTTGGAAAAGACCTTGGAACACATAACTTAGAATATGAAAGCTGTAAAGGGCTTTAGAACATGGTACAACAACAACAACAACAAAAAAAAAGGAAGCAAGAATATAGAATATTAGAGCTGGGGAGAGTTCTAATCAGAAAAGGATTTTGGAGAGGATCTATGTACATATTGCCCCTCTTCTGGGTTAGCCCCTCAAAGTAACTTGTTGCTCAAACTTGCCGGTTGAATACAAGTTTGGGGAGATGATTAATCTATGGGTTCAAAGATGTTGTTCATTTGTCACCACCTTTTTAAAATTATAATCGACAAGCTCTTACCATTGTGCTCACCATTGAATTGTCCCATAGTAAAAAGTAATTGACTCTTATTATCACAAAAGAAACATAATTGACTCTTAGCAAATGTTTTTACTAAAATGGGTTAGTGAGGGCAAAAAAGGTGCTGCAAAACTTTCTTCCATGAACTTGGGGTACCTTCTTCTGCAAATATACACAATACCCTTGGGAAGGGTAGGCTCAACCATTTAGTTCAAAGACAAAGAGGGAACTGTTTGGCTTGTGCTGAGGCAAAGGTAATACACAATTCCTGGTGTTACAGGGGCTGGACGTCCTTTCTCTCCTCAGAGTCCTGCCCAGGCCCCTTGGGTATAGCATCTCTGCTAGGCAATCTGCTCAGCTGAGTTTGAAGCATCTCCTCTTCTCTACAGTTGATTTGATTCTCTGCTGCCAGAGTTTCCATTCCTTGGGGCTCCTTCCTTGCCTGTATCTATGACTATCTGGAGTGTATATATCTGTTTCCTGTTGGATAGTGTTTCCTAGTGGTCTAGGAATTCCTCCCTTATGTGAATGACCAAATAGGGAGGTATGGAAGGAAAGTCCCTCTCAGAGGCCTATTTCTTCCAATTTTTACTTATAAACACCTCTTAGTAAGAGAAGTGTTTGTACCTCCCAGAAGGATAAGAGTTTAAACATCTCTGTAGTAAGTTTAAAACCACACTATCTCCTTGTGACTATATTGACTAGGAGGTGGGTGGAAGAACTTATCCCTTTCAGAGGGATAAGAGTTTTTTAAACATCTCTGTAGTAAGTTTAAAACCACACTATCTCCTTGTGACTATATTGACTAGGAAGTAGGTGGAAGAGCTTGTTCCTTTCAGAGGGATAGGAGTTTAAACATCTCTGTTGTAAGTTTAAAACCACACTATCTCCTTGTGATTATATTGACTAGGGGGTGGGTGGAAAGAATCCTCCTTTCATTTTATAATTTATGAAATTGAGATCTCAATATATAGCAACCAATTCATAATCCACCAGTAAATCCATCACAGAGCTGTTAATTTTCTTTTTTTTTTAAATTTTTATTTAATAGCCTTTTATTTACAGGTTATATGTACGGGTAACTTTACAGGATTAACAATTGCCAAACCTCTTGTTCCAATTTTTCACCTCTTACCCCCCCACCCCCTCCCCAGATAGCAGGATGACCAGTAGATGTTAAATATATTAAAATATAAATTAGATACACAATAAGTATACATGACCAAACTGTTATTTTGCTGTACAAAAAGAATCAGACTCTGAAATATTGTACAATTAGCTTGTGAAGGAAATCAAAAATGCAGGTGAGCTGTTAATTTTCAATCAAGTCCTCATTGGTTCGTAAAATTCAAGACATAGAAGGATCCTTAAAAACTCTCAAATTTACCCTTTCCTTTTTCAGAGATGAAGAAACTGAGGTGCAAGATGGAAAAGTTACCTGGTAAAGGTTACATGGTGATTTATCAAAAAAGCCAAAGCTAGAACTTGAGACTCAACTCAGTTGGGGAATGAATAAATAAATTAACATATATGCATACGATAGAATACTATTGTGCCATAAAAAATGATGAAAACCATGATTTCAGAGAGACATGGGAAAGAATTATATGAACTAATTCAGAGTGAAATGAATACAATTAGGAAAATAATTTATACCATAAGAATATTGTAGAGATAAACAACTTTGAATGACATAAGGACTCTGATCAACCTCATGACCAGCCATAATTTCATGATGAAACATACAACCCACATCCCGACAGAGAAATAATGGACTAATGAAGCAAAATGAAAGACATATGTTTTGAAGTTATTAATGTGGGAATATGTTTTGTTTGTCTATATCTATTTGTTGGAAGCATTTTGTTTTTTTTTTCAATGTGGGGATATATATATGCATATATATATACATATAGTTAAATAAAAAAAATTCTAGAAAAAGACAGACAAAAAGAACCATTTTGCACATATGTCGATTTTAAAGGTTGTATATGTCATGTTGATTTACTTTTTAAAAAACTATATATAATCAAAATCCATAGGTGTCATATATAATCCTCCTTTTTTGTTCTTTGGATATAGAAATATTTGTGTTTCTATAAAAATAGAAACACAAATATTTCTCCCTATAAAACTCAAATAAATTTATAAAAATTAAAATTAAAATAATTTTTTAAATAGGAAAATTACCAAAACAAAAAAAAATTATGTACTATCAGTTGCAATCATTCTTTTATGTCATTTTATTTAACTATTGTAAAGGATGGAACATTGTGGGGAATTCATTCAGAAATATATTAGAGGTTTATTTAATGTGTTGAAACAAAAATTAATTAATAAATTAAAAAGAAATAAAGTGTGATATGCTGGAAAGAGTCAAAAGATCTTGGTTCTAGTCTCTAGTCAGCCATTAAATTGCCATGTGAGCTTGGATCAGTCATCTCCTCTCTGGTCCTTAATTTCCCTTTCTGTCAAAGAAGACAATCAGACTAAATGATGTCTTAAGATTCATTCCATAATTAATATTTGATGCTCCAAAGTCCTTTCCATGGCTAACATTCTATGTTCTAAACTCTCTTCTAATTCTAATATTCTAGAATTAATTATGCCCTATAGCCCCTTCAGATCTAAGTGGATTCATCTGATTCATCCTTAAATCATTGCTGGTTTGCTAGTATTCAACTTGCTCCAAACTCCATGGCACCCACTTTTTAAAAAACTAAAACAGGAAAATGGATTCAAATTTTTCAGAATTGTTTTCAATAGCTAAGATTTGAAAGAAAAAGGACTTCCTGGTTTAACCAGGAAAATTTATTTAACAAGAACCTCTAACTGACTCCACCTCTTAACCTCAACTCTCCAAGTATTATGGTTAACCAAGAGTTGATGCTAGTGTACAATGATAACGTTGACACCTTGTGCTTAGTATATTGCTATTTTGACCTGTGGAGGGTTTTCCCCAGTGTCAGCGCCCTGAATTATTTTGCAAAGTGTTCATTCGAGTGCTTCTCACATACCAAGTATCTAAGAAACATTACTGCTCATCTGCCAGACTGCTCTCACAGAATCCTGGAGCTGGAAGGTACCCTAGAACACAGACTCTAGAATGTTAACCTTGGAAGGGAGCTTAAAACATAGAATAGCACAGATATAAGAGTTCTAAAAGATTAGCTAGTTTAACCACTACCTTTTATAAAGAAGGAAACTGAGGCTCAGGGAAGGAACTGACTCTTGTGGTTATACAGCTCGTGTCGTCAGCAGCAAAGCCACGAGTAAAAACTTGACAAAACTTGTTCCCATTAAAAAACCCAGGTGTCTTAAAGAAACAAAAAAGCTTTGTGTTTCACATTCTGAAAATAAGTTTTAGCAGTCCCTTAAGCTATTTCTCATGACGAGAGTCTCCCTTCTTCCCCAGAATGCTTTTATAGCGTGGGTACTTATCTTTCTCAGCATCCCACAAAAATAACACCATGTATTTATTTGTGTGGTTTGGGTTCAGAAAGCCTGTGACATCAGATAAGTGTGATCTTCACTAACCTAATAACGTCTACAAGGGAACAAAACAAGGCCAACTTATCATTTGGACTGATCCAAGACCCAGCTCAGCAGGAAGAGCATTCTACATGCCTCAGTTTTCATTATGGCTTTGTATTCCTGATTCCTAATTACCATGGGAATGCAAATACAACAAACATTTACACCCATACCTACAGACAGTATCATGTTATAAAAGATCTAGGTTGAAATTCAACCTTTGCCAGTATTTGAAAAATTGGGGGCAGTTCAGTTCTCCCTAAGGCCTGGTTTCTTGATCTGTAACATGAGGAGGGTTTAAGCACATCAAAGATTTAGAATGGGAAAGACCATGGAAGTCATCTAGTTCAGTTTCCTTATTTTACTGTGAGGAACTGAGACCCAGAAAGGTTAAATAACTAGCCTATAATGAGACAAATATTCCTACTCTAAAGTCCTATGATTCTGTGAGTCTTTGAAAATCTAAGAAATTACCATCTAGGGGCAGCTAAATGGCACAGTGAATAGAATGTGAATAGAAAACCAGCCCTGGAATCAGGAGAACCTGAGTTCAAATTCAGCCTCAGACGTTTAATAGTCACTAATTGTGTGATCCCAATTAGTCAAGTCATTTAACTTCAATTACCTCTCAAAAAAATTGCCATATGGAAAGAAAAGCGATAGAAGCTTTTGATAAGGTACATGGTGTCTATATTGGAGTCCCAAACAGGGTATAGTAATGGAAATAACCACAGTGTGGACTATAAGTTATGTGCACTATGTAGTTCTACAGGGAGGGGAGGGGTTTGATGATAACAACCTCAAGTGCTTACTGTAATTTCTCTGGGAAATTTTTGATTATTATTCAGTTTGCTAACAACTTCAAGGGTTTGATGGAGTAAATATTTGAAAGCTGACCATTCATTCTGGCAACGACCTTGGCTAGAAGACTAATCTCATTTTCTTCTCGCAAGAAATTTTGTGACACAAAAATGCAAGTATTGTTACACCTATTTTATGGACATGGAAATAGATGCTCAGAATGGTGAAATGGATAACTGTTAAGAGCGTACTATGTTGTGGGATGGAAAATGCCATCCGCATTCACAGAGAAAAGTATGGAGACTGAATATGAATGGAAGCATACTATTTTCACCATTTTTGTCTTGCTTTGTTTACAGAAGATTAGCTGGACACATGATGGCAAAACCAGTGTCATTGGGAAGGATCCCAGCGTGACTAGAGATGCTCTGGGTCCAAAGGCAACAAAAACAGAGAATTCTACTGGATGAGAACTTCAAAAGCCACTTTGTGAATGACATTGGCATTTTGGTCTGCAGCATTCATACAAGTCAGTCAAGGCCCAGGAACTCTGGGATCTCCAATGCTGACCTGAGATACCAAAAGGGGGCCTTGAAGATCTGGACTCTGAATCTCAAAGATGTGAGGTTAGGGTGGCAAACCCTGGGAGAACGAGGTCAACACAGAAACCTGGAGACCCAGAGGGAAATCAAGCAAGATCCCACCCAAGAGTACACCTGTAGACTGAGTCTAACCCTGGTACAAAGCCTAATTCAGGAACTTAAGCTGAAGATATGAGAAAATAAAAAACAAAACCACTCAATATAAAAAAAATATTGCAGTTCCAACTTCATAGCAACTGCAAAACAAAGAGAAAATTCATTTTCCACAAGAATTATATGAATACTCCAAAGAAATTTTAAAAAAAATTCCATTGGAAAAAGTTAGAAGAATATGTAGTTCAGACAGAAAGGTGGTAAAAATTTACCCAAGAAAAATGATAACTGAAAAATCAGAATAAGCTAAATAGAAATCAGTGACTTCTCAAGATAGCAAGAAATAATAGGACAAAATTAAAAGGCTGAAGAAATAGAGGAAAATGTATTTGATTTAAAAAAAAAATAACAAACCTAGAAAACAGGCCAAAGAAAAAGAATATTATTGTCATTGAACTCTTTGCAGACTACCCTTCTCCTGCCCAAAGCTTAGACACTATATTTTAAGAAATGATAAAGGAACATTTCCTAGAACTATTAGAACCAGAGGGTAAAAATCTAAAGGATCCACTAATCATTATCTGGAAGGTAGCCCTTAAAAATAGTTCCAAGAATGTCATAGCCAAAATCATGGACTTTTAAATGAAAAAAAAAAAGTGCAAGCATCCAAAAAGCATCATTTCAAGTACTAAGAAACTATTGTCACAATCACATAAGACCTGGTAACTTCTGCTAAAAGTCAGAGTCGTGATCTTGGAATATAGCATTCCAAAATCCAAAAGCTTTAGGTTTGTAACCAGAATAATTTAACCTGAAAAGCTGAATATAATTTTATGGTGAAGGGAGAGGAATAGATTTTTAATGGATTTAAGGACTTTCAAGTATTTTTTGATATAAAGACCAGAACAGAGAGTTCCCCAGAGAGACCCCAGAGAGAATTTTTGAATCTTCAGTGAATGACATGAGCATCCATAGGGACTATCCTGGTGCTACCAGGTATAGAGAAGGACAGCTTAGATCCAGGAATTCTGAGGTCCTTAATATTCTGTCCTGAGAAAGAGAAAATTTGAAATGTTCATTGTATGGATTCATTTTAATTAACAATGCTAATTTGTTACAAGGGTTTTTTTTTTCTTTCCTATCTTACTCCCACACATAATGGGGGTAGGGAATAAGATCTCCCCATATCACTTTCTTTAGTTAATTCACTTGGGAGTTTAAGGGAAATAGTAGGGATGATGCTCCTTCCCCCAAATAGGGCCATTATAATATTGTAAGTGCATAGAAGAAAACAAAAGGAAATTCAGAAAGAAGTAAAAATAGGAATGATGGTTTTATTTGGGGGGTATTCATATATGCACATATATTTATTTCAATAGTATTTTTCCAGTTACATGTTTTTAAGTTTTCAACATTCATTTTTGTAAGAGTGTGAGTTCTACATTTTTTTCCTCCTGCCTCCATTCCCTCCTCCCTTCCCAAGAGAGCAAGTCATTTGATATAGGTTATACATGTACAATCTTTTTTTTTTAATTAAAGCTTTTTATTTTCACAACATATATATGGATAATTTTTCAACATTGACTCTTGCAAAAGCTTATGTTCTAAATTCTTCCCACCTTCCCCCACTGCATCCCCTAGATAGCAAGTAATCCAATATATATATTAAACATGTGCAATTCTTCTATATATATTTCTACAATTATCGTGCTGCACAAGAAAAATCAGATCAAAAAGGAAAAAAATGAGAAAGAAAACAAAATGCAAGCAAACAATAACAAAAAGAGTGAAAATAATATGTTGTGATACACTCAGTTCCCACAGTCCTTTCTCTGGGTGTAGATGGCTCTCTTCATCACAAGACTATTGGAACTGGCCTGAATCATCTCATTGTACAATCATTTAAAATGTATTTCCATGAGTCATGTTCTCCTAAAAATGAGAACAAAAGGGAAAAAAAAAACATGAGAAAAAGCAAAGAAAAAAAGGTGAAAACAATATGCTTCGATATCATTGTGTCCTTAGTTCTCTCTCTGGATGCAGATAGATGATTCTCTAGGACGATAGTTTTGAAAGTAATATATAGAATTTATTCTATACTTCTCCCCCCAAAAAAAGCAAATAGTGGATTCATATTAAAATGCTCTCTTTGTGATTTGCTGTGTTTATAGAAATGCTCTATTTGGGGGCTTATATTCAGAATTTTTAAAATTAAATTATTATTTTTAAATTTTTATTATTTATTTTTAACATTAACTTTTTAAATGGAATTAGCTTTCAAAAAACATAAATGAAATCACAAAGCCTTAGTTTTTGGAGTATCTAATGCAACCCTTAACTGAATAAGAATCCACGTTATATCATACTCCAAGTGATTGATTGTCCAACTTTTGCTTGAAGAGTTCCATTAAGGAGAATCCCTTATGTTCTATGGAAGCCCTTTACACTTAATCCAACTCTAATTACTATGAAATGTTTTCTTACATTAATTCTAAATCTGCTTTTCTATAACTTCCATCCCTTACTTCTAGTTAAATCCTTTGAGATCAATCTAAATATGTCTGATCCATTTTTCATGAGACAAACATCTTGTCTTCCACCCTCTGTATCTTTCCTTCTAGATAAATTGCTTTAGTTCTTTTAACCATTTCTCACCTAGAATGAATTGAGATCCCAATCTAACTGGCCTCCTTTGAATACACTCTAGCTCTTCAATGTTCTCCCTAAACTGTGGCTTGCAGAACTGAACACCACACTCCAAAGCTGGCATGATTAGAGTAGGGTAGAGTACAGCAAGACTGTATCCTGTACTTAAATACCTTCCTTCTTCCTGGTATGCTTTTTCTAAAATAGCCTTACCATGGAATTGGGGTTTTGTTTGCCATATAACTAATGGTGTATACAAGCTTGAGAATATAGTCCCCTAAAACCAATGTGTTTTTTTCTTTCTTTAAATTTGTATATAGTAGTGCAGAAAGGGTCAACAATTTAATGTCCACTGTAGACATGATCAGAAATTCTAGAGTCTTTGAACTTTTATTGGTTAATTCAAAAGTTAGAACAAGGGAGGTGTCAGAATCACAGAAGCCTTCTAATATTTTTTATATTCCTTTTTTTATTAAAGCTTTTTGTTTACAAAATATATGCATGGGGAATTTTTCAACATTGGCCTTTGCAAAACTTTTCGTTTCAAATTTTCCTCTCCTTCCCCCCATCCCCTCCCCTACATGGCAGGTAGTCTAATACATGTTAAATATGTTAAAATATATGTTAAATCCAATATATGTATACATATTTATACAGTTATCTTGCTGCACAAGAAAAATCGGATCAAGAAGGAAAAAAACTGGGATAGAAAACAAAATGCAAGCAAACAACTACAGAAATAGTGAGAATATTATATTGTGGTCCACAACAAGCTCAAGAAGCCTTCTAATATTGAACAAGAATCCATTTTACAATCTACCAAATAAACTATTATCCATCCTTTGCTTGAAGAGGGGCGCCTCACTTCATTTTTCTAGAATTCCAAGTATAAAGAAGTTTTCCTTATTTTCAAGTCACAATTTGCCTTTTTGCAAATTCTACTCACTGTTCTTAGTCTTGTCTTCCAGCGTCAGACAGATACCATCTTCTGATATGGTTTTATGAGTTCACCTCAGAAATGTGCCTTAGTTTTTCACTCAAAACGTCCTTTTTTATTTAGTTTCAGGCTTTATGTCATATTTTAGATATAATATTGTTTCTAATTTTAGTTCTATAAGTCTTCAATAGCCAATCAAAGCAATGAAACTCTGATCTGGCCCTTCTCAAACTCCATCTTATCTACATTTGTAAACTCATTAACCCAGAATTAGAAGAGGCTGTAGTGAGATAAAACATTTATTACTTAATAGCTTACTAGTGCCAGGCACCATGTAAAGCACTGAGATACAAAAATGCAAGCAAACAAGACAGTCCATACCCTTGAGTTTGCATTATAACAGAGGGAGGACAATTTATGAAGTAGAACTAGAATGGAGGTAAAAGAGTAAACTAGGAATTGAGGTGAAGTCCTGATTGCAGGTAAGATAAAGCTCTTACCTATGAGAGCCCAGAGTGGTTCCAGAGGCAGAGGTCAAGGTTGCAGTGGTAGGGAGGTGAGAATAGCAATCTAATTATAGCCTAATTTATTCCTATCCTAACCTGAAGAAGGAATCCCTAATAAATGATAATCCAGACTCTTCAGGGACTTTATAGCAGCATCATGCATTAATCAATTCACAAGGATTTATTGAGGACCTACTACTCTCTAGACACTGTGCTTGGTGCTGGAGATATAAAGATGGAAATGAAATAATTTCTGTTTTCAAAGAATGTATATTCTAATAGACAACATGTAAACATATAAGTACATACACAATATAACAATAAGGACTGGACTTGTGGTTCCACTGGTTTAGGATTGTGGTATCAAAATATATCAAACTATGTAGTAAGGACCCCTGTCAGTGGCACTTTGATTTAGAAAACCACATATTAATGTAATCTACTTCCTATTGCATTTTTATTTCTTTTGTTAAATATTTTCCAATTACATTTTAATCCTGCTACATTTAGGAGTGTTGAGTTGTACCTTTGGTTTAGGGAACTCCCAAATGAGAGGATTTCCCTTACCAATGCAAGTCAGCACCATTCTGCATCTCATGGTTGTAGAGAGCTGCCTAGACTACTGAGAAGCTAAGTGACTCATGCAAAGGTGTACACAGAAGTAGTTGTCAGAAATGGGATTTTCTGGTTACAAGATCAGCTCTCTATCCACTGTGTTAGACTTCTTGAATCAGGAGACTGGCCAATAAGCCTAGTTCTTATGAGAATGAGTGTAGTAGAGCCAATAGAGTTCCCATATAAGCTTATTCCACTAAAACCACATTGAATAGATTCTCTGGTAGACTTCAGCCCCATAGCTGGAATTCATTCAAATAGCCCCAGTCAAGGTTATCCTTTCTCTTAGTCTGGTTTCTTCCAGTTGTCGAAAAACAATACTGTAAGGGGAGAAATATTAGGTTTTTCCCCTTTGAGATCAATGTATGGCAAATAGATGTCAAGGTGTACTTTGTATTGTGTTCAAACTCAGCCTCAGACACTTTGGACCAGACATAATTTCCATCTGTCTCAGTTTCCTCAACTGTAAAAAGAAATATTAATAACAACTACCTCACAAGGTTAGTGTGAGTCTCAAATAAGGTAATATTTTTAAAGTGCTTAGCACAGTACATAGTACATGAGATAAATGCTTGTTCTCCTCCTCTTCCCCAGAATATAGGTCTAATTTTTTTTTTTTTTTTTTTTGCGAGGCGAAGAGGGAGGGAAAATGAAATGAAATTGGGGGAGAAGTTGCTGCTAATACTGAGGTTCTTTTTGCCAGAGCAAAAAAACTACCTTCTCACCTTTGATTCGATTTAGCTTTTGAGTGAAACAGACCTCTATGAGCCCCAGTTTGTGTTGATAGACTAATTGCAGTCAGTCTAATTGGGTAATTCAAATCTCCTGAATAACTTTGGCGTTCAGAACTCAACGCATGTCTATCAAGCTTCTGCTTTTTAGACTTCCTTTGTATTCTCATTGAGTGCCATTTCAATCAAAAGATGGGAAGAGAGGAGTCATTGGCTTGCCAAAGTAGAATTCAATGAATCTCTACCAATCTTGTCTTTCTTCAAAGCTCAGGCTTAAATGCCTCCTCTTTGAAGGTCCCCCTAGCTGAGGCAACTACTTGGTGAAGTAGATCACTGTACCTGGAATCAGAAAGAATTGAGTTTAAATTTAGTCTCAGATACTGATTAACTGGCTTAAACTGGCCTCAGGTTTCCTTATCTGCTGAATGGAGTATAATTATAGTTTATTACTTTAGAGTCATTCTGAGGATAAAATGAGATAAAATGTTTGTAAAATGTTGTTTTGCAACAATAAAGCATTCGTAAATGCTAACAATTGTTATCTAAATAACAAATAAATTGTTATCTAAAAATCTAAATAAATAAATTGCTATCTAAAGGAAGAAATGATTGCTTCTTTTTTTCAATAATAATAACCCCTTATTTCTATACTTTTAAGATTTGCAAAAGCCTTTCACTACAAGAGTCTTATGATGTGGGGAGTACAAGAATTATTATTTTCATTTTATGAGTATTGAGGACATGGAAGCTTACAGAGACAAAGTGACTTCTCAAAGTCATATTGCCAATAAATGTCAGAAGTGGGGGGAGTTAGATCTCTCAGTGGATTGAGTGCTAGGTCTGAGATCAGGAAGACTCAATTTTGTGAGTTAGAAACTGACCTCAAATACTTAGCAGCTGTGTGATCCCGAGCAAGTCACTTAACCCTTGTTGGTCTTAATCTACTGTAGAAGGAAATGGCAAATCACTCCTGTATCTTTGCCAAGAAAATGCCATGGACCGTATGATAAGTGGGATCGTGAAGAGTCAGATATGACTCAACAACAAATTAGAACTAGTGTAGGAACTCAAATATAGTGAGGTTAAATCTAGGACTTTTATCCCCAGGTCAAAACCTGATTGAGAGGGAATCTCTCTTTGCACTTCTCAGGGTACACATCACATTCTGCCTTAAGTTAGGGTTAATAGAGTTATTCATCTACCAAACCAGATTGTAAATATCTTGAAGACAAAAATGACTTTGAATTCCCCACAGCACAGCCAGGTTAACGTGCTCAGAATTAGTTGTTTGGTTGGTTGTTGTCCTTCACTCTCGAAGAGGACCAAAATGACATCACTATGTTAGTCAAGTTAGTGTGTGCTCCTGAAGTATTTAATGAATGAATAGATCCATTGCATAGCAAAGTGCCTGGAACATAAACAGGTGTTTAATAAATGTTTATTGATCAGTCCCATCTAACGAACACTTTTTAAATGTCTAGTATGTGCAAAGAACTGAGAAATCAACAACAAAACAAAACAAAACAAAAAAAAATAGTCTCTATCCTGAAGGAATTTATATTTTATGGTATAATAAATGAAAATGAATGAAGTTTTGGATGAATGCTTAAAAACGAATGAATAAAATATTCAGTATGTTCTGTAAAAGAGAAATTCAGTTTAAAAGAGAAAAAAGAAAAGGCTTCTGAATCAAATAGATTAGTCATATGTAGCATTCAGGAATTCCCAGCTAATGAACTAGTAAGCCATGGAATGAGCAATCCGAAGTGATTGACAAATGTTAAAACAAATATTGCGTTGCCCTGAGGAGAAGGTGGGTCAAAAGACTACAGCACTTTTTTTTTTTTTAATGACTTTTAAGATTTACTGGAAGAGGTCAGTCTTAGTTCCCCTGGAGGAGGTGAGAGAGAATTGGCTGGTGTGGGAAAACTAGAAAGACTACAGAAATGTTCTTGACACCTAGATGAGAGAAAGTCTTCTCTGTTAAGGGATTAAGGAGGGAAGACAAAGGAGATAAGATTTCTTTAGCCTGGAAGGGTGAAAGCTAAGTGGGGAAATAAGCACTCCTTGGCATCTGTAGAAAGTTTTTATTACAAAATTCAGTTCCAAAGTCACTTCCTCCATGAAGCCTTCCCTCATCACAGAATGTAAAAATTAGCTTTCCCTTCCCAAATTTTTCAGCACTCTGTCCTGTCTCAGCTTAGCTCCTGTTGTATTCCCCTGTTATCATATTTATATTATGTATGTTTTCTAAATGAACATTAGTTCAATCCAATGCCAATACAACTGCTCTTATTTTGATAGACCTTCTCTGTCCCACCCCCTTGAGACAGGTATGGGTAGTAGAAAGGACACTATACATGAAAAGTTTGAAGATTTGGGTTTGCACTCTAACTTTGCCATTAATCGATTGTGAGGTCTCAGGATCCTTCTCTGTTCTTTAATCTCCTTCCTCTCTTGTGAAATGAAGGGGCCGGAATAGAATTTCTGTAAAATTTCTCTCTAAACCCAGATGCTGCTTTGAATTGAAACCGAGTGAATCTGGATATTAAGAAGCTTTCATGGAGAGAAGATTGTCTGAAAACTTCCACCTAATGTGCTCCTTTCTCTAGACAAAACTACACTATACCTGGCAGGAAGCCAACTGAATGAACAAACAAATGAATCAATGAATGAAAAAAACATTTATTAAGTATTTCTTGTTTCCCAGGCACTGTGTTGAATTCTAGGAAACAAACATTATAAATAGACTTAGTCCCTGTTTGTGAGGAGTTTATGCTCCAATAGAGCAACTGTTCTTAAAATGTGGTCTGAGATCCCCTGTAGAGATCTCCAAGATCCTTTCAGGGGGATTTCAAAGTCAAACCTATTTTTGTAATAATACAAAGATGTTATTTGTCTATTAAGATATTCCTTTTTTCTGCATAAATATCTGTGCTAGACCAGATTTTCTTTTTGTACTTTCCCCAAAACAACACGTTGTAATAGATTGAATTCAGAAGCAGATAAAATAATCCAGTTGTTATGTATTAAGCCAGGCATTATTACGACTTGTGCAAATATGTAAAATAATGCTACTTTTCTCATTAGTTTTTTTTTTTTTTTTTTTGGTTTGGGGGAAATACAGCTATTTTTTTTTAAAAAAAAATGCTTATATTCCCTTTTTGTAGTGGCTAAAAACTGGAAACTGAATGGATGTCCATCAGTTGGAGAATGGCTGAATAAATTGTGGTATATGAATATTATGGAATATTACTGTTCTGTAAGAAATGACCAACAGGATGATTTCAGAAAGGCCTGGAGAGACTTACATGAACTGATGCTGAGTGAAATGAGCAGGACCAGGAGATCATTATATACTTCAACAACAATACTATATGATGACCAGTTCTGATGCACCAGGCCATCCTCAGCAACGAGATCAACCAAATCATTTCCAATGGAGCAGTAATGAACTGAACCAGCTATGCCCAGAGAAAGAACTCTGGGAGACGACTAAAAACCATTACATTGAATTCCCAATCCCTATATTTATGCACACCTGCATTTTTGATTTCCTTCACGAGCTAATTGTACAATATTTCAAAGTCTGATTCTTTTTGTACAGCAAAATAACGGTTTGGTCATGTATACTTATTGTGTATCTAATTTATATTTTAATATATTTAACATCTACTGGTCATCCTGCCATCTGGGGGAGGGGGTGGGGGATAAGAGGTGAAAATTGGAACAAGAGGTTTGGCAATTGTTAATGCTGTAAAGTTACCCATGCATATATCATGTAAATAAAAGGCTATTAAATAAAAAAATGCTTATATTAACATGTAATGGATTGATTGTTATTCTTAAATGAATAAATATTTTAAAATTTTATTCTTTTAAAATTTCTAAAAGGCAAATAATGATATATACCATGTAAACAAAAGCTCCTTGGAGTCTTCAATAATTTTTAAGAAGATAAAGGAGATCTGAGACCAAAAAGTTTGAGAATCCCTTCAGTACAAAAAGATAACATTCAGAAGGATTCTTCTGAGGAAGTAGAAAGGAGTGGGAGTTAGAATAGGACAGGCATTAGATGACAGGATGATGTGTAAAGTGGAAGTATGGTTAGGTTAGTGTTGAGGTTCTTGATCTGAGGTCAAAGGGTCTGTGAAATTGGATGAGGAAAAATTATGTTTATTTTCACTAATCTTTCATTGACATTTAGTATTTCCTTCCATTGTTTTAAATCATAATTTTATGAATATGTCCACAGGTTTCTCCATCTTTTGTGATGATTCACAAAAACAAGTTAAGAATCTCTGGGTTAGTGTCTTTGGTTAGGCAGCTAATCTAGTGGGCTAAATTGGCTGGTTTGTACACACTTAACCACCAATCAACCAGGAGTGGCCTAGGGGAAGATGCTCCAAAGAATTGTGGCCTGGGATGGAGAGGTCTAGTTCTCAGGTCTAATGAGAAAGGTGCTGATACAGATGAGAAGGAACTGCTCAAAGATGATAGACAAAATGGTGGCTAGCTTGTTATGATTAGATGGGATATGAAGTTTGCCCATGACCAGGAAGGAAAATTAATGAAACTCAGTAGCCAATATCCCATTCAACAAATGCTCCTTCCATTTCATCCATGGATTACAGAACTGGATTGTTTAGAGTTAGAAAAAAGTTCAGTTCCCTTGGGATAAGCCCCTACCTTAGGTGAAGTTATTATCAAATTTGTTTTTCAGAAATGGACCATAGCTCACAGTTTTATAATACACTTCCCTCATGATAATACTGTGAGGTAGTTTGTACCCACATTATTATGCCTATCCTACAGATAAGGAAATTGAGGACCAGAGACCTGAAGTATTTTGCCCAGGGTTACACAACAAATAAACAGCTGGGCAAAAATCCAAACCCAAGTCTTCAGCATTCTTTCTATCTACTACATGAGACTTCCACATTACAGGTGAGGCCTCCAAGGACTAAGTTACATGCCCAAGTTTACATGGTTAATAAGGAATCTAAAGTGTAGTTCTTGAGTAGTAATCTTTCCGTTCCTTATTCTAGGTGGATTTTGACTGCTTAAGGACTGCAATTTTCTCTCCCTCCCTTATTTTTATACCTTCATAGGCAGCTCGTAGTAAGAAAAAGAGAGGAGAAATATGCTTGAACTTTTTTTTTTTACTGTGGCTATTATGCATCACAGAAGGGGTCAAGGAGTTAAGAAATATCCCTCTCTTCCCCCATTCCTGAGATGTGCCTGCACGCGAACGCACACACACACACACACACACACACACACACACACACCTATTTTATGTGCCCATATACCTGGTATACCTGTAAAAATTTCTGAGGTGAAAAGGGGTTTCAAATGGAAAAAGTTTAAGAAACCCTGCTCTACAGGGCCAGGAGATCCTTATACACTTCAACAACAATATTATATGATGATCAATTCTGATGGACCTGGCCATCCTCAGCAATGAGATGAACCAGATCATTTCCAATGGAGCAGTAATGAACTGAACCAGCTACACCCAGGGAAAGAACTCTGGGAGATGACTAAGAACCATTACATTGAATTCCCATTCCCTATATTTTTGCCCACCTGCATTTTGGATTTCCTTCACAAGCTAATTGTACACTATTTCAGAGTCCGATTCTTTCTGTACAGCAAAATAATGGTTTGGTCATGTATACTTACTGTGTATCTAGTTTATACTTTAATATATTTAACATCTACTGGTCATCCTGCCATCTAGGGGAGGGGGTGGAGGAAGGAGGGGAAAAATTGGAACAAAAGTTTTGGCAATTGTCAATGTTGTAAAATTACCCATACATATAACTTGTAAATAAAAAGCTATGAAATAAAAGAAGAAGAAGCCCTGCTCTACTCTACACCCTTAAGGTATACTCTCCTCTATACCCCTAGCATAATTTAGCCTTGTATACAACTTTATAGAATCAGACAGATGATCTAAACTTCAAAGACCTTTCCAATTCTAACATTCTAGGATTCAAAGCTACTTAAGTCTATCAGAAGCATGCAGGTAAATGATGAACTAGCCCTGGAAAAAGCAATACACAATTTAAGTTCAGTTTGCAGTTTTAGCATTTTCTCCATTACTTTCTTAAGTTAAGTCAATCATAAAACAATAAATCAAGCCTTGATTTGTATCTTTTGCTAATTTTTGAGGTGTAAATGCTCACCTTGAATATTTAATAGTGGGCTCTTATGAGCAAGTAAGAACTGACTCTAGCACATCCAGGGAATGAGGAGCCAGGAAACTCCTGTTCAGTAGCTACCTCCTTTTCCTAGGCTTTAATTTCAAAATCTCCAAAACAGAAATAAAAATACTTGGACCCCCTAACCTCCCAGAGCTATTAATGAGGAAAGCACTTTACAAACTATTGGGTACTAGAAGAATATGTGTATATGTACTTACATATTTATGGATGTGTACATATAAATCAAACCATTTTTTTTGGTGGTGGCAAAATAACTGGAAACTAAGAATATGCCCATTAATTAAGGAATGGTTAGGTAAGCTGTGGTAAATGGATATGATAGATGAACTGGAAGAAAAGAAGAGATTGGTGATTTCAAAGAGACATGGAAAGAATTGAATGAACTGAGAGTAAAATGAGGAGATCCAGAAGGATAATTTATACTAAAAAATGGACAATTGAAATGAACAAAACCAGGAGAACAATTTATACAATTCCAAGATTATTGTAAAACTATTTTGGAAGTTGAAAGAACAATGTCCATTATAATGATCATTCATGATTCCAGAGGACCAGTGATGAAGTATACTGTTCATTACAGAGAAATGACAGATATGAGGTATAGAATAAAAAATAAACCCATTTTTGTGCTTAACCATTGAAGAAATCTGTCTTCCCTAACTATGTATATATATATATTTTTACCAACAATATTCTTTTCTTTTTCCAGTATGGTAGGGGGTCAGGGAGAAGGTGTGAGAGAGAATAAAAAATGTTGAACAAGGCCTACAGATGAGAAATGTTGCATGCACTTTCAAATGAAGTCACTGTATTATTAGTTTTGCTTCATTGTACTTTGTTACAATTGATTTCTAATAGAGTGAGTGTAATCTATAAATGTTTGTAATGTAAAAACAAAACACCAATAAAACTTTAATTAAAATTTTTTTGGAAAGATAACACCATGGTGACACCATGAACAAGCAAAGAAAACACCATATATGTGGAGGCCTGTTTAGCACTCTACCAAGTCTGAGAGAAAGAGTACAGTACCTAGTTGGGGCCATTTATGACCACCCAAAAGTTGGTTAGGACAGACCTAGGCTAGTAAACCATGAATGGTTCAGTGAGATGGGAGGCTGAGGTGTTTTGGGAGTCTCTTTGAGAGAGAGTCCAGAAAGGAAAATAAGAGGGAGGGGAAAGACTGAAAATACCAAAAATTTCAGGAAGAAAAACTCTCAAAAGAACTTTAATATAAATAAATTAACAGGAAAAACAATAATAAAAAAGCAATTTGACTTCCAGATCTAGAAAAAGACATCTATAAATAAATTCTCCAAAATTAAGGAAAAGAATCCAACATTTGATTAAACAGAGGGCACTGGAATTTGAAGAGAACATGGAACCAGAACATAATGTTTCAGATGTGTTTAAAAGAGAAATGAGAATTGCAAGGATATAATTTATGTCCTCCATAGCAAAAATAATGAACAGAATAGAAAAACTTGAATCTGCAATGGTAAATCTCACCAAATAAATAAAAGAGAGAATAAGAGATTGGAAATACAAATACACAGAAATAAAGAACAATCTGGAAGAAAAAAAGACAAAAAAAAACAAAAACATTAAAATTAAATTTGCTCACTATGAATACAAAACATATGACTCTCAAAGTCATATTCATAGAGACAACTTAAGGATCACAGGTCTACTAGAAGAACACATTAGGACAAAAAACCATTAATGCCATAATGAAAAAATTTTTACTGCCCCAAACTTCTGAATATTAAAAAAAATGAAATCCCAATTTTAAAAGCCACAGATCATTTCCAGGGGAGAAAAACCCAAGGCTGCAAACTCCAAGATACATAGTGATTAAATTTAACAATTCAATTCAGAAAAAAAGTTCTAGAAGCCATCAGGAGAAAGACCATTAAATATGAAAGAAATGACATTTAAATAATGAATGACAATTCTATATCCATCAGAAAAAGGAGAAAGGAATGGAATAAAGTAATCCAAATAACAATGAAGTTCAGGATGCAGCCCAGGATGACCTATCCTTCAAATTTGTGCTTAATCATACAGGATTAAAGATCCTGTATTCAATAACAAATTCAATAACAAAAATCTGTTTGAAACATTTTTAGAAAGAAAACCAGAACTGAATAGAATATTTGCTCCTCAAATACCCCAAACAATAGAATTATAGGAGTGAATAAATGCAGCAGCCAAGGATAGCAATAGCAACACAGTGACAACAGAAAGACTGGTGAGAAACTTCTTTCTAAAGGAACAAAAGGAAACAGGTGAAGGTGGAAATATGGCAGAGGTAGCAATGAAGAGACAGTTAGAAAGCATTATGGACAGAATTTAGCAATCCCTGCCTACAATTGAATGTTTCTTTTGTGAGATTACATTAAAACATGGGAGGATAGCTGAAAAATGGAGAGAAGATCAGGGACATAGAGAGTGATGTGGCAGGGCCAAATCAAGAGCTAGCAATGAGGGAAAAGTGACCTCTCAGATACAGAGAAGCCTACAGAGGAGGGGGTAAGGAAGAAGGGGAAAAGGAAGAAAGGGAAAGGAAGGAGGCCTTACTTTGGAATGGGAGGGGATCCCATTGATGAACGCTTTCACGGGTGAAGAGAAATGAGGAACTTACACTGGATGAGAGCTGTGGGATTTGTTGAATAAAATCTCTTTCTTCTGGGTAGGGGGAAGGACATGTATGGTATCCCTGGGGGTAACTGGCACCTGGAAGAATGGGAAAGCATGGACACAGAGAAGAGCTTTGTAGGCAAATGTAGGTTGGAAAAAGATCCAAAAGAGAGAGTATAAACTGGGGCCAAGGAAAGGGATTCTACCATAGGACAGTATCCTCTTAGATATCTATAATAATAGACATTATTTTGAGAGTGAGGAGTAATGAAAAGGGGAATCAGTGGCAGCCAGGTGGAGCCATAGGTTTTCTTGCCTCTAGGTTCAGTACCCTAAGTTCAAATGTGGCCCCAGACATTTATTAGCTGTGTGACCCTTGATAATTAATTTAACCTCTGTTTATCTCAGTTTCCTCATCTCTAAAATGAGAATAATAATAGTGCCTATTTCCCAGGGTTGTTGTGAAGATCAACTGAAATAATTGTAAAGTAAAAAATTGTAAATTTAAAATGCTTAGTACAGTGTTTGGCAAGTGCTACATAAATGTTAACTACCAAAAACTAAGCCACATAACACAGTGACAGAAAGGACCTAAAGGGAAGAGCTTAGAGTGATTGCCTTGGAATATTTGATTATATAAAGAATACAGAGAAAAGAAGAACAGATAATTATGTGTCTAGAGTAAATATAGAAGAAGTTTAATGAAATGAATGAGAAAAATCCTTTTTCAAAAAGGGTATAAAAATGAAATTTTAAAAAATCTTATAAGACTGACTTGATGGGGAGGATAGAAAGGGAGAACCTACTTCACTGAGAGGAAAAATGAAGGGGAAGAAATATATAATCAAATAAAAGTAGGAGAGAGAAACAAATTTTTAAAAAACCTAATAGGAAAAGAATAACAAACAAGAAAAGGGGATGAGGGTAGAGAGGAAAAGAGCTAATGGGAACAAGGCAACCTTAAAAAAAGATTAAAGAACTGTCAGCATAATTGAATATATCAACAATAAAACCAAAGGAAATCATATGATAATTGCAGAGAAAACTTTTGACAAATTGGAGAAATGGAGCTTTTCTTAAAATGATAAGTAATATTTATCTAAAACCATCAATAAGAACTATATGTAATGGGGATAAGCTAGAAGCCTTCCCAGCACAATCAGGGGTGAAGCAAGGATGCCCATTATCACATCTATTATATAATATTGTACTAGAAATGTTAGTTATAGTAATAAGAAAAGAAAAAGAAATTAAATGAATTAGAATAGGCAATGAGGAAACACAACTATCATTCTTCACAGAAGATATGATATTATAATTAGAAAATCCTACTTGAAATTATTGAGGTTTAGCAAAGTTGCATGATACAAAATAAACCTGCACAAATCATCAGCATTTCTATGCATTATTAACAAAGTCCAGCAGCAAGAGATAGAATGAGAAATTCTTTTTAAAATAATTGTAGATGGAGCAGCTAGTTGGTATAGTGAACAGAGCACCAGCCCTGTAGTCAGGAGGACCAGAGTTCAAATCTAGCCTTAGAAACTTAATATTTCCTGGCTGTGTGACCCTGGGCAAGTCACTTAATCCCAATTGCCTCAGCAAAAATAAATAATAAAATAAAATAACTGAAGATAACAAATTTTGGGGAGTCTGATAAAGGCCCCTATCTCAAATATATAGAGAACTGAGCCAAATTAATAAAAATTTAAGCCATTCCCCAAATGATAAATGGTCAAAGGATATAAAGTCAGTTTTCAGATATAGAACTCAAAGATAGCTATAGTCATATGAAAATGCTCTGAATAACTATTGATTAGAGAAATGCAAATTAAAACAATTCTGAGGTACCATCTCACATATCTCAGATTGGCTGTACAACAACAAAAAAATGAAAATGTTAGATATTGAAAGAAATGTGGGGAAACTGGGATACAGTGCATTGTTGATGGACTTGTGAACTGATCCAGCCATTCTGGAGAACAATTTGGAATTATTCCTGACGGTTTGTGAAGCTGTGCCTATCCTTTGATTTAGCACTACCACTGCTAGATCTATATCCCAAAGAGATGATAAAAAAGGGAAAAGAACCAATTTGTGCAAAAAGTATTTATAGCTCTTCTTTTTATGGTGGTTAAGAATTGAAAATCAAAGGGATGCCTATCAATAGGAGAGTGGCTACACAAGTTGTGACATATAATTGTAATGGAATATTATTGTTCTATAAGAAATGACAAGCAGGATGATTTCAGAAAAACCTGGAAAGACTTACATGAATTATTACATGGTGAAGTGAACATAACTAGGAGAATGTCATACACAATAACAATATTGTCCAATGAAGAAGTATGAATGACTTAACCTATTCTCATCGATACAATGAGCCACAACAATCCTAAGGACTAATGATGAAATACACTATCTGCTTCCAGGGAAAGAAGTGATTTTGTTTGAATACAGAATGAAATGCTATTTTTCACTTTCTTTATATTTTTTCTTTTATTTGTATCTTATATAAAACAACCAGCAGGGAAACATTTTATATAATTGTGTATGTATAACCTATATCTGCTTACTAGATATTGGGGGGAGGGGGAGGAAGAAGGGTCATAATTTGGAACTCAAAACTTTAAATAAAGATGTTCCTTTAAAAAGGGTTTTGTAAAAGTTCTTCTTGGTGCAGCAAAATATGTATATATTGCATATGTACAACATATAAGAATAATAACATATTGTATATGTATATAAAAACTGACCATGTACTAGGGCACAGAGATATTGTAGACAAATGTAAAAAAGGCAAAAATAGTCAATACATTCTTTACAGACCATAATACAAAAAGAATAGAAATTGGTTTGGGAACCACAAATAAAAAGATCCAGATCCAAATGAATGTTTAATGATGAAATCACAAATAATGAGGAAGTCAAAATCATAAAAATAAATCATCAATAGAAAATCACATCCTTGCAGGCAACATTAACAAAATAGAAAAGGAGATTGATGAACTTAGTATGCATTTAAAAATGGAAAAGCAACAAACAAATCTTTAAAAGGCACAAAAGAGATATTAAAAGTTAGAGAATAAATAGATAAAATGGAAGAATTAAACTATGGAAATTATAAATAAAATTAAAAATTGGTTCTATGAACATACTAATACAAATGATAAAATTATAGCTAATCTGATTTAAAAAGATGAACAGAAAACTATCAAATACCAAATGAACAAGATAAAATCAATTACAGTAAAATTAGAAAAAATAAAAAATAATTAGAACATGTTACACATAGTTATATGCTAACAAAACTGAAAACATAAGAGAAATAAAGGAATACCTTCCAAAATATAAAAACCCAAAGTATCAGATCTGATAAGAGATCTTACATAACTTGATCTCAGAAAAGAAAATATATTTAGCTGCAAAGGAAACAATTCCTGAACCTAATGAATTCACAGCAGAGTTCTTTCAAACTTTAAAAAATAGTCAATACTTCACAAATTATTCTCAAATATTGAGAAAGAAAGCATTCTACCACAATCTTTTTGTGAGACAAATATTGTTTTAAGACCTAAAATAAGTAAAAAGAAAACACAGAAGACAATAAACCATTATCATTAATGAAAATTAACTCAAAAAATTCTAATCCTATAAAACAGATTATAGTTGTTTATCCAAGAAATGATTTTTTATTATTATTATTATCAACTGGGTTTTATATCAGGGAGCATTTAACATTAGGAAAACAATCAACATAATTAATCATTTGGAAAAATGAAGACATCCCAAACCACAGAATCATCTCAATAGATGTAGAAAAAAACCCTTTGACAAAGCACAATACTCTTTTTATATTAAAAACCCTACAAACAATGTGAGAAAACAGGGACACTAATACATTGTTGGTGGAATTGTGAATACATCCAGCCATTCTAGAGAGCAATTTGGAACTATGCTCAAAAAGTTATCAAACTGTGCATACTCTTTGATCCAGCAGTGTTTCTACTGGGCTTATATCCCAAAGAAATCTTAAAGAAGGGAAAGGGACCTGTATGTGCACGAATGTTTGTAGCAAGTCTCTTTGTAGTGGCCAGAAACTGGAAACTGAGTGGATGCCCATCAATTGGAGAATGGATGAATAAATTGTGGTATATGACTATTATGGAATATTATTGTTCAATAAGAAATGACCAGCAGGATGATTTCAGAATGGAGAGACTTACATGAACTGATGCTGAGTGAAATGAGCAGGACCAGGAAATCATTATATATAATTTACAATATTTACAATATAATTTACAACAACAATACTATATGATGATCAATTCTGATGGACGTGGCCATCTCCGGCAATGAGATGAACAAAATCAGTTCCAATAGAACAGTAATGAATTGAACCAGCTACACCCAGCGAAAGAACTCTGGGAGATGACTATGAACCATTACATAGAATTTCCAATCCCTCTATTTTTGTCTGCCTGCATTTTTTATTTCCTTCAGAGGCTAATAGTACACTATTTCAAGTCCGATTCTTTTTACAGCAAAATAACTGTTAGGACATGTATATATTGTATTTAATTTATACTTTAACATATTTAATATGTATTGGTCAACCTGCCATCGGGGGGAGGGGATGGGGGGAAGGAGGGGAAAAAATGGAACAAAAGGTTTGGCAATTGTCAATGCTGTAAAATTACCCATGCATATAACTTGTAAATAAAAAGCTATAAAAAAAAAACCCCTACAAACTAGTGGTAGAGAGAAACCATTTTAATGTCATAAAAAATATCTAACACCAAATTCAAGCATCATATGCAATGGTCTATGCTAGAACTTTTCTTAGTGGATACAGGAGTGAAACAAGGATGCCTCCTTTCTCCACTATTATTTGATATAGTTTTGGGGATGTTAGTAATAGCAACAAGACAAGAGAAAGGAATCAAAGGAATAAAGATGGATTAAAAAAGATAAAACTATCCCTGTTTGTTGGTGATATGATTTACTTGGAAAACTCCAGGAAATGAGCAAGAGATACTAAATGAGACAGTTAATAACTTCAGCAAAGTTTCAGACTACAAAATACACCCCCCAAAAAATGATAGATCAAAGAAATAGACTATACAAGGGAGATTCAGAAACAATTCAAAACCCAGTTCTTGGTAAAATAAAAAACACAAGTTACCTAGGGGAAAACTCTATTTTATTTTTTAAAAAACTGCTGGGGAGACTAGAAAGCTGTCTGGAAGAAATTAGGCTTGACCAGTACCTTAAACCATACTCTACAATACAATCTAAATAGATACATGAACTTAATATTAAAGATCATACTAAGAAAAATGGTATGTGGGGAATAGATCATATACCTATGCATCGAGAGATGCATTCTTAACCAAACAAAAAATAGAGATAATTACAAAAGATAAAAAACATAACTTTGACTACTTAAAACTGAAATAAACTGTATGAACATTGATGTATCTAAGATAAGAAGGGAAGTGGTTAAATAGGGAAAAAATCCTTTGCATCAAATTTCTCCAATAAAGGTGTGGTATCTAAGATACACAAACAATTAATAAATATTTATGGTTAATAGTCATTTCACACTAGATAAGTGGCCAAATGATATGAATAAATATTATTCAAAAGAAGAATAGCAAAGTATTAAAAACCACATGGAAAATGTTCCATATCACTAATAAGATGAGAAATTATATCAAAACAAACCTAAAGTTTCACCTTAGACTCTGCAAATTGACACAAAATTTTTTTCCTAAATCACAACAATTAACGTTGGAGGGGTTGCAGTTGTTGATGGAGTTGTAAAGTGGTACAACCATTTGGGACAACAATTCAGAGTTATGCAAATAAAATGATTAATGTCCATATACCCTGAATCAGAGATAACGGTACATGACATATCCCATGAAGCCATCAATAAGAAAAAAGTTCCCACATGTTCCAACATATTTATAGCAGCATTATTTTTGTGACTGCTAAGAATTGAAAACAAAGTAATTGCCCATTAATTGGTGAATGACTACTAAATAATTATTGTGGTACATGAACATAATGGGATAATACTATACATAAGAAATTAATTATATATGTTATGAATACAGAGAAAATCTATATTCAAATCTTTGGGAAAGATCTATTTGAAATTATACAGAATGAAATAAGCTGAGCCAAGAAAACATTAACAGAATAACTATAATAATGCATATAGAAAAAAAAAACAATCATCTACCAAACAATCAAAAGTAATGTAACAAAATTGCAAATTAGAACTTGAATATAGAGATAAGAGAAGATATACTAACCCACAAGTATTACATAGTTGCACAAGTCTGGGGACTCTTTCAATGCATCATTTTGTTGTACTGACTGTTTTTCCTCTCTCAAAATTTACTATTCATCATGTAGAAAGGATGAGGGGGAGGGGAGAGGAGGAGAGGAAGGAATACATGAAATACTATGGTGATGTAAAAAACAGAAAGTAACAATAAAAATTTATTTAAGAAAGAAAAAGAAAGGAAAATTGTTTTTATTAGTGGGATGAGCACTGGCCAAAGTCCCAAAGGTCTGACTTCTAGGAAAGCCTTGGCATTTACTGTGAGATCAAGAGCAAGTCACTTGTCCTCCCTTTGTAAAATAAAGGAATCAGACTAGATGATCTCTAGGTCCCTTGTGACCCTTAATTCTGTGAATTCCCTAGAAAATACTTCCTTCAACCTCCTCATCTTACAAATAAACATAAGTTTCAGATTGGGGAAGGGTCTTGCTAAAGGTAACATGGACTTACATTTGGGTTTACAATTCAGATCTTCTCATTCTAAATCTGTTGTTCATAAGACTACCTTTTATTTTTAATACTCAGCATCCAAACTGTAATGAAATGAACCTGCTACTACTGTTGTTAGATATTCCTGGTCCTCTCATCCCCACTTTGCTCAGGCTGGGAAATGCTGCCTTCCCAGATGTGGGGTTCTCTCTGCCTCACTGCCTAGGGGATGGGGGAGTGCACCTATGGACTGAGAAGCCAGGAAGCTAGGAAATCAGAGTAAACAGCTTCCCATCACCATGGGCACTCTGGGTACAGAATGTCCTGGGTCTCCTTACTCACACAGTACTAGGGAGTTATTTTTGGTCACGTTTGTTGATAGAAACAGTCAGGCTTTTGGGCATCCTTTGTGACTCCTGATTCAAATATAAAAAACCTTGGGTTATCTGGCAATCCAGCTTTACACACTCTCTTCCCATCATTAATCATCAATGGGTGTCTTCATGTGAACTTCTGGTCAAGGGGAGGGCTCAGAAACAAAGGCCATAAATAAAATCTCCAGCAACAATCAGGTTTCTATAGAACTTGTAAAATGCTTCCTTCTCAACAAACTTTTAAGGTAGACAATACAAATGTTATTAATCTCCATTTTATAGATGAAGAAACTAAAGGTCAGATCAGATCTCACAGTTTAAAAGGATATGAAACAGGACTCAAATGAAGGTGCCAAAGATCATAACATTTGAGATCTTTTAGTTTTATAAATAAGAAAACAGTTCTAGAGTGGTTAAAGTGACTGGCTCAACATCATTCAGATTGTTTGAGGGAATGAATTTTTTCCATTAAGTTTTATTAAGTTCTTACTATGTGCAAATTACCATGCCAAGAGCTGAAGTCAATAATAGAAAAGCAAAATATAGTCTCTGTCCTTAAGAAGCTCACATTCAAAAGAGACAACATATATAGGAAATTTCAATTACAAGTCTGTGGTCCTAAGAATGCAATGGCAAAGCAGATACTAATTCATCTTTTTTAAAAAACTGGTAAAGAGTAAACTTTTATTATTTATTTGTAAAACTGAAGCAAACAGGGTTAAGTGACTTGCCCAGAGTTACATAGCTAGTAAGTATCTGAGGCTTCATTTGAACTTGGGAAAATCACTCTGACTCTAGGCCCAATGCTCTATACACTGACTCAACTAGCTGCCCAATAATTCATCATCTTGATGGTTATTTCCACTAATAAAATCACATTTACCTAAGCTGTTGAACCATTCAAAGTACCAAGGATTTTGCTGGGAAGAATCATCTTTTGTGGGTCTGTTGTTATTGTGGTTGCTGAGGAGCTAGAGACTGTAACACCTGTGGGAGTGGTGGCAAACCCCATATCTGCACTCAAGCCACTCCCCTAGAATGCTGATTTTGGTGGTTGGGCTGAAATCAGGATCAATGTTGAGAAGGAAAGATGCCACTAGTTCTTGGGCTTACTGTCCATTAATCATACACAAACTACAGCTATCAGTGATGATAAAAATGATGGGTTCTTTCTCCACAGGGGTTACTACCCTTCATGATAGTTATGGGGGCTATGATGCAAGCATGACTGTGGTATGAAGGACACTGCCATTGAGCTCTATGCCCCCAGTTGCTTCCATAAAAATCCAAGATGGCACTGATTTGGCCCTCCTAACACATATTGTCCCCTGTCTTCCCCTGATAATTTAGCTAATAAGCAGCAGAACAAGGATTCAAACCTAGGTTCTCTTCTGAGAAGTTCAACGATGGTCAAGATCCAGATCTCAAAGTAGAACCAACACCCTACATGGAAATTCCTTCACTGATGCATATCCACAACTTGACTGCAACTTAGAATTCGAGAGAGTGTGCCTGGAGCCACATACAGCCACATACATAATACTTTCCAGTGTTTCCAGGATCAGATTAAAATGTAATTGGGAAATATTTAACAAAATAAATTTTAAAATACAATAGAACAAGATAGCATTAATATGTGGTTTTCTAAGTCAATATGTTACTGGCAAGAATCTTTATTGTGGTTTAGAGGCCCCCATTTCTATTTGAATTGACACCTTTGCTCTAAAAGATAGGACATCTAGCTAAATGAATGATTTCAATTAGCACAATTATTTAGAGAGGTATTGTGGTATAATGAGGGCAACTAGATGGCACAGAGGTTAGAGTGGTGGGCCTGGAGTTGAGAAGGGTAGTCTTCCTGAATTCAAGTCTAGTCTCAGTCTAGCTGTATGACCCTGGGGAAGTCATTTAACTCTGCCTCAGTTTCCTCATCTGTAAAATGAGCTGGAGAAGAAATTAGCAAACCACTCCAGTAGCTTTGCCAGGAGAACTCCAAGTAGGGGTGAACAACAACAATGTATGGTATAGTTGATAAAACACTGGATTTGGCGTGAGAAAAATCTATATTCAAAGCTCACCTTTGATATCCACTAGCTGTGATACCATGAACAAGTCATTGAACTCTTCTGAGACTGACACAGCTTTCAAATACCCTCCTTTTCATTTTACAATTGGGAAAATGAGGCTCAGATGGTGTCACTTGATTTGTCCAGGATCACACAGAAGGTAAGGGTCAGAAGCAGGACTGAAACCCAAGTTTTCTTCATTCCAAGTCCATTATTCTCCCCATTACCATGTGCTTCTCTTTTTCAAGCATTTGATTAGTTTAACATGTAATTATTTGTTGTTTTGCAAGGGGTTAAATGAATTCCATCCTCCTGTGCTCTGGGAGGTGAGGCAATTCAGTCTTTCAGATTGCATGGGGCAAGGGTATCATCAGCATCCCAAGTCATCACTGCTTGCTAGCTGACTACACAATTTACCTCAAATCAACCCATGAAACTGATCTCGGATGCTTTCACAGTTAAGGGAAAATTCAGTTCATGGGGTTACAAGGTCTTTTTTCTCCCCAAGGACATTTTCCGGAGAGGTAGGTCTCCATCCAAGGGAAGTTTTCCTTCTGGTAAATTCATTGGCAGAAAAACCAAATCCCTGGATGATGCAAGAGTGCAGGAAAAACCTAATGATAGGCTGGAGGTTAACATGTTTTGCATGTTAACACACTGGAAAAGGGCCCACTTGAAGTGGATGATGGCATTCCCTGGAGTGTTGCTTGGGACCGACCAGCTGTTGCTCTTGGTGTGG
Source organism: Sarcophilus harrisii (assembly GCF_902635505.1). Taxonomy (NCBI): domain Eukaryota; kingdom Metazoa; phylum Chordata; class Mammalia; order Dasyuromorphia; family Dasyuridae; genus Sarcophilus; species Sarcophilus harrisii. The sequence continues at coordinate 226,021,124 of NC_045427.1, forward strand.
TATCACAGCCTTGCTAACGTGGTTAAAGAGACGTATTCAGCTTTGTTAGTGTAGGTTTTGAAAGCTCCAAAAAACACAACTAGACCTGGATTCTGCATCCAGCTCTGCCACTAAGAAGCTGGCTTGGCAGCTTCTTTCTGGACTACTATTATCCTATCTATAAAATGATGGTCTCCTTAAGGTCCTTTTTTTTTCAATTGTGATATTTGTTATTTCAAAGTTTCTCCCAGTTTTTACTTTCTAAATTCTAAAGGTCTTTTTAGATCTCCTGTCTTCTAAGGTTGTACATAGCTTTAGATCTGGAATCAGAAGAGAAATGAATTTAAATTCTGGTTTTATCTGAGCCCCATTGTGCTCATCCACAAAATGGGTATACTCTCACTTGCACTACATACTTCAACAGGTTGTCATGAGAGGAAGGTGTCTTGTAAATCTAAAAGCACTACAGAAAGGGGAGCCACTAATATGTTGTTCTATGTTCTAAAATTATTCTGACCTTCTGTATCCTAAGGTCCCTTCTAGCTCAGGAATTCTTAGGCAGTTGGTGGTATAGACTCTCACCATGGTCCTCAAACTACGGCCCGCGGGCCAGATGCAGCAGCTGAGAATGATTAACCCCCTCACCCAGGGATATGAAGTTTCTTTATTTAAAGACCCACAAAACAAAGTTTTTGTTTTTACTATAGTCCTGCCCTCCAACAGTCTGAGGGACCATGAGCTGGCTCCCTATTTAAAAAGTTTGAGGACCCCTGAAGAGTATCAGATTTGGAATCAGAAAGATCTGAATTCAAGTTGACCCTTACTGTAAGATCTTGGACAAATCACTTAACTTCTCTCTGCTCTAGTTTCCTCATCTATAAAATGGGGATATTAATAACACCCTCTTCATAATGTTATGAGGATCAAGTGAGATAAGTATGTATAAAGTGTTGTATAAACCTGTTAGCACTATGTAAATTATTATCAATAGCTCTAAGATTCTGTTTTCTCTGCTCTTTGTTATTATAAAGTCATATATAAGTATATTATGCTGTTCCATTGATCCTCAAACAATTGTCTATCCTCCTGTCAAATGATAGGGGGAGAACTAAATTCCAAGGGCAATAGGAATTTTTTGATTAGGTCAATTAAGGGCATAGGTTTAAAAATACTCCTAGGCTCATCAGCTATTAGGCTCTTGGAGGTGTTGGAGCAACTTAGTAAAGCCTTTGGAGAGAAGCCAAATGAAATCTTATCATTCCAACATTGTTCTATATGAATGCTGGAATCCATGAAGGGTTCAGGCACAGTTCTTTTGTGTGATGGAGGTGGGGCTGGGCTCCAAAGGCTGCTCCCTCCCACTCTGGAAAGGTCAGCACTAAGTTTATAAGATGTATCATGTGACATGACATAATTTCTCATGATGGATTACATGGCATGCGGGAAGGCAAGGCTCTATTTTCCCCCTGACACTCCCCAGCTGTCTGCTTCTTGGGTTAACAGGAAGGAAAGGGTTATGCTACAGCTCCTGGTCTTTCTATGGCTTCAAATATACCACATGTATATTGAGAGTCATTACAAATCAGCCTCAGCAGATTAGGGCATTAGATGACACATCTTCCCATAGGAAAAGCAGGTTTCCCAACATGACAGGGCCTGTTTTCTAAATTTTAGGAATGAATCAGATAAGACTTTTTTTTCTCTATTCCCTCCCCATCATCATTAGATTTGGAGTCAGTCAATCAGTGATCAAGCCTAACTATATGTCTAGTACTCTGCTCCAGGCACTAGAGATGCAAACAAACAAATAAAAGAAATAGCCTCTGTGATCTTACATTCAATAAGGGAAAACAATAAGCAGACAAATAAGGACAAGTGAGTAGATTTGAGATAAATCCGGTTTACTTTCAGGGGGAGATGGTAGCAGTTGAGGGAATTACATAATAGGAGGCATACGGTTTGAATTTTGGAGACAACTAGAGATGTTAAGAAGTTGAGGTGAGAAAGGAATATATTTCAGGTATGGAGGAAAGGTGCAGACATGGGTGACAGAATGTCATGTATGAGGATCAGAAAGAAATCCTGTTTGTCTGGACCAAAGAATATGTAAAGGAGAATAATGGATAATAAGCCTGGAAAAGAATAGGTGAGTGCTTGGGTATTTACTTACTATCCCTCCCCTATGTGCTTTAAGGCCAAGTTACTTAATTCCTTGAAGCATCATCTTCCTTGTCTTTTTTTTTTTTTTTTAAACGGATTAGGGAATAAGCCTAGATTACCTCCAATGTCCCTTCCAGGTTTAAAAGTTCATGCTTATAGGATTCTTTGACCAAACTGACAAGCACATGGCCAAACTGCAGGACTTTGGATATTTGGATTAAAATTTGGATTATTGTCCCATTCAGTCAGGACAACACACAGAGATCTTCCTATCCAGACGGATTTTGTGAAAAACAGTGACGTCAAACTTGCACTAGATCCAGGTTAGAGGAAAACTAGAGCCAAGTTGGCCCATTCTAAAAACAAGCTGCAGAAGTATGAAAAAATCCAGGCCTCCCAACATATCTGCAATCCATGCTCTGTGTATGTGTGTGTGTGTGTGTGTGTGTGTGTGTGTATGTGTGTTGCATATGTTGTGGGTCTCCTTGCATTTTTTGTATATCTGTACATGTGTGTATGTGTATGTATGTGTATGTGTGTATTTTAAAACTCAAAAAAAGCAGAAACAGATACATGGCCAATCTTGGTCTTACATTGACCCTGTGACTTTGAGTAAGACATTTGACTTTTCTGGATCTAACTTTTCTCCTTTCCCAACCAATGAAAGTAGATTTATATGGATTGTAAGATCGCTTCCAATTTTAACATTCCTTGATCTATGTTTTGAAGTTTCGTTGAGTTCTAGAACTGTATATTCTAGATACCCCTTACATCTTTGGAGTCCCTTCCCACCTCTGACATTTGATATTCTAAGGCCATCTCTAGCCCTTAAACACTAAATGTAAACAAACAGAGATCACAAAGAGTTCCATGAGAGAATAGAAGTAATTATACATGTCTTTCTTTTTTTTTTAATTATTTTCTTGATCTCTTTCTTTCCTAGCCAATTTCATTGGTTAGATCCTATTGGTTAGATCTCCTCTCTCCCCTTGGGGAAAAACTGTGTACACATCTAAGACTTCATCACGTGTAAGCAGACCAGGAGCCAAGGGAACTGTGTTTGGACAGGTTATCAGGTTTCATGGTCAGCCACCTTCCCCTCTGACCAGAGATGGCTTTTCAAAACAGAACATTCAGTCACAGCCTGTTTCCAAGAGCAAGTCAGAGAAACATCCTCATGCTGCTGACCTTATTCCAGGCTGCTAGAGTTTGTCCAAGGTCCTTGTCTCTCACTGATCTCTGGGGAAGTTAACTAAAGTAGAGGAGTTGAAGAACAACAGAGCTTTCCAGTCTGAGATCCTAGCAGGAGAAAGGAGCAAAGGAACTTCGCTCTTAGTTCTCTTATAGCAATGATCAGCTTGGATTTCCATCTTCCTTTTGACTATATAATAGCTTGATTTAGATTAGATTAGATTAATTTAATAGAACAGATTCATTTATTTAATTTTCTGAGGGAGACATTTTGTCTACCTAGTGACTACTAGCCTCAGTATTTCATATTCAGAAATAAAATCATGTTTAGCTTTAAACATAATTTAGACACCAAATCTTAGAGCTTCATGGTACAAGAGAGAGTAACAAAGAAAATGACAGTTCACACTCAGGGAGTGCTTGCCATCCAGAATCTTGTTTAGTCCTGGCACCACCATGTGAGGAAGTATAATAGTGCAAATATTTTTATGGAATCTTTGTAAAAATCATTTAATCCATCAAGATGTACTTATTAAGCACCTACTATTCATATAGACTAGGCATTGTGCCTACAAAGGGAAAAATGAAAACAGTCCCTGACTGTTTTAGGGACTATAAGAATAAACAATAGCTAGTATTTAAATAATGCTATAAAACTTGCAAAACACTTTTTAATGTTATATCAAATATTTGATATTAAAGAATATTATGTCAAGTATTTGACATAATACTCTTCTTCCTCATCTCTGCTTCCTGGCTTCTTTCAAGTTCCAGCTAAAATCCCATCTTCAGGGGCAACTAAATGACACAGTGGATAGAGCACTGATTCTGGCATCAGGAGAACCTGAATTCAAATCCGGTCTCAGACACTTAAACACATACTAGCGGTGTGATCCTGGGCAAGTCATTTAACCCCAATTGCCTTGAAAAAAAAAAAAGCAAAATAAACACAATCCCATCTTCTAGGGAAGCCTTTCTTAAGCCACCATAATTCTAATGCCTTCTAGATATTGAATATTTCCAACTTATTCTGTATATATCTTGTTTGTACATAACTATTTGCATATTGTCTTCCCTATTCTACTATGAGCCCTTAATAATAGGAATTGTCTTTTATATTTCCTTGTGTCTCCAACTCTTGACACAGTGCCTAACATGCAATAAGTGCTTAATATGTATTTATTGACTGGCTGACAAACCTATGAGTTAAATGCTATTACTATATTATACTCATTTAACATATGAGGAAACTGAGGTTGTCTTGCCCAGAGTAAAACAGCTAGGGTCAAAGAAGCACTTGAACCCCTGTCTTTCTAACTACATACCCATTACATTGTCTCCTACATGTTTTCTCTTTTTCATGTCTTATGACACAAATTGTCCAGGTTACAGTATAGGAAATTTTTTTACTCTCTTGGCTTCTGTGTGACACATGTCTGGGAAACCGGTGGAAATATATACATTGTAATAATAAACATTCAGTTCTATAGCACATAAACTAAGGGAGATAGTAAAAATATGCTTTCCCGCATTTTACTGTTAAGAACCTGCATCTCAGAGAGAGACTGAAAAGCCTAGTCTCAGGCAAGAAGAATTCTCTAATTATTTGTTTTGTTTCCCCCATGTAAGATGAAGGCAAAACCATCACACTTCTCTTTCCTTTCTCTGACTTTTTTCTTTATTTTCCATTATCTATCAATCCCACTTATCACTCTGCATGCCTTTCAGTGGACATCATTTATTCTGTCCTGTCCTAAATCCACTTATTCAAACAGGAGAATATTATTATCACCAACACTATCATTGTCATGCTCATTATAATATCATATTAAATACAAGGAAACTCAGGTTCAAGAAAACTAAATTGATTTGATTAAGATCACTCAACTAGTAAATGAACAAGCTGGGGCTCTTCTATTTACTTCTGATTTGGAGACCATGGACTATATCACATGGCCTTAATATATCATGTCAATGACATTTCCATTCTGTGAACTGAAGTATTTTGGACAAATGGATTAACAAAAACAATCTCAGTGTTATTAGTGGACCTTGGTTCAGTTATGACCTCCAATTAAACAATCTGGGCAACAGCCAATGGAAGCCAGGCACTAGGCTTAGTTCACAAGGGCATCAGACCACAGTTTCTCCCTCCTCCTGTCCAAAGTGGACAAAGATCAAGTTTTCACACAAATTACTAGTTGCCTGATCATCCTATGCAAGAGTCTCACTCTGTCTTGATATGCAAATAGGTCACATTATAGAAAAAGTATCTGTTGTCTTTATATATGTCTGATATTCAGTTTAAGACAGGTAATGGTCTGTTGATTTCTTCTTCAGAAAGCCACTACTTTAAGGAGGGGTAAAGAAGGATAAAGGACTAGAAAAAAAAATAATAATCAATAATTATGTGATATTTTATGGACTGCAAAGCACTTAACATATATTACATCATTTGTTCCTAACAAGTTAAAATATGTAATGTGAGGTGAGCAGAACTAGGGGTATAATTTGTCCAATAATATTATAAAGACAAACAAAGACCTAAATCCTCTTATCAATGACCAGTCTTGATTCCATAGGATTAGTGATAAAGCATGTCATCTCCTGAAAGAGAGGTGATAGACTCAGGGTGCAGAATAAGATACGCATTTTCAGACACAGCCAATGTGGGTATTTTTTTTGCTTGACTAAATACATTTCTTACAAGTTTGTTCTTCAATTTGGAGAAGGGGGAAGAGTGTGAAAATAAAAGAGATGGGATCAGTATTAAGTTGTAAAAAAAAAAAAAGAAAGAAAGAAAGAAAAAAGAAAAAGAAACAAAAAGAAAGAAAACCATCATTGAAGTAATTTTTCTAAAGCATAGAAAAGAACAGGAGGTAGACAAGTTGGAGAGCTTTGATAGTTACGTGTTGAATGTATTATTTATTTATGATTCTATCAGAGTAAGACTTGCTACCTTTCCCCCTAAGGATTCTAAGGATATGTACTGAGAAATCAGGAAAGTCTTTCTCTAATACTATAGGCTTATAGTGTGTGGGCCCACACTAGTATGGACTTCTTCTTCTCCACTGCTAACCATCAGTGATTAATGTTCCCTAGTTTCATTTAACCAATTAAAATTATTCAGCTTCCCCCCCCCAAAAAAAAGAATATATACCGTGAAGCTGCAGAAAGAAGAGAAATATAATCATTTCCCTTTAACCCTTGGGGTTAGTGACTATTCTCCCCTACACACCTTGGTATTTGGAAAGAATGGGCTCAAATTTAAGCCAATTTCTATATAATATTATATATTCTATATAACATTAGTCCCACAAAGTTTTCTTCAAAATGTGATGGATAAATATGTCTATATCTCTATTACTTCTGGTCTAAGTCTGAACAAATTGCTCAGGACTTTGGTCCTTGTGAGATCGGGCAAAATTCTCAGCATGGACTTCAGTTCCCAGTTTGGGTAGCTAACTCTCTGGATGTTTTGAAGCTCACATAACTATTTCTAATATCCTTCATCTGAAAGATAAGGGGGAAATAGATAAAACAGAGACATAAGCAAAAGCAGGGCCACACACTAAGAGATCACTGGGAACTAGTGGGGACATAAAGGTCTGAGGCCTCTCTCCCCACCAAGGACTTAGTCTTTGTTTTCCCTCTTGGACACAACAGCAAGAAATAAGGGCCAACAGTTAGTACATTTTGAATGCACCTCAGTGTAGCTTAGGCATCCTCTTCATCATGTGATTATAATACCAAAATTAATTGCAGAAAAGGGAAAAGAAGAACAAGTCTTTATTAAGGGACTACTATATGCCAGATAGTATACTAAGTATTTTATAAATATTATCTAACTTGAACATTTTTTTACTAAATAGTATTTTATTTTTTCCAATTACACATAAAGATAATTTTCAACATTCACTTTTTTTTCAAGTGTATGAGAAACATTTATTTCCTTGAGTTCAATATGCATTTGGCTGGATAGCCTATAAACAACCTACCATCATGATAGGTATCTGCTACTGACAATAAAGATAATAGGTTGAATATAGAGTTGAACTTGAGAACTGCTTTTAGGAAAATTGCCTATTTACTGATCTCAAACTTTCTTTTTTTTATTGTAGCTTTTTATTTACAAGATATATGCATGGGTAATTTTTCAGCATTGACAATTGCAAAACCTTCTGTTCCAACTTTTCCCCTCCTTCTCCTTCCCCTTCCCCCAGATGGCAGGTAGACCAATACATCAACATTCACTTTTGTAAGATTTTGAGTTTCAGATTTTTTTTCTCCCTCCTTCCTTCTTAGTCCCTCTCCCCATGATAGCAAACAACCTGATACAAGTTATATGTGCACAGTCGTATTAAACATATTCCCATATTAGTTGTGTTATGGAAGAAGAATCAGATTAACAGGGAAAAATCATAAGAAAGAAAAAAATGGTAGAAATAGTATACTTCAATCTGTATTCAGACTACATAGTTCTTTCTCTGAATGTGGATAGCATTTTCTATCATTACTCTTTTTAGATTGTCTTGGATCGTTGTATCACATATTGTATTCCCCAGATGATCACTGCCAATCACTGTATACAATATTCTTCTGGTTCTGCTTACTTCATACAGCATCAGTTCATGTAAGTCTTTCCAGATTTCTCTGAAATCAGCCTGTTCATCATTTTTTTATAGCCCAATCATATTTCCTTACATTCATATGCTACAACTTGTTCAGCCATTCCCCAATTAATAGACATGCCCTCAGTTTCCAAGTTCACAAAAAGAGCTGCTGCAAATATTTTTGTTCTTGTAGGTCTTTTCCCAATTTTTTATGATTTCTTTGGGATGTAGACCTAGTAGTAGTATTGTTAGATCAAAGGGTATGGCACAATTTTATATATCTAACTTGATCTTCACAGTCACCATGAAAAATAGAAGCTATTATCCCCATTTTATAGTTGAAGAAACTGAGGTGGACAGAAATTAAGTGAAGCCCAGGGTCACACAATTAATAAATATCTGAGACTGTATTCAAACTGTGTCTTCCTGACTTCAAGCCCAGTGTACTATCCACTGCACCACCTAGTGGTCTCCAAATGATATGGAGCATGTTTGCACATCCTCTAAATCAGAAAAAAAAAATCACTTCCATTACATATCATGATGCCATCTAGAACTGGCTCCTCAGCCTCTTCCACATGGGAATTACATCATCTAAACTCACTGTACATGCTCACAAGTCACCCGTCCCATATTTAAAAGGAAAAAATAAGCTGAATGTGATAGATTCAGAAATTCTTGTCAGATACTCTTTCTGTTTTAATTTGTTTAGGGACATATTCATTTTATTTGATATTTGTTAAATTCTGAATTTAAATTTTTTTAATTAAAAAGTAATTTATAGTGTTATGAATTGGTCTAGCCATTCCAGAAAACAATTTGGAACAATGCCCAAAAAGTTACTAGGCTAAGTATACAGTTTGACCCAGTGATACAGTCCAAAGAGACAAAGAAATAGAAAAAAAAAAGATGATTATGTACAAAAATGTAGCAGCTTTTTTCATGGTGTCAAACAACTGGCAACTAAGGGCAGGGGCCTTCAGTTAGAGGATTTCTGAACCAATTATGATATATATGTATATATATTATTAAAGCTTTTTATTTTCAAAACATGTGCATGGATAATTTTTCAACACTGATCCTTGCAAAACCTTGTAATCCCTTCACCCTGCCCCCTCCTCTAGATGGCAAGTGATCCAATATATGTTGAACATGGTAAAAATATATTAAATCCCATATATGCATATATATTTATATAATTATCTTGCTGCACAAGAAAAATTAAGTCAAAAAGAAAATGAGAAAGAAAATAAAATGCAAGCAAACAACAACAAAAAGCATGAATACGTTATGTTATGGTACACACTCAATCCCCACAGTCCTCTCTCTGGGTGTAGATGGCTCTCTTCATCATCTTTGGAATTGGCCTGAATAACCCCATTGTTGAAAAGAGCCACGTCCATCAGAATTGATCATCATATAAATCTTGTTGTTGCCATGTGCCATGATCTCCTGTTTCTGCTCATTTCACTTAGCATAAGTTCATGCAAATCTCTCCAGGTCTCACTAAAATCACTGTGCTGATCATTTTTTATAGAACAGTAATATCCCATAACATTCAGATACCATAACTCATTCAACCATAACTCCAATTGACAAACATTCTTGCACAGTAGAAACACTGCTGAATCAAAGGGTATTCACATTTTGATAGTCCTTTGGGCATCAGTTCACAATTCCCCTAACAATGTATCAGTGTCCCAGTTTTCCCACATCCCCCCAGCATTCATCATTACCTTTTCCTGTCATCTTAGCCAATCTGACAGGTGTGTAGTAGTGTCTCAGAGTTGTCTTAATTTGCATTTCTCTGAACAATAGTGATTTAGAGCATCTTTTCATATGACTAGAATTGGTTTCAGTTTTTTAATATGAAAATTGTCTGTTCATATCCTTTTACCATCTATCACCAATTATAACATATGAATATAATGAATACTATGCCATAATAAATGGTGAAAAGAACAGATTGAGAGAAAACTGAGAATACTTTTGTGAACTGATGCAGAATGAAGTGATCAGAACCAGGATAACAATTTATACCATAATAACAATTTTTAAAAATGTTGAAGACCTAAAAAACTATTCCAAACATGAATAAACCAACCATGATTTGAGAAGAGGAGTAAGCATTTATATAGTACCTACTATGTGCCAAGTACTCTGCTAAATACTTTTTACCATATTATCTCATTTGATCCTTACAACTACCCTGCAAATGTGGTGCTATTACAATCAAAGTAAAGAAAAGTTAAATGACTTGTTGAATCACACAACAATTAAGCATCTGAGGCTAGATTTGAACTCAGGTTTTTCTGACTCCAGACCCAAAATACTATCCATTGTGCCACTAGCAGCCTCTGATAAAAGTGGGACTGTTGAGGAATCATACTACTCGCTTTCCAATGGTGAGATGCATAATGAAACATACATTTTTGGACATGGTCAATGTAAGAATTTGTTTTAACTGTTTGTGCATATTTGTTGCAAGGGATTTGTTTTCCTTTTGTTGTTGTTGTTGTGTTCTCTATTTGGGTGGGGATGAAAAGAGAAAAAATGCGTATTTAAAAAAATAATAATTTTTTTTAAGTATGGATCTCTATCTTTCCTAGACCAGCAACATAATGGCCATTCACTGCTGACTGACATGGAAATTTTAATTTATTTCCTTTCCAACTTAGGTCAATTGGCCTTTCCTTAGGCATCCTGGTAACCCCTCACTCCCTGAGGTTCATCATAATGGTGCTAGACTTATTGTAAACAATTGATTTAGAATATTATAACCACAAATTATATCAAGCAATCCATCAGCCTTCAGCTTCTCATAAGAGAAATTAAAGGTATGTCCTGGAGAGGGGAAAACTTAATTAAAATAAGAAAAAAATGTGTTGGCAAGATTTTGATCAGAAAAGATAGAGGATGATAAATTAAAGGGCACTGGAAACCTTTAAAATTCTGGGGAGAAACCTTACAAACTGCTCATCTTCACAGTATATTGTAGAGTGGTTGGGAAATCTTTAATATAAAAACGAAATTAAGTTTTATATTTGACAGTAACTGTTCATTGGAACATCAGACATCAGAGCTGGACATCAGAATTAGGATGAACCATAAAACTTAGAATGCCAGAAAGAGCATAGGACATAGTAGAAGAATAGAAATTCCTAGAGAGTAGATGCTTGACCATTTTTCCCCTTTATATTTCAAGCATCTAGCACATTGTTTCACACATTTTGTTTGTTCACTCAAAGCTGAAAAATTCTTAAAACTTAAAAATCCATATTTCCCTCTTTCTTAAACTTTAGTCTTATATCACTAAATGCCTGTTGAATTTTTTACTTGGATATTTCATAGCAATTTCAAACAGCATATTGAAAACAGGATTCACTCTCTTTCTCTTTTCCCCCAAATCTGCCACTCTTTTTCATTTCCTTTTTTCTTTAGAGAATATCACCATCCTTCCAGTCACCAGAGTTCACAATCTAAGTGTCACCATCAATTTATTCCCCTCATTCATCCTATTCTCATTTAATTGCTGTGTCTTTTCTATTCTGCTGCCATAACATCTCTTGCATCTTACTCCTTATCTCTTTTCAATTGTAGGCTACTTTAGTTCAAGTACTTGATACTTCTTGCTCAAATTACTTCAATAGTCCCTAATTAATTTTCCCTGTAAATAATTTCTCCTGTCTCTAGCCCATTACAACTGCTTAAATGAAATCCCTAAAGCCATAAGTCTTCCCATGTCACACCTTGGTTCAAGAAACTTCAGTGAACCCTTATTGCCTCTAGATTAAAATACATATTCCTATTTGGTGTTTAAATCCTTTTATAATCAAGATCCAACATGTCTCTCCATATCAGTTTCATATTACTCCCCCTCACACAGTACATTCCAGTCAAACTGACCAACATGTTGTCCCCATTATATAACATTCCATTTCCTGCCCCTGCTTTTGCATATGCTATTCCTCACATGTGGAATGCCTTCCTTGACACATCTCTACATCTTGGAATATCCATCTCTATTCAAAACTCAGCTCAAGTACCTCCTTCTGTATGATGTCTTTTCTGATCCTTTCAGTTCTTAGCAATCCCCACCCCACCCCAATTTAGTTATTTGTGTGTATCTTATTTCCTCTTAGAAGAATGTAAGCTCCTTGTAGTAAGTGTTTGATAGTTACTTATTGAATTGTTGAACTGAACATAAAATACAAGAGTTACAAGGGCCCTTTGACTACAAAGAATAGATTAATAGAACAGTAAGAGACTTTAGAAATCATTTAAAATGATTAGATTTCTATTTCACAGAGAGGAGAAGGAAAGCAAAACAATGTAAAAAGTGCTTTATTTGTAGTTCTGAACTCAGAGCCATGAGATCTGAGCTTTAATTCTAATTTGTTTTACTAACCAAACAAACATATGACTTTGGGCAAGTCCATTTACCTCTCTGACCTCAGTTTCTCCATCTGTAAAGTGATGACATTGGACAAAGTAACTGCTAACATGTCTTTTAATATTAAATCTATGAAACTAAGATCCAGATATGAGAAATAATTTGCCAAGTTCATATTATGAGTCCAGGACATGAACCCCAGTCTTTTGACTTCAACTGAATGACTTTACCACTGAAATTAATTATGATATTATGTAGAAAATTACCAATGAATGTATTTGCATAAAAAAGAACTGGAAAAGCATTTGCTAAGTATTTTAAAATGTAATTAAATCAAAATTTTCCTCCTTGATTTTTGTCGGAAGGGGCCAAGGAGTGTAGATGGTATTCAGGGAAAGCTAATACCTCCAGTGTTAGGCCTTCTGAACCCTTTTCAGGCCCACTTTCCTGTGTTGGTGTCCACCTAATTCATCCAACTCTCATCCGTGCTTCCCTCGACCTTCTCATCTCCAAGATTGTCTTCCATTTACTTAAATGCACTAAAACTTCATGGATGCATCCTTGCATCAAACATTGGCTACAGACTATGCTATTGTAAAAAGAGACAGACAGGATGTTAGAGTGACAAAGACAATGTGTGATGCAGAGTGCTAAAGAATTATCATTTCTAAGCTCAATATTCATATTCAGCAAAAGTAATGGCCCTCAAGCAAGATAACTATCTGATGACAATCCACAATGAGAATTTTTCTCCCAATGGGAACAGTTCACTACTAGCTTGGAGAGAAAGTTGAGCCAACAATAGAGTTGACAACAGTAGAGTAGAAAAGAAGTGGACAACTGTCAAAGATTTGGTATACAGCACTGCGCTTGCTTTTCTGAGCCAGAATACACACATACATCAAGATGGATTCGATGAAAATGGCAGGGAAATTCAGAAGCTGCTGAATGAAAAATGAGAACTCCATAGGCTTTACTAGTATGATAGTGCATCTATATCTAGAAAAAGACATTGTTGAACTCCACCAGAAGTAAAAGTACAATTGAAGGTAAGAGAAATGCAAGATTCTTAGTTCAGTGAGAAGGCAGATGGAATTCAATCTTATATTGATAGTAATGATACAAAGTGCTTTTATGATGCCCTGGAGTCTATTTATGGGCCAGAACTACATGGCAATCTCATATACTCAATGCTGATGGAGTTACATTGATTAGTGATAAAGGCATGATCCTGGAGAGATGTACTGAATACTTCTATAGTGTTCTCACAGACCATCATCAACCAATGCTGAAGCCATTCAGGTGGAAGTCAATCCTCTCTGGCTGAACTTTCAACTGAAGAAATTTTAAAGGCCATTAGGATTTTTTCATGTGACAAAGCACCTGGTACTGATTCTATTTCAACTGAAATTTATAAGATAGAGGGTCTATTGCCTATGCAAAAGCTGATTGAAATTTTACAGGTCATATGGCAGGTCATGGTTGTCTCCCAAGAGTTTAAGGAGACCTCCATTGTCCATCTGCATAAAGGAAAATCAAATAGATTATCCTGTGACAACCACAAGCGTGTGTCTTAGTTATTGCTGGCAAGATTCTTATCAGAATCCTCCTTAATAGACTGATTCTTCACCTGGAAGATGGTCAGCTACCTGAGAACCACTGTGACTTCAGAAAGGGCTGAAGAATGGTCAATATGGTTGTTGCCATCCAACAACTTCAGAGATAATGATTGTTGTATGCCTGTGAAACCCAGATAGTAGACTAGTTCCATGCCAGGAAGCTGAATTACTCCATTTGAATTGTCTTAGAAAGATTTGAAAGGTACCAGAGACTAGGCCCTTTCTAGAGATAAACTGCCAAGCATTCAAACTCTGCTATAGAAAATGCATCTCCAATGGGTTGACCACATTGTTCAAATGCCAAACATAAGTTTGCCTAAAAGACGATTTTATGGAAAATTCACCAGAAGTTATAAAGAATTCCCTACCCATATAGGAGGTGTTACATCTTCTATTATCTCATTCCTGGGAAGAGTAGACTTAAGCTTAAAGTAGTTACTACAAAGCATTCACCATCAAAATCATTTCTAAATGTGGTATTACTAATGAGGAAGTCATTGTTCACTATTGCTTCCTACTCCTAGACTGGATCAAGTAGTTCATTCTTCAAATCTCACTTATAGGTGGCTTCCAGCAAATCCCAGCTTGGATTGCAGCTCCTATACTTCAAGTACTCATCATCCCAACATTTTGAAACTTGTGATGTTATAGTTATTGCCAATATTTCTCTATCTAAAAGAAGGAAGAATAGACCACCAGAGACAGAAGTAATAACATATACTCATGTTGTCTTCATGTACTTAGTCCATATCATAGTAGTCTGACTAGAGAGCCTTTCTGTCTACCAAGGGCTTATGAAATTCATTGCTTCCTCACTCAAAAAGCAGAAAGAGGCTCACTTTGGCTTTATAGTTCCTTTTGACTACAACCTATGTCTGACTTACCAGCCAATCAAAAGTTCTTCTCTTCAGCACATGGCTAAAAGAACAGAATCAGAGTAATTTGCATATGCTCCAAAATCCATGCAGCTCACTTGCTGCACATGCTCACAAGGACTGAATGGGGCCTATTATACTGAGAAGGTGGGAAAAGATAGAGAGACGACTGCTTCACAATCATTAATGAGAAAAGATCATCAGGAATCACTAGAAAATAATAAGAGAAACTCTGGGTACATAGGGGGCTGCAAAAACCCTGCTTCTTGGGAATGCATAAAATTTTATGTATTCAGTTCCAATGTTACCACATTGATCCATCTCTAGCCTTCATCAGATCCTTAGCACACCATCCCTCAAAAGATAAAACACTCAGACTTGGGGGCTTGCTGCAGACCAACTGGAGATCCTTTGGTGGAAAGTACAATATACAGAATGGAATTGCATCTGCCTGATGTCTCTAAATGGTCTCCTAGAATAGACACTGTTCCAGGAAAGATTACAGATTCCCCAGAAGCCCATGTAGAGTCTCTGGGCTATTTCACAAGTGGAAATAAGTTCTGGATGTTTCTGAGAAATTATGGGCTTCAAAAATGTTTTAAGTTCGTGTAGGGATGTTATGTCTCAAGCCAAACCATGACTGGAGCTTCAGCTGTGAGGTTGGTGCTTGAAGTGAAGAAACTGACTCTGGAGAAAGGCAGTGTCCAAAGAGAGGTCACATATTTTAGTGAATGGAGAACTAGCCTCAAAACTGGAAAATGCTTCTTCAAATCCCATCTCTGACACTTACTAACCGTGTGATCCTAGAGAAGCCACTTAATTTCTCAGAGTTTTTAAGCATCTCTCTAAGGCTATAAGTTGCAGACAGATGCCAATTTTCATTGGTAAGTGGAGGTTCCCCATCAGGAGTTTCCTATGTCCATGAAATATAATAAGTCTGATCAAAATAATATTATGTTCTTTTCTCTTTTTGACTCTAAATTATATTCTTATTTTCACTCAATAGTGGTATATTTGTTCCCAAGTGAAATCATTAGTTCATCAGAGCTTAAATGGACTTTAGAGATCATGTAGTCTGACTTCTCACTTTACAATTAGATAAACTGAGGCTCAGAAAGGGAAGAGAACCACAGCAAGACAGCAAGGCAGCAAATGGCAGAACCAAGGTCCTCTGACTCCAAATCCTGGACTCATTCCCTATAGTTTCCCAATCAACAACAAATGCAGAAAATTGGTACTACATCATAGAATCATGGAATTCTAGAGCTGGCAGGTTTCCAGAAGTTTCACAAGAAAGAAACATAACAGCAGTATATATATATACACACACACACACACACTCACACATTATTGGGTCACAACTCTATTATTAGCAAGTTTTGCCCACTATAGGCAGAAAAGACATTGCATTTGTATGACTGCAGTTTGGAGATGGAATATCATAGAGAAGGTTTTTAAAAAAAGAACTTTAACTGCTTTCTCCTCTACTTTATTATCTAAATATTTATTTCATGATTAATTAATTAATATTTATTAAGTATTTACTCTATGCCACTGCTAAGTACAGGAGATACCAAAAGGGGATGGGGTGTCAAAAAACAGTCTCTACGCTCAAGGAGTTTATGATCTGATGATGACTTCAGATCCTTACCAAATATTGATCACTGACCATAAATCAGTAAAATGTTTTTGGTATTATTATTTGTGGTTTGACTCTGTAGCCCTTTGCTACACAGTGGAAATGCTATAACTAGAATCCAAAGAGACCCTTCCAGGAACTAAATCCTTATTAGCTGTGGGAGGGAGGGTAAGTCACTTTTTCTGTCTGGAAGACTCAGTTCTCCATATATAAAATGGAAATAACATTACTTATTCCTTCTACCTCACAGAGTTGTGAAGAAAGTAATTATCAATCTTAAAGAACTATGAAAATGAGTTCATACTACTTTTATCCTGGATTTTTGAATGCTCTGTCAATGGAGTACAAGTTCAGACAAATCGTACCTGGAAAGACTTTGTGCACAAGACCAATGATGGACTGAGGATCTGTCAGTGGTTAAACAAACATTTATTTAGCATTTACTAGGTACTTGGTATCCAAGGACCAGCTTAGCTAAGTAAGTCAGAGAAATCAGTCACAAGATTGGTGACAGTGTGATAAACTCTTCAACCACAGCAATTCTTGAAGACTATCTACTTATTAATGTATGAAACCGCCTTTATCTGCATCAGTAGAAGGAGCATTCATGTGGGTAGGACCTCAGATTTTTGAATTATTGAAGTAAGTATTATTTGTAGTATAGAAGAAAGAGCATTTGAGTTAGGAGATCTCCGAAATTAACTCTCTATGTGACCTTGGACAAATAATTTCACCTTCTTAGGCCTCAGTTTCCCCATCTATAAAATAAAGAGGCTGGAAAACAAGTGTCCATTGATTTAAAAATTACTAAATTAATAGTGACATAAATATGTAATGCAATATTGCTATTCTGTAAGAAACAATTCATATGATGAATATAGAGAAGTTTAGAAAAATATTACACAAAATGATATAAAATAAACAGAAAGAGACAAACAATATACACAATGACTATAAACCTGTAAATGGAAAGAACAATAAAAATAACCAATTTTGTAAACACAGAAGAGATATAAGGATTCATTTCTCTTCCTTTACAGAAGGGAGAGATGGAGGTGAAGTTCTATGGAAGTGGAATACTGCATAAATGATGTGATGATTAACTCCGCTGAACTTTTTTCTGACTTTCTAGGGAGTCTCTAGGAAAGGAATATCCTTGAAAATATAGGTGACACAAAAAAAAGATAGCAAAGTGTATATTTTAAATGAGGTGGTTGGATTAGATGATCTTTAAATTTTCTTCCAGCTTAAAGTCTATTATTATGATTTAATAATCATAAGTGCTTGACTAAGGTTCTAATGATTTTTAAAATTTGAATTTAAGGGTTCCAGGACTTAAAAAAGATTTGAAAAACTGTGACCCAGAGAAAGCTAATGATTAAGTTATTCAATGTGCCTTAAGTGCCTTGGAGAAAAAATTATCTCAGAAATATGCAATGAATTATTACCTGTCCGGAAAACAAACATGGAACATGATTAACCAATTGAGCTGACAACAAAAAGGGGAGGGGAAAAAATTAGAAGGACATCATTTCTGAAATGGGAAAGTAGGCAGAGAAGGTCATTCTTACAAAGGAGCTTTTATCAGATTTAGAGAATGCTGCCCCAGAAGTAAGATTTAGTTTGAATCTTTTGCTTTTTAACTACATATCTTGGGCAAGTCACTTAGCCAATCTGATCCTGTTTCCACATCTTTAAAATTAAAGAGTTAGACTAGACAAACCCTGAAAGTCCTTCAAGTCCTAATATTTTATTATTCTTTAAAGTATATCATCATACTGGGGGTCTGTGCCAAAAGATTCACCGACAGAAACCCAGTCCTCCTTGTGCCTGACACTGAAGACAGTAAACAATAATAAAGGTGAAAAAGGGAGAGGTGACAATATCTAGCAGCATTAGAATCAAGAGACCTAGTTTAAGTCTTGGATCTGACAGTGATTAAACCTTGCCTAATTTCTGAGTCCTAAATTCCTCATCTCTTTAAGAGGGCACTGTGGTATAATGGAAAGGGCATTTGGCTTAGTGTCAGGAATGACTTGATTTCTAATCTTGTCTCAGATACTTAGCTGTATGATTTTATGCAAGTCATTTCTCTTTTTGGTGCCTCAGTTTCTTCTTGTGAGGAAAATTCTTTGCAAACCTTAAAGCCTATAGATGTACGTATACTCATTATTATTAAAACATAGATAACAAATTCTAGTTCTCTTGGGCTTATTTTAAGGATCAAATCAGGTAATGTACACAGAAAGTGCTAAGTAGATTGTGAAGAGCTATTTCAGTGTAGAATACAATTATTTGAATAAATAAAGAGGATTACTTACTGACATTACATGACAAGGGTAAATTAGAAACTGTCTTTGCAACTTGGGCTTCTTGATGCTAATGACATTTCCTTCTTCTGATACCATTCTAAATAACATTCCCAGCAATCCAAACCAGATGAACCAGCCAATTCTAAGCTTTTCTCTACACTCTCTTCACACTTTGGTTACTTAAGATTGTTCACACATCAGCCCTTTGAACTAACAGACTTAAAAAAAATTCTTCCTACTGAAACCACTTTCATCAAAAAGCTCAAGTCTGTAAATGATCCAAAAGAGGGAGCAGAGCATTACAATGTGAATTGAAAATCCATTCATTCATTCCTTCCCAGCAACATTCCTTGGCCCCGAGCCAGTTACCATTTGACGTCATGGGTCTTACCAGGAACATAATGTACTGGCACCGGGACAAGAGTTTACCATGGAAAAACACAGCAACAAGTCGAAACATATCAAAGGCACTGAGGAGAGAGAAAGATGAGAGAGACAGAGAGACAGAGAGAGACAGAGAGACAGAGAGAGACAGAGAGACAGAGAGAGAGAGAGAGAGAAGAGGAGAATAAATGGGAGAAATACAGCCAGAAGAAAGCAGTAAAGGAAAAAGAAATGAGAAGATTAGAGGAAAAGGATAGGCAAAGAGGTTAGGGGATTTAAGGAAGAGAAGATAGAATAAAAGGGAAAGGACACAGAGAAAAAGGAGGGGGGAGAAGAATGAAAGAGGAGACAAAAAAGTGAGATGCTACAGAGAGATAGGAAGAGAAAGGAAGGGAGAAGGAACAAAGAATGAAGAGGAGAAAGAGAAAACAGTGAGAGGACACACAGAGAGAGGAAGAAAGAAGAGTGGGAGGAAGAATTAGTGATCAGATAGTTCAAGTATAAACTGAAGTGCACATCTTAACCTCCCAATGCTCTAATTTCCTTGCCTCTCCTTCCCTCCCATCTCTCCTCGCTTATTCCCTCTTGAGAACAAGCATTAATTACTATTAAATCATAGGACTTTTTGTGTAGAAGCTAGGGAACAGATCTTGCAGCTAAAGAAGAATTTGCCTGTTCCTTTCCCCCTTTCCTTTTAGCTTCCCTTTCAGCCTCCCATGTTCACAGAGATGCTTAAGATGACCATGTTCTTGACTTCCCAGCCTCCACAGAATGCCAAAGCTAAGTACTCCAGCAGACTTTCTGGCCTGTCATTTTGGTTTCCAACTATAGCTTCTGTTCATTCAAGTTAAATATTAAAGAGGCCTTCATGGGCTGAGTGTATTCATTCAGCTGAAACTGTGAGGAGTCAATTTTCCAGAAGTGAAATTGTTCTTGCTCACAGAAGAGGGAAAACAAATAGTGGCTTTCTTAGTTCTAGGGGACAGGGTGGAGTATAGCCATCAATCCCAGCCCCAGCCTCTAACTTCTACCTTATGTAGCTCATTCCTATGGTCTGTTTCTTTCCTTAGAGGATCTACCCTTTCTTTCTTCTTAAAGTATGCCCTCTCCAGTAGGATTTATCTTCTTCTGCGCTTGTTCATTGCTCTAGCAAAAGGACCTTTCCATTCATCCTTTTAAGATCTGCTCCTCCACAGGGGTCTATCTACCTTTATGACAGTAGCTGCTCATCCCTCCAATAGGTCCTCTCTCCCACTTCCTTTATCACTTTCATAAGGTTCATCTTTCCTCATCAGATTCAACTACTCTTTATAAGACTGGTCCCCATGATAGGGTTTATTCCTTGTCCTTCAGTGGTTCCTCATTGCTTCTAGGCTAAAATACTTATTCCAGACCTTGAATTTCACACACTCCTTAATAAGATTTCTGCCTACCTTTTGATTCTTATTCCAAAACTAATCCCCCTGTGCAAACTCTTGCCTTCTCAACCAAATCTGTTGTCAAATAAAATGCTCTGTCTTATGTGTTTGCACATGCCATTCCTCCATGCATGGAATCCCTCTAACCTCAACTTTATCTTATTGAATTTTTATCTTCCTTCAAGGTCATATCAGTTATCACCTCTTCTTTGAAGCCTTTCCTAATCCCCCTAGTTTTTATTGCTTTTCCCCTCCTCAATTCATACTGTATTATGTGTATCTTCATATCATATGCTACAAGAAGTAGCATGATGTACGAAATGGAGAGCTGGGTTCAGACTGGGCCTAATGGCTATATGATCCTGGATAAACTACTTAACAAACTAGTACCTCAGGCAACTCACATTAAAACTATAAATTGCAAATGTGCTTCAGTTGATGGAGTTTCCTGTCTGGAAGTCTGCTTTATTAGAAAAATCACAGGTTCTGGACCATATTTTTCTATTTATATATTTTCTCTGTCCAATAGAAATGGAAGCTGTTGAAAGTCAAGGAATATTCCATTTTTGTGGTCATATACTTTCTCCTAGCAAACACTCAACAAATATTTGTTGAATTGAGTTATATAGTGCTAGAGATTTTGCACTTTATTTATCTTGTTTGTTATATGTACTTTTTCCAAATATGTTTTGCCTTTCTTTGTGTCTCCAACATTTAGCATAATGCCTTGACTGTAACAGGCACTTAATAAATGCTTGTTGACTGATCAACTAACTAACCACCCCCCATAGAGGCTATCTCTTCCCCAGTAGGATCTCTCCATTCAATAGAGAACATTCACCCCATTTGTATAAGTGGCAGCAAACAAGTCAGCCATGTTTGGGAACAATTCATGAAGAGGAATCGTGATAATATTATAAATGAGAAAATAATTGAGTATTACCTTCCCTTTTCATTCAAACTTTCTTAGATCCTTTTGGGGCCCTAAAGAACACAGTTCATTTCTCTCAATATGATTGTCAAATGTGCTGATTTATCTTTCAAAGATATAGTAAATAAAGTCTGTCACATATCTTTTAGTTCAAAACATACTATTTAAGTGGTATGGCAGAAAATCACTAGCTCCAAAGTAAGGACCTGTTTTCAAATCCAGCCTTGAACACTTACTACCTTTGTGACTTCACACTTCTCTCATGAGAATAAAACAAAGGCAATGGAGTTAGACAAACATGGTGGTGCTGTGAAGATGTGCTCCTGAAGGGGGAATGAAACTGTGTTCCCTTTAAAATTATCATTCTAAAACTGTTCTCTTTTGATCTTAGAATCTCAGGCCCTCCTGGGAAAGCATATCTCCCCAGATAAGTTAAGTGTCATTATTCAGTTAGAAATCTTGGTCAAAAAGCACCCCACTGATCTTCTGGGATGCCAGACCCTTTTAAGTTCCAACTGAAGATCTGGGCTGGACATTGAGGGGCATCTAGGCCTGGGGACTTTGGCTTTCTTTTCAACCTGAAATCTAAGCCTCAAGATTCCTTTTTAAAGGGCAATTTCTGAACTCACTCTTTGCAGAAGGTCCAAAGCAGGACCCTGCCCACTGAGAAGGCATTCTTTTCTCAGTACCAGCCTCCATTTCCCTAATAGAACTTTGCCAGTAAAAAAGTCAGTCTCTTAGCAAAACTGGCTTCCTATCCAACAATAAACTTCCATTTTGCCAATTAATATTTTGGGTTCATGAATTCCTTCACGAAGAATCTGTGCCTCTGACCAAAAGGGAATTTCCACAACTCTCTGACTGCCACTAACCTCATCACTCCAGTCTACCTTTGGGCATTTTTACTAGCTGTCCCTCATATCAAGAATACACTCTCGCTTTATCTTCTCCTGGATTCCCTGGCTTTCTTCAATTCCATGCTAAAATCCTACTTTCTATAGAAAACCTTTCCCTATCCCTCTTAATTCTAGTATCTCCATTATATTGATTATTTCCAATCTATCCTGTATTTGGACTATATGATTTGCATGCTATCTCCCTTATTAGATTGGGAACTCCTCAAGAGCAGAGTTGGTCTTTTTCTTTTCTTTGTATCCCACATACAAAGGCAACAGAGTAGATGCTTAATGAGTACTTATTGATTGACTGCCGTTTCTGAAAGATTATGCACTTTGAGGTGTTACAGAAATCCTTTATTGGCTTCTGTAATTGGAGTCAAAGTCAAAGAGAATTGGCAACTGAACCAGGAAAACCCGCCCATTCTAGGAGTGGTAAGAAGTGAAGACAGCTTCCACTCTCTTTTGAAACAGTCTCTCTCTTTCCAGTGGGGCATGTGGACTCAAACAACCTTTCCCCTAGATTTCTAGCAAAAATAGGAAGATTTCTCACCTCTATCTTTATCCCATCCTAGTGAAGCTAGGGCATAGCCACCATGGCAGCTATAAACACAGGGCAACAAACTTATGCACTTGAAGAGGTGACTTCAAGTCTACACCTCAAATCTCTTCTATTTTGTGATTCTCTCTCTAAGCTCAGGTCGTAAGTAGCAATATTGATAAAATAGATATTTTTTTCTGATTCTTATTTCACAATATGACTAATATGGAAATATGATTAATATGATCAGCCATAAATAAAAGAAAGAGGGAGAGGAGAAAGGAAGAAAAATTTGGAACTCAAAATCTTATAAAAATGAATGTTGAAATGTTTACACATAATCTTTATCTTTTACATATCTTTACATGTAATTAGAAAAAAATACTATTAAGTAAGTGGGAGAAAATTTTTTTTTAAAATAAAGTATTAAGCAGGGGTGGAGCCAAGATAGTAGAGAGCAGACATTACTCTCTGTAATCTCTTCTAACCTTCTCTCAAACCAACAGCAGATTAAGCCTCTAAACTGGCTTTGAAGTCAAAGAATCCACAAATATTTGGAGTATAACACATTTCTAGAAGACACCTTGGAAGCACTTCTGAATAGATCTATTTCAATTGGGCAGGGGGACAGTCTGCCAAACCTAGATGGCACCATAGGGAGACCAAGGTAAAAAGCAGGAGTGGAGAGTCAGAGTAGCTTCCACATACCTGGTAATCTTCTGTGAGCCTTTAAGGGCCACTCTGGTTGCAAGCTAGTGGTTTGGCAGATTTGCATTTTGTAAAAGGTAAATTGTAAACCATAGAGCCCCAGAAAAATTCTGGATCTAGCCACCATTACTCAGCACTGGAAATCAATCAGCAGAAGTGCCCCAGGGCAAATTAAAGCAGCTGTCACTCCTTTGCATTGAATGGACCTCAAACCTTAAAAAAAAAAAAATGAATAAAAAACAAAAAATAACTTTCACTATAGACAGCTTTTATGGAGAGAGAAAAGAAAAGACGTCAAATCCTGAGGTTCCTAAAGGCAAAGCAACTCCAGAAGAAGCCCCAAAGAGAGACATGAGCTGGTCCCCATTTCACAAGGTTTTCTTCAAAGATTGCATAAAGGATCTTAAAAAAGAGTTAGAAGAAAAATGGGGAAATGAAATGAGATCATTGCAAGAAGGAATGGAAAAAATGGAAAAAGAATGCCAATTGCAAAAGGAGCTAAAAAAGGTAACTTGTAATGGGCTGAAACTGAGCAGATGCACTAAGGTTAGGACAAACAAGCACTTAAAGCTAATTATCAATTGGACAGTACTCTATTAGCATTTGCTTGGAAAATGGCCTGCCCCACCATTCTGTGCAGGCTGGATCTGTTGGTGTATAGGGAGAAGAGGAGGGGCGATAAAAGGGTGGAGTAGGACAAGGAGGTGAGTCTGGGCCATAGATGAAAGAGGAGATTCCTGTGTCCACTCTCTCTCCTTTCACTTCAACAAATAATAAAAATCAAGGACTTTTGCTTATCCTGACTCCAGCTGATTTTAAAGTATCCAGGGTGCTAATGCAGTCATCACAGTAACTGAAGAAAATATAATACATGAAAAATTAGAATTGAACAAATGGAAGTGAATGACTCAATAAGACTTCAAGAATCAATCAAACAAAAACAAAAAAATGAAAAAATAGAAGAAAATATGAAAATATGACCTGGAAAATAGATCTAGGAAAGACAATATAAGGATTATTGGGCTTTCTGAAAGCCATGATGAAAAAAAAAAAAGAATTGAGACATTATCTTACAGGAAATCAAAAAAAGAAAACTGCCCTGATATTTTAGAATCAGAAGGTAAAATAGCCATAGAAAGAACCCGCCAATCACCTCCTGAAAGAGACCCCAAAATTAAATCCCCAAAGAATATTGTAGCTAAATTTCAGAACTATCCTACCAAGGAAAAGATATTGCAAGCAGCCAGAAAGAAACAATTTAAATACTGAGCAGCCACAATTAGAATTACTCAAAACCTAGCAGCTTCTACCTTAGAAGATCAAAAGGCCTGGAATCTGTTATTCCAAAAAGCAAAAGAACTGGGATTACAGCCAAAAATAAGCTATCCAGCTAAAATGAACTTTATCTTTCAGGGAAGAAGATAGACATTCAATGACTTTGAATTTCATCTATTAATAATGAAAAGGCCAGAATTGAACAAAAAAATCGATCTCCAAACACAGAACTCAAAAGAAGCATGAAAAGGTAAAAAGAAAAAAACTCTTGAGAACTATATTTCTGTTATGGGTATGAGAAAATGTGGGTTTAATTTGATTTTATTATGATAATATGAAAAAGAAACTATTATAACCGAGGGAAAGAAAGGAGGGAGATGAGCATCATGTGAATCTTACTGTCATCAGATTTGGCTCTAAGAGAGCATATCAGACATATTTGGTATCATAAAGAAACTTGTCTCACCTTATAGGGAAGTAGGAGGGAAAGGGGGAAAAGAAAGGGAAAGAATAATAGAAGAGAAAACAGAAGAATTAGGAAAAAGGTGTAAAAAGGGGAAGGAGCTCTAAACGGAGAAGATGTTTGAGGGAGCTGGCCATCAAAAGTAAAATACTGGGGAGAAGGTAAGGGGAATAGGAGAGAGAAAAGCATAATCTCGGATAAATAAGATGGCAGGAAATATAGAATTAGTTATTTTAACTGTGAATGTGAATGGGATGAACTTCCCTATAAAACGGAAGCAGATAGTAGACTGGATTAAAAGCCAGAATCCTATAATATGTTGTTTACAAGAAACACATTTAAAACATAGTCATACATACAGAATGAAGGTGAAAGGCTGAAGCAGAATATATTATGTTTCAGATGAGGGGGGAAAAAAAAGCAAGGATAGCAATCCTGATCTCAGATCAAGTAAAAGCAAAGATAGATCTAATTAAAAGAGATAAGGAAGGAAGCTATATCTTATTAAAGTGTACCACAGATAATGAAGAAATATCAATACTAAACATATATGCACCAAGTGGTATAGTATGGAAATTCCTAGAAAAGTTAAGAGAGATGAAAGAAGAAATAGACAGCAAAACTATACCAGTGGGAGATCTCAACCTTGCTCTCTCAGAGCTTGATAAATCAAACCACAAAATAAATAAGAAAGAAGTTAAGGAGGTAAATAAAATGTTAGAAAAGTTAGGTATGATAGATCTTTGGAGAAAACTAAATGGAGACAGAAAAGAGTTTACTTTTTTCTCAGTGATTCATGGAACTTATACAAAAATTGACCATGTGTTAGGACATCAAAACCTCAAAATCAAATGCAGGAAGGCAGAAATAGTAAATGCATTTTTTTCAGATCATGATGCAATAAAAATCACATCCAATATAAGGCCAGGAGAAAACAGACCAAAAAGTAATTGGAAACTAAATAATCTCATCCTAAAGAATGAATGGGTGAAACAGCAAATTGTGGACATAATTAATAATTTCATCCAAGAGAATGACAATAATGAGACAACATACCAAAATTTGTGTAATGCAGACGAAGTGGTAATAAGGGGAAATTTTTATATCCCTAGATGCTTACTTGCATAACATATAGAAAAAGAAAATCAATGAATTGGTCTTGCAACTAAGAAGCCTAGAAAAAGAACAAATTATCCTCCCAATCAAATATCAAACTTAAAATTCTAAAAATAAAAGGAGAGATTAATAAAATTGAAAGTAAAAAACTATTGAATTAATAAATAAAACTAAAAGCTGGTTTTATAAAAAAACTAACAAAATAGATAAACCTTTAGTTAATTTGATTAAAAAAAGGAAAGAGGAAAATCAAATTGTTAGTCTCAAAAATGAAAAGGGAGAACTTTCCACCAATGAAGGGAAAATTAGAGAATTGTTAGGACTTACTTTGCCCAACTTTATGCCAATAAATTTGATCACCTAAGTAAAATTGAGGAATACCCACAAAAATATAGATTGCCCAGATTAACAGAAGAGGAAATAAATTACTTAAATAGTCCCATTTTAGAAAAAGAAATAGAATGTTATTAATCAGCTCCCTAAGAAAAAATCCCCAAGACCAGATGGATTTACATGTGAATTCTACCAAACATTTAAAGAACAATTAACTCCAATACTATGTAAACTATTTGAAAAAATAGGGAAAGAAGGACTCCTACCAAATTCCTTTTATGACACAAACATGGTACTGATACCTAAACCAGGTAGGACAAAAACAGAGAAAGAAAATTATAGACCAATCTCCCTAGTGAATATCGATGTAAAAATCTGAAATAAAATATTAACAAGAGATTACAAAAAATCATCCCCAAGATAATACACCATGACCAAGTAGGATTTATACCAGAAACTTATACCAGAAGTTCAATATTAGGAAAACTATTAGCATAATTGACTATATCAATAACCAAATGAATAAAAACATATGATTGTCTCAGTAGATGCAGAAAAAGCATTTAATAAAATTCAACATTTATTCCTATTAAAAACACTAGAGAGTATAGGAATAAATGAAGTTTTCCTTAAAAATAGTCAATAGCATCTATTTAAAACCATCAGTAAGCATCATATGTAATGGTGATAAACTGGAACCATTCCCAGTAAGATCAGGGGTGAAACAAGGTTGCCCACTATCACCATTACTATTAAACATTGTATTAGAAATGCTAACTTTGGCAATAAGAGAAGAAAAAGAGATTAAAGGAATTAATGAGGAAACCAAATTATCACTCTTTACAGATGATATGGTGGTATATTTAGAGAACCCTAGAGAATCAACTAAAAAATTATTAGAAATAATCTACAACTTTAGCAAAGTTGCAGGATACAAAATAAATCCACATAAATCATCAGTACTTTTATACATCACTAACAAAATCCATCAGCAAGAGATACAAAGAGAAATTCCATTTAAAATAATTGTCTATAGTATAAAATATTTGAGAATTATCTGCCAAGAGAAAGTCAGCATCTATATGAGCAAAACCACAAAATATTTTCCACACAAATAAAGTCAGATCTAAACAATTGGGAAAAAATATTAAGTGCTCTTGTATAGGTTGAGCAAATATAATAAAGATGACAATATTACCTAAACTAATTTATTTATTTAGTGTTATACCAATTAAACCCCCGTGAAACTATTTACTGACCTAGAAAAAATAACAACAAAAGGTCAAGAATTTCAAGGGAATTAATGGGAAAAAAAGCAAATTAAGGTGGCCTAGCTGTACCAGATCTAAAATTATATTATAAAGCAGTGATCATCAAAACTTTTGGTACTAAGCAACAGAGTAGTTGATCAGTGGAATAAGTTAGGTTCACAGGACAAAATAGTTAATGACTATAGTAATCTAGTGTTTGACAAACCCAAAGACCCCAGTTTTGGGGAAAACTCACTATTTGACAAAAACTACTGGGAAAATTGGAAACTAGTATGGCAGAAACTAGGCATTGAGCTACACCTAATAACATATACCAATATAAGGTCAAAATGGGTTTGTGATCTAGACATAAATAATGATATTATAAACAAAATAGAAGAACATAGGATAGTTTACCTTTTAATTTGTGGAGGAGGAAGGAATTTGTGACCAAAGAAAAACTAGAGATCATTATTGATCACAAAATAGATAATTTTGATTATATTAAGTTAAAAAGTTTTTATACCAACAAAACTAATGCAGACAAGATTAGAAGGGAAGCAATCAACTGGGAAAACATTTTCACATTCAAAGATTCTGGTAGAGGCCTCATTTCTAAAATATAGAGAGAATTAACTCAAATTTATAAGAATTCAAGCCATTCTCCAATTGATAAATGGTCAAAGGATATGAACAGAAAATTTTCAGATGAAGAAATTTAAACTATTTCTAGTCATATGAAAAGGTGCTCCAAATCACTCTTGATCAGAGAAATGCAAATTAAGAAAACTCTGAGATGCCCCTATACACCTGTAAGATTGGTTCAGATGACAAGAAAAGATAAAGATGATTGCTGGAGAGGATGTGGGAAAACTGAGACACTGATACATTGTTGGTGGAGCTGTGAACGGATCCAACCATTCTAGAAAGTAATTTGGAACTATGCTCAAAAAGTTATCAAACTGTGCATAACCTTTGACCCAACAGTGTTTCTACTGAAATTATATCCCAAAGAAATCTTAAAGGGGAAAGGGACTCACATGTACAAAAATGTTTGCAGCAGCCCTCTTTGTAGTGGCTAAAAACTGGAAACTGAATGGATGCCCATCAATTGGAGAATGGCTGAATAAATTATAGTATATGAATGTTATAGAACATTATTGTTCTGTAAGAAACGATCAACAGGATGATTTCAAAGAGTCCTGGAGAGACTTACATGAACTGATGCTAAATGAAATGAGTAGAACCAGTAGATCATTATACACAACAACAACAAGACTATACAATGATCAATTCTGATGGACATGACTCTCTTCAACAATGAGAGTGCAAACTAGTTCCAAATGTTCAGTGATGAAGAAAGCCATCTACACCCAGAAGGAGGCCTGTGGGAACTGAGTGTGGACCACAACATAGGATTTTCATGCTTTCTGTTGATGTTTGCTTGCATTTTGTTTTCTTTCCCAGGTTTTTTCTTTCTAGACACAATTTTTCTTGTGCAGCAAGATAACTATATAAATATGTATAGATATATTGGATTTAACATATAGTTTAAAATATTTAACATGTATTGGACTACCTGCCATCTAGGGAAGAGGGAAAGGGGTGGGGGAAGAGGAAAAAATTTGGAATAGAAAGTTTTGCAAGGGTCAATGTTGAAAAATTACCCCTGCATATGTTTTCTAAATAAAAAATTTTAATTAAAAAATAAATAAATGAAAAATAAAATAAAGTATTAAGTGAAATTTTAAAAAATAAGACATTTCTAGCATTAGTGGTGATTGCAATTATACCACTTCTCTAACAATCAAGATCCACAACGTTTTTGACAAGCTAGAACATTGTTCTGAATTAAATAAAATGAAATTTAATAGGAATAAATGTAAAATCTTACACTTGGGTTCAAAAAATCACCTTCACAAATAAAAAATGGGAAAGAATAATTAGCAGCAGTTTGTCAGAAGAAAGATCAACAAGGTGTGTGTTGTAAAGTAGTGAATGGAAAGAGCGTTATGAATCAGTAATATGATATGGCAGCCAAAGAAATGTTAATGTAATCTTAAACTACATTGTCATAGTTTCCTAGAATAAAGAATCCTGTTCTATTTTGCTCTGCTTCTGTCACATATTGAGTATTTTATTTAGTTCTGTATGTCACATACTAAAAAGAATATTGATTAGCTGGAAAATGTCTAAAAATTGGTGATTAGGATGGTGAAGAATCTTGAATCAATGAAAGTTAGTCAAAGAAATTGGGAAAGTTTAGCCAAGAAAAGAGAAGATTCAGGGTGTAGGGGGCAAGACAGTATTTATATACAAATAGTTTAAGGGCTGAAGAGAATATATAGATATAGATTCATACATTTAGAGCAAGAAGTGAACTAAGAGACAATTTAGGACAATTGTTTCATTTTATATATGTGGAAATCAAGGGTCAGAGAAGTTAAATTACTTTCTGAAAGTCACATAGATAATAAGAATTCATCTGGGTTTTTGTTTGTTTGTTTGTTTTTGTCCCTTAGGGATGAATTAAGAATAATGCCAGGAAAATCTTCCTAACAATAGAGGTATATCAAAATGAAATGGGCTACTGTAGGAGGCTGGTATTATGTCCTGTTCTACCCCACTATACTCCTACTTACACACACACACACACATATGGTCTTTATTTTTTTCCTTTATTAAAGCTTTTTATTTTTCAAAATATATGCGTGGGTAGTTATTCAACATTAGCCCTTGCAAACCTTGTGTTCCAATTTTCCCCTCTTCCCATATCCCCTCCTCTATATGGCAAGTAGACTAATATATGTTAAACATGGTGGGAATATACGTTAAATACAATACATGCATACATATTTATACAAGTATCTTGCTTCACAAAAAAAATCAAATCAAACCAGAAAAAAAGATGAGAAGCAAAATAAAATGCCAACAAACAACAACAAAAAGAGTGAAATGCTATTTTGTGAACAAACTAAGTTCTCATGATCCTCTCTCTGGGTGTAGATGGCTCTCTTCATTAAACAATTGGAACTGGTCGGAATCATCTCATTGTTGAAGAGAGCCATATCCATCAGATTTGATCATCATATAATCTTGTTGTTGCCATTCAGCCATCCTCCAATTGATGAGCATCCATTCAGTTTCCAGTTTCTTGCCACTGTGAAAAGGGCTGCCACAAACATTTTTGCACACACACATGGTCTTTAAATAAAGATGGACAACCACCTGATTTTGACGAAAAGGTATTCTTTTTTAAGTATAGGTTAGACTACTTCTGAGATCATTTTCAACTTACACGTTCAAAGCCGATTTCTGTGAATTTGTGATTTTGTGATTTTTGATCTCATGACACTTCATATCTACCTCTCGTATGCTGCAACATATTCTACCTTGTGTTATAACTTGAAAATTCAAATGTTTTAAAAAATTAAATGGCATTTTCAAATTTACATTCTCTTCCTCTCACTTCTCTTTCCTGCCCTTTTCCCCATTAAGGAAGTAAGAAAAATAAAATTCTTTATAAATATGTATAGTCAAACAAAACAAATTCCTTCTTTGCCAAATCTGGAAAAAAATATACTTTAATCTGTACTCTTAGTCTATCAGCTAGCAAGAGTAGAGTACCCTAGCTAGCTGGGTAGCACGGTTCATCATGAGTCCCTTAGGAATTGTGGTTGGTCATTGTTTCAATAATTTTAAGTTTCTAGAGAGTTCTGTCCTAGATACTGACAAAAATACAAAGTTTAGGTAAATTACTCTTCTCTACCCTCATGTAGCTATTATAGAATTTAGATAAGATACTCTTCTCTACCTTCATGTAGTTCAGAGTCTAATGAAGGATACAACAAACATGGATAGTTATATGTGTGTTAGCACTTCAAGGATTTATGATTTTGTCCATGTCAGTATTCCCTTCACCAATACAGATCCCAGTCCCTCCACATCTCAGTTGATGGTTCTTATGAGTTTTGCAATGAAGGGGAAAGAAGTCATCACAGTTTTGGAATGCAATATAACATTACCATATTGTAAGAAAGACTGGATATGCTGGATATAGAAATATATGACAAGACTTAAATGAATTGATAAAGTGATGAAGTGATAAAGTGAAATAATCAAAAGCAGAAAAACTTATATGAGGACTGTGACAACACAACTAGAAAAAACAAGAGCCAAGCGAATGAAACTCAATGTTATGGAATTATAATGGTTAAACTTGGGCTGAAAAAAGAATTTCTTCTCTCCTTTGTTGCTGAGGTGGAACATTAATTATAACACTAGCATATTTAGATGATGAATTGGTTAGTTTTATGGAATTTTTTCCATCTTTTTAAATTCTTTTTTCATAAAATAGGGTGAGGGAGATATTGGGAATATAAGTGATATTTTTAATGGTATTAACAAATTTGTCTGTGAAGAGGAGAAAGAAAAGTTCACCACCCTAAAGTCAATGTAATGATATATATATACTCACAGAGCTCAGCTAGTCCTTGGGTGACAGATACATTCTTTATATTTGTCCATAAACAAACATTTTTCAGCTTGATGGGATTTGTTAAAACTCAGATCTCATTGGAATAGCCACAAAGAACTATAATACACAAACTTATATGACAGATGCATTATAGTGATACCAAATAAACCACTATCTAAGGTCTGAGGGAGAAAGTTATTTCCAATCAGATCAACAGAGTCTTCCTTTGAAGGATAATAATCAAAGAAAGGTTTTTAAAAGGATGGTTAGTAATTCAACACGAGGAAAAGCTAAGCATCCCGGACTTAGGGAACAGCATTAACAAACATATAAAAACATGAGAGTGGATATGCTTGCATATGTTTGGGGACTAAAGAGTTCTTAATTTATACTATAACATAAAGACTATAAAAACAAACAATTCTGAAAGATTTTAGGGACTCTGATTTACTCAATGATTAATCATGATTATTTTCATGACATGCTAATCTGCTGAATAAGACACCATTTTTGGACATGATTTGTATGGGAAATTTTTTGCTTGACTATGCTTATATAATAGAAAGAAGTCCCCCCCACCTTTCTCTCTTTCTCTCTTTCCCTTTCTTTTTATTACATTTCTTTCTTCTTTCTCCCTCCTTCTTTCTTCCCCTTCCTTCCTTCCTTCTTTTTTTTTCCTCCTTCCTTCCTTCCTTTGTTTCTTTCTTTCTTCTCCAGTGGGTAGAAAGGGATGAGAGGGAGAAAAATTTACATAATGGAAAATTTTTTTCATGAAAGGATTAAAAATCATTCCGTTCTACTGCCTTATTTTATAAATGAGTAAATTGAGGTCCAGAGAAGTTAAGTCACAGAGGTAGCAAGTGGCAGAGTCAGGACTTTCACCCACATCATCTAACTCCATTCCTGACAATCTGTCTGGTGCACCATACTTCTTCAGTCTGGCTTGCTCATAGAATGTATGGAGAGGAGAATTTTAAGAAATAAGATTGGAAACACATTTTTGTACATGTCTTCCTTCTTCAGTGTTGTCCTCCAATGCCTTTTCATGGTGTGGTGCTTATCCTTGGTTCTTTAAGGTTACACCAGTAGACTTCTAGTTTGAAACATCTTTACCAAGCAAGAAAGGCTGCTAGTCCAGATCTAGGGAAAGTTTATATGACTGTCATCTGAGAATAAGTTAGAAGAAGCTCATTGCCAGGTTATCCCCAAAAGAATGGAATTTTTGGACACACCAAGTCATAAGAAAAAAAAACATGGAGAAGTTTTTTATTCTGTATTGTTGCAGTAACCACCTTGATTAAATCATTGATCAATCCTTGAAGTGCTCTCAGACTATAGAAGCATATGAGTCCCCTAGTAGATTCCAATAGGTGGGAATTGGATCTTGTTCTTCTCTACATCTGTGCTACTTAGCATAGTCCTCTGCACATAGCAGCTGTGGGGTAGTTAAGACTAAATATACTCTCAGTCGAAGAAAGACACAGATAGGCAATTTGAGTCAAGTTGGTAAGCATTTATTAAGTGGCTATTTTGTGCTAGGCAATGTGTGCCAACACTGTCGAGGTAATTAGTGATGTTTCCTCCCCATAGAGTTAAATTTCATTGATGGACTTACAGGTTGACGATGGCATAGGAAACTATATTCAAGCCTTTGGAAAGTGAGGCAGATCATCAAAATTATTTGGTACTAGTTAAAAGAGAGACAGAGACAGAAACAGAGAGAAAGAGAGGGAGAGACACAGGGAGAGAGTCAGAGACAGAGAGAGAGAGAGATCACTTAGTGGGACAGATTAGGTCAGTGGTTTTCAAACTCTTTTTCTCAGTATCTTTACGGTATTAACAACTATTGAGAATATGTCCAAAGAGTTTTTGTTTATATGGGTTATATAATATACATTTATCATAAATAGAAAAAAACTAATTTTGAATTTGAAGACCTTCTGAAAGGATTTCAGAGACCCTCCAGGATTCACTGCACCACACTTTGAGAACCACTGGATTAGGTAAACAATATAAATAAATATAGTAGGCACAGCTAAGTGAATTAGTAGATGGAGAGCTGAGCCAGAGTCAAGGAGACTTGAATTTAAATTCTGTCTCATATATATTATAGCTGTATAACCCTGAGAAAGTCATTTAACCTCTCTTTGTTTCAGTTTTTTCATCTGTAAAATGGGGATAATGGTGTTTAAGTCCCAGGGCTGTTTTGAATATAAAATGAGACGATATTTGTAAAGGATTTTATTGATGCTAGCATTTTATTATAGTAACAGTTTTCAATATGGAGAAGGAAATGGCAAACCATTTCAGTACCTTTGCCAAGAAAACCCCTAATGGGGTCACAAAGAGTGAGACATGACTGAAACAAGCAAACAACAATAAGTATTCAATTAACCACAACTACTGGGTAATGAACTCATATTTGATAAAGACCTTGGGAAAATTGGAAAATGATTTAGAAGAAATCAGGTGCAGATCAACATATCCCATCACATACCAAGAAAAGTTCCCACATAGATATATATTGCAGATACAAAAGATTACATCATAGAGAAATTGGAGGAACAAGAAAGGAAATACTTTTGTAACTTTGTATAAGAGAAGAGTTCTTGACCACATGAGATCAAAAAGATCATGGAAAAGAAGACGGACAATTTTATTCATACAAGTTTAAATTTTTACATAAATTAATCTATTGGGAATAAAATTAGAAGGGAAATAATCTGAGAAAAAATTCTTTGTAGTAAATTTTGCAAATAAAGATCTAATATCCAAGATACACAAGAAAATGATTTGAATGTATAAGAACAATAAGTATTCCTTAGTAATAAATGTTCAAAGAGAAGAAATAAACATTTTCAAAAAAGAAGCACAAGCTATCTATAGTCACATGAAAAAATGTTCCAAATTACTAATAATTAGAGAAATGTGCATTTTAAACTATTCTGAGATCCTATCTCATACCAATCAGATTGACAAAGATGATAAATAAAAAATGTTGATTGTTGCAGAGGTTTCAGAAAAACAGGCATATTAGAGCATGAAGCTATGCATTAATGGTACAGCTATGATTGGTTCCATTATTCTGGAAAGCAATTTGGAACTATATCCAAAAAATCATTAAACTATTATTCATTCAATCAAACTGTTCCACTAGAAGGTCTATATCCCAAAGATATCAAAGAGAAGAAAAAAAAATAAAACTATACAGATAGATAGATAGAAACATACATATATATTTATAGCAACTCAAAAAACTATGATAGGAGAACTTATAAAAGGGGGAAACAGCTGACATAAAAAAATGAAATGTAGCACCATAAGAAACTATGAAGTCCTGGTTTCAGAGAAACTTGGGGAAATAAATGTACATGAATGAATACAAAATGAAGTTTGCAAAACCAAGAGAACAATTTATACAACAACATTATGAAGAAAAACAACTTCAACTTAAGAATACTGAATATCCAACTATAATTCCCGAAATTTGAAGGTTATCCACCTTCAAACAGATGAATGACATATTCAAAATGAAGAATGAAACATAAGATACATTTTTAAGCATAGCCAAAGTGGGAATTTGTTTTGCTTGATTATGCATACTTGTTACAAGGCTTTGATTTTTTTTTTTCTTTTTCATTTTGTGATGAAGGGTTTTCAAAAAAAGAGAAAGAAAAGATCATTCAAGCATTTTTTAATGCATGAAAAAGAACAAAAGGAAGGGCAGAAGAAAGCACAAACAGGAAAGTTTTGCAAGTGACAAATTGAATTTATTATATACTTAAAAGGAAAGGCAAGCTATGTGTAATAGCTAAAATTTTATGCATAGTCCTTTTTATAATATGCTTTGTATATGGAAATGTTCGTTTTATTTTCATAATTTTAAGTTTAGATTTTTTTAAGGTCAGAGTTAAATGGAAAGAAAGAGGAAAGCTGAACTGGGCTTTGGAGAGAAAAATGACAGTTTGAACTCTGCCTTTTGGCATTAGATTTGTGACTGTCAGGCAATAATACTACATTAATTCTAGAGTTGGTTTGTTGTTGTTGCTGTTGCTTGGGTTTGGTTTGGGGGTTGGGGTTTTGAGGGGTTTGGGGTTTTGTTTTGTTTTTTTAGCAGCACCCTCATTTTAATCCTTAGGAACTGAAAAAAGAGACACAATTTAGATTATGTTGAATTCTGAAATTCAGGAGAGCAATTGAGAGAGCAAATTTGATCTTATATTCTCATGTTGGTGTGATCATGAAAATTTCTACAGTGTTCTTGCCCTAATGGAAACAACAAATAATGAATTAACTTCAGGCAACTTGCTAGGTGGTACAATGGATAGTGTGTTGGACCTAGAGGAAGGAAAAATCTAACTTCAAATTCAGCATTAGCTACTTACTAAGCTATTTGAGCCTGGAAAGTTGCTTAACTGCTGCCTTTCTCAGTTTTTACAAATCTCTTTTGAAAAATGGAAAAAAATAATAGCACTCACTCCCAGGGTTGTTGTGAGAATAAAATGAATTTTCTAAGTATTTGCAAACCTTTAAGGTGCTATAGAAATGCTAGCTATTATCTCTTTTATGAGAAGGTAGGAAATCTAAACTCTTTCATCATATCCCCTGAGCTAGAAATGTGTGTGTGTGTGTGTGTGTGTGTGTGTGTGTGTGTGTATGTGAGAAAAAAGAGAAAGAAACAAAGAGAAAAAGAATCAGAGACAGACAGAAACAGAGAGATAGAGAAATGGAAAGACAGACCGAAAGAAACACAGAGAGAGAAACAGAGAAAGACACAGAGAGAAGCTGAGAGAGCACTTTTCTGTCCCTGGGAGATCAAATGGAATATAGATTGTGGTATATGCCAGTAATGCTTTTATTAGCCTTATATTGAATCCAATTAAACTGCTTGCTAAGATAGTGATGTTTTTGCTGAGTCATTTGATTAAGGATATATTGAAAAGGAAAATAAAAGAAGTGGGAGTTAAGAGATTGATTAACATGCATACCTCTAGATGATTTAAGAGTTTAAAAGATGTCACATAGGCGTTAAACCAATGAATGATTAATAGTCATTATATATCTTGGTCCTATTGATGGCTTTTGTAGAGATTTTTAACTTCCAAGGTACTTTGGCAATCTGGTAAAGCTTATGCACCCCTTTTCAGAATGATATTTTTAAATGTACAAAATAAAATATGTGAGATTACTGAGAGGTAAATATATTGTTATTGAAACATTAAAAAAAAAGTTATAGCCCCCAGATTATGAACCCTTGATTTAGAAGAACAGGCAGCATGTTGCACATTCCCACAGTACCACCTACTGGTTACATATGCAGCTTTTTTTTTCTAGCTTGCTTTCATAATAAGAGATGTGTCTCAGGTAATAAGAGATGTATATTCAATCAAAACCATGTCTCACCAACTCCCACTAATGGGTAAATTTTACTAGTCAGTCAGATGACACATTTAGTTCAAAGCAAAAGCATTTAATGAAATAGAATAATATAAAGAAATCGATAGATCATTTAGCACTCTTTCCCACAAATACATATGCCATCAGTGGAAATAATAGACACACCTAGGAAACATTCATGGAAAAGGACATGTGTGACCTGTGCATACATTGCAAGGTATATGTGTATAAAACATGTGTGATCAGAGATAGCTCATGCCTATAATTTTGCATACATTTATGGATTGGGAATAAAATATCTCCCTCTTCAAAAAAAAAAAATCTATTTCTCCTGAATGGCACTTTGGCTCAAATCATATGAAGAGAAAAATGTTAGCTTCACTTCCTGCTTGTCTCCACATTGTTAACTTCCTTTAAGGCTTAGTTCTGAATCTGCAGCCAGAAAATCAGTTTGAATTCTGATTCTACAATTTGCTCCTTCTGTGGCCTTGAATAACTTCTCTTTTCTTGACTTCATTCTCCTCATATGTCAAGTAAGAATAACAGGGTAGATAATTCTTAAAGTCTTTGCAATCTCTACCGAAATCCAATGAATCCTGGCTCCTGGAAGTCTTTCCATTAGATTACGAGTCTTTATTAAGCATCTTCTATGTGTCAGGAATTGTGCTAAGCAATGGAGATACAAAGAAAGGATTTTACAATCTAATGCAGGATACAACATACTAACCACTATGTACAAACAAACCTATACACAGGATAAATAGGAAATAAATAGAGAGAAGGAATTAGAATTAAGAATGATTGGGAAACACTTTATATAAAGGAGGGGATTTTAGCTGACTGAGGAAAGCCAGGATACAGAGGTGAGGAAGAAAAATGTTCCAAGTGTAGGAAATAATCCATCAAGGAGATCAGTGCCATTGAGTCAAATAGCACATGGAGGAAGATATATGATATAAGAAGACTAGAAAGATAGGAGATATCTAGGTTATGGAGGGTTTGGGATGCCAAACAGAAGATTTTGTATTTGACAATAAAAGTGAGAGGGAACCATTGCTGGTATGTGTGTATTAGACATGTGCTTTGGCAGCTGAATGAAGGATGGACTAGAGAGGAAATGTAGCAGGTCAACCAGTAAGTTACTGCCAACCTGCCTTCTCTATCTTTCTATTTTTTTCTCTATGGATTTTCACTGGATCATAGATCTAAATCTGGAAGAGATCTCTGAGGTTATATAATTCAAACTCCTCATTTTATAGATAAGGAGACTAAGTCTCATAGAGGTAAAAATGACCCCCCCCCAAATTCACACTAGTACTAAATGGGAGAGATTTGAACTCAAGGAAGTGCTTTGACTCCAAAGCTAGCTTTCTTTCCAATGTACTAGACTGCTTAATTCAATTTCCTCCCCATTATATGTTCCTCCATTTCTTCTTCCTTCTATTTTACTCAAATCACAGAATAGGTACAGGCTCAATCAAACTGAGATCTGTTGAAGATTTTAGCTTAAAAAGGTCAAGGTCTCCCATTGCACCCAAGGCCATCTCCAGTCATCTTGATCTATATCTGGCCACTGGACCCAGAAAGTCCTGAAGGGGAAAATGAGGCAGGGGACCTTGCACAGCCTGCCCTCTCTTAAATCCAGTTCACACGGCATCACCTCCCTGATGTCATGATCCTCTTCAAGAATGAAGGGCAAGCACCAACCATTTTACTCACTCACCCATAAAGGCCTTTCTACCATCTCCTATTTCTGATGCCTTTCCCCCTTTTTCTTTGTCCTCATCCTCCCTGCCGCCCCTGCACATGTGTTCAGGTTCCTAATCTAACTGTTTCCTAGAAGCTACCTCTTCATCTCAGAAACCACTCCACGTTCCAGTTCAGGGCCACAGCCGAAGAACACCTAGTTCCTAGCCCTTACAGTAGCGGGCATTCATGGTCACTAGACAAATGCACTCTATGGAAACCTGGAGCCACTTAAGTTTTAAATTAGATCTGTGTGGGTTGTTAAGAATCCATTATGTTCTCTCTTCGGTGGAGCAGGTTGACAGAAAGCAAACAGCTAAAGAAGCAGGCTTCAGAGAGAATTCCAAGTATACTGTTCTCATGTCATCTCCTACTTAGAAATAACATATGTATGCAGTTAGTCTGTAGCAGATGATCCAATCATTCATTCAACCATTAAAACACATATGTAGGTATGTATGTATATATGTATATATGACCATGGTCAAAATAGATTTCATTGTCTTTCCTTCTAAATTTAGCCTTCCTCCTAACTAATCTATTTCCATTGATAGTACTACTAATAATAGCTAGTATTTATATTGCACTGTAAGACTTGCATTTTGTTTTATAAATATTATCTCATTTTATCATAACAACTTCCTTGGGACATAAGTATTATTATTATCCCCATTTTAAAGATGATGAAACCAAGGCCAAGAGAGATTAAGTAATTTGTGGAGCCTGAGGCTGGATTTGAACTCCAGAGCTCTAATCTCCAGTACTAGCTGATTGCCGCATCATCTTCAGTTTCAAATACTATGGTAAAATGGAAAAAAAAAAACAAAAAACAACAACAGTGCATTTTCTGTCAAAGGAACTGATTCATATTCAAATTCTGTAACTTACACGTGGAACCTTGGGCCAAGTCATTTCACTTTACTCACAGAATTTGGCAATGAATAAACTGTGAGAAATGAGGGAGAGTGAAGCACAAAAAAATTACTACATAGGATTTATAAGGTTGGACCAGATTATCTTTCCCAATCCTTCCAGTTTGAAATCCTATGACTTTGGAATGTGTTGTTTCTTCCTCTCCAGCTAATCTATTGCCAAAATTTGCCAATCCTCACCCCATGATATCTCTCAAATCCATGCTCTTCTGTCTGCTTACAAGGCTAAACTGCTAGTTCAGTCCCTCATTGACCCCTTTGTCTGGATTGTTCTAATAGTCTCTTAACAAGGGCATAACAGGAAAGTCACCTTGCCTCTAGTTTCCCTATTCATCCTTCACACACCAGCCCAAATAGCCTTAATATACAGGTCTGAACAATGCAGTGATCTAAGACAATTCCAATAGACTTGGGATGGAAAATGCCAACTGCATCTAGAGAAAAAACTATGGAGACTGAATATGGATCAAAGCACAGTATTTTCACCTTTTTTGTTTGTTTGCTTTTCTTTCTCATGGTTTTTTCCTTTTTTGGTTTGATTTTTCTTGTACAACATGACAAATGTGGAAATATGTTTAAAAGGACTAGAAATGTTTTTAAAAGATATATATTGGTCTGAAATCTGTCTCCTATTCTCAAAAACCTTCAGTGACTCCCTATAATCTATAAATATATATATATATATATATAATATGCATATTATAGAGAAAGAAATAAAAATATGCTAGCCTGGCATCTAAACCCTTCCAAAATTGGGCTCTTTGTTATCTGAAAAGGACCTGAGATGGTATCAAGTCTAACCCCATCATTTTACAGATAAGAAAATCAAGATAAAAGATTAATAAGAGTCACAGCAAGATTTTAATCCAGATCTTCCTGAGTCTGATCAATCCAGCATGTTCTCTTCACTTTTGTACATTCTTGAAGTCTATCCATCTGGAATTTACCACCATCTCATCATCAACTCATAAAATCCCTCCATTTTTTCAAGGTTAGGGCGATGGAGAGGGCTAGACTGGGGGCAATAATAAATATTGAGATGGAAGCGGTTCTTTTGTGAATACTTTTACTGCATCAGCGAATGGTTGTAGGAGGCCATATAAGGTTCAAGTTCAAGTTCAAGGTTCAGTTGCTCCTAAAGTCTTCTCTTATGCTCAAGCTGAAAGTGTTCTCTCCTCAGATTTTCTTAGAGCACTTTATATGGCTCTTTTCCTCTGCCCATATCACACGTACCTTGTATTAAACATTCATTTTCATAGTGTTACTGTTTCTAAATAAATTGTTCTCCTGGTTTTGTCCATTTCAATATGTATCAGCTCATACAAATCTTCCCAAATTTCTTTAAAAACAACCTTTAGCACAAGACCATCTCATTATATTCCTGTACCACAAATAATTTAGACATTCCCCAATTAATGAGAATTCCCTTAGTTTCCATTTCTTTGTCACCACAAAAAGAAGGTATGTGTGTTTATGATATATATATATATATATAATATATATGATATATTTGGAACATAGTAATGGTATAATTGGGCCAAATGGTATATACCCAGTTTGGTAACTTTGGGCTCATAGTTGCAAATAGCTTTCCAGAATAACTGGACCAATCCACAGCTCTACCAACAATGCATTAAATGTGCCTGTTTCATCACAGCTCATCCAACATTTATGATTTTTTTGGTCAATTCTGCTAATCTGATAGATATGAAATAGAACCTCAGAGTTCCTTTAATTTGGTTGTCTTTAATTATTAGTGATTTAGAGCATCTGCAATATACTTACTAAAGTAGCTATCACAGCCCACTCTCTTCCTCTTCAAATTGAGTTCAATTCATGACTCTGATGTAGAGGGCTGAAACTCTTGAGTCATTGCACTAAGTCGGTTCAAGTACTTGGGGCTGATTACTGATTGGACAATATTCTATGGGCATATGCTTGGAAAATGGTCCTTCCCACTATCCTGTGCTGGCCCAATGACTGGTGTATACAGAGGATTGTAGGAGGGACTAGGGGGTGGAGTAAGATGAGCCAGAGTCACTCTTTGCCATAGATGAGGGAAGAGGCAGGTCGCGGAGATTCTGCTTCCATCCTGTTCAATCCTGCATCTAAGGACCAAGAATAAAGACTAAGCACTTTTGCTTATCCTGACTCTGGCTGATTCTGAGGTATCCTGGGTGCTAGCGTGGTCGTCACACTCTGACACAAACTAGCTAGATGATCATAACAAGTCTTCTAACCTCTAGATGCTCTGAATAAATAACTCTTCAAGACTCAAAGTTGCATAAGAGACTTTTATTGTTCCCCTCCTCTGGGATTTCCCTATACCAGTGAAATCACTGGTCCAGTTTTCATCTCTATTCAAATGTGTTGGGACTTGTCAAGGATGGCCTCAATTTCTGACGTTTTCATGAAATAGATAATGCAATAGGAGGCATTGTGATATACTAGAAAGGACTCTCTGTTCAAATCCTAAATCTACCATCGATTACCTGTAAGGTCATGGGAAATTCACTTAATCTCCCTAGACCTCAGTTTCTTCTTTTGTAAAATGAAGAGGATTGGATTAAATGATGTTTGAGATACTTTCTAGAGTCATGATCCCATGAATTTTTTTCTGTATATCAGCAAAGATAGCTATTTTTTTCCTATGCCTTTATTCCTCCTTAGATAACAATACCTTTTTATCTTCTGTCTTTTTGCTTTTCACTCCTGCACTGCTATTGCAATCTAAACTCTCCTTTAAAGTAGCATTGACAAGTTGGGTGGTAGGTGAGAGAGGGGGAGGTGCTCACTTGTCAGTGATATTTTAGAGAGAATTCATATTTTGGATAAAAGTTGGGCTAGGAAATCTTAAATAATTTTTAAC
Organism: Sarcophilus harrisii; assembly: GCF_902635505.1. Classification (NCBI taxonomy): domain Eukaryota; kingdom Metazoa; phylum Chordata; class Mammalia; order Dasyuromorphia; family Dasyuridae; genus Sarcophilus; species Sarcophilus harrisii. Next base: position 226,064,641 of record NC_045427.1, read on the forward strand.
CCTGAGAATCTCCGAATCTACAACAGCCCTGTTTCATCACAAGCAATGGATAGAAGGAAGCAGAAGACAATCTGTACATTAAAAAAGTTTGAAGGGAAATACATTTCTGCCCTTTCTATGTTTTGCTTAATCATGAATCAACTATGTTACAAGACATTGTTCTGATCTGAAGACCAAAGGACTTGCTGTCTCTTCCAACTTCTCTTCCACCATCTTCACCTCTAAACTCATCTTCATACAAAACGCAGGATATGCTGGCCTTTAAGAGATAGAAAAGTTCTCCATATTTAGCTTGTCTATTCCCTTCATTTTTTTGATGTAGAGACTCACTACCTATGGTCAGGGCATTGGTATTTTAGACATATATACAAGAGTGATGCTGGGATCAAATTGTAAAAGAGCACTGATGGTCAGATCAAAATGGGTCCAGACTTAAAAGTTACCACATTGATCATTCTTTTTCAAAATTTTTATAGAGGTAGCACTGCCCCATGGAAAGAATGATGAATTAGTTGATGGGAAATTTTTGCTTTATACCAATTTTAACTATTAACTTGCTCTTGTATATATGTCTAAAATACCAATGCCCTGACCATAGGTAGTGAGTCTCTACATCAAGATCTACATTTATGCTTGCTTAAAGTATATTAAATACTGACAAAAGTCTCGTGTCCTTGAAGACACATAAATATATATGACCATTTCCTACCTGAATGCAGAGAGATTTTTAGCTCATTCCATATGGAATGAGACCTGGATTCATGTGGGCTCTCACTAGAACACATGGGTTCCTTCTGAACCCTAGACTTAGTTCTAGAAATACAAAGTCTCTATACTTGGCATAGAGAACTTTTTGAGCTATTCTTGTGATATAACCTTTCCAAACAGAAGAACATAGAATTTAATGTAATGAAAAAGTACTAGGTTGGAAATCGGGAAACCTGGGTTCTAATCCTGAATCCACCACCAACTCATATGACACTGAGAAAGTTGCTTCTCTAAGCTTCAATTTCTTAATCTATAAAATGATGAAGTTTGACCAAACTATTTGTAATATTTCTAATAAATAATTCCTTCTAGTTGTAACAGTCTGTGTTTCTATGTTCTAAGGTCCTTTCCTGCTAGTGTGTGAGACTCTCTGGGTGGGAAACAGAAGAAAACATTTCCCTCTAACATAAGAAAGCATCTAACAGCCACCCCTGATTTAATTGGAGTCTTGAACCCAATAAATATTAATTCATGATAACAATAATGTTAATGAGTCCTCTCCACCTACCTTGCCACAGAGAAAAGTGGCATGTTCCAACAAAGAGAGGGGGGAGGGAGAGAGGGAGAGGAGGAGGATGAGGATGAGTAGAAGAAGAAAAAAAGAAAAAGGAGGAAGAGGAGGAGGAGAAAAAGGAGGAGGAGGAGGAAAAAACAAGAAAAAGGAGGGAGAGGAAAAGAAGGAGGATGAAAAGAAGGAGGAGGAGGAGAAAAAGAAGAAGGAGAAGGAGGAGGAAAAGGAGGAGAAGGAGGAAGAGGAAGAGGAGGAGGAAGAAGGAGAGGAGGATGAAAAGGAGAAGGGAAAGAGGAGGGGAGGAGGAGGAGGAAAAGGAAGAGGAGGAGGAAGAGACAGGGAGAGAGAGAGAAGAGAGAGAGAGAGAGAGAGAGAGAGAGAGAGAGAGAGAGAGAGAGAGAGAATATTAGAAAAAAGAAAAGAAGGGAGAGAGTTTTGGACCAAAAGTCAAGACTATTCAACTTGAGTGGAAATGCCTTACCAACTTGACCCAAGCATAATTTTTCACCTTCATTCCTTGGCTTCTCCATTTGCTTAAGAAGACTATAATGCCTGCTAGTTATCTATTCCCCAAGAGTGGTAAGAGGTAAAATTAATGAATTTCTTTGATATCTTTAGATGAAAGGGGTAAATTAAATATAATGTGTGATTTTATTGAACCTCCTTGACTACACATGCCCATTCTTAGTGGGGGGTATATCTATGTTAAAGGGGAAACTTTTTGTCATTATCAGGACTCTGTATTAAAATCTATCTCCTCTGGAAATTTAACTAAACAGGTACATGCCCACACAATGACTGGACTTCCTAATTTATACACTTGAAGCATCTGTATGTAGAGGAGGCAGAAGACTTTTTTCTACTTGACTCTACAGATTAAGATACAGACTGATAGGAAACATTACAAAGAAGCAGATTTAGGCTAAATGTAAGAAAGAATTCCCTACAAATCAGATCTGTCCAAAATTGGAAACGACTACAAAAGGATATTGCCCATCAACAAAGCCCTTCAGACAGATAATGTAGCCTTTGGTCAATGGTCTCTAAAAGAAATTCCCAACTCTTTTTCCTACTCAGAAATTTAAGGTTTTCAAAGCACTTTCCTTTGAATGGTCTTTTTATAGATGAGGAAACTGAGGCTGTGAGATGTAAAGGGACTTGGCCAGAATCAATTCATAAGTGTTATAGCCTAAATTCAACTCAGATCTCCTGATTCCAAAGTTAGTGAATTTTGATGTGTTTTTTTTTCTTATTGCACCATACTCGGTGTGCTAAACAGAGAAGCTTTAGGTTGTACTAGAAAAACACTGAAGTTCATGACAATAAAGTCCTGATCTTTTTTCTTTCTTACCCACCCCAATTCCAAAAAATTCAGTTCTAGAATGGTGTTAGAGAACCCAATCTTAACTTCCTGCACAATTTTTTCTTTGTTAGGAAAGATTGGGCAGATCTGGTACCTTCAATTGCAATTACTAACCTACAAATGATATTGTTTGCTTCCCCAGCGGCAAACTGAACCCTGAGCACAGGTTCTGCTGCTTAGTAGATTAATTGTACAAGCTGTTAAGGAAATGGAGGGCCAGAAGGAAACCAGAATCCAGCATTTGCTTACTAATACCTACATAGGGGCATATATACACTAATGGCACATCTAGACTGTGCTGCAAACCTGTTTTACCAGGCATCACATAAGCTCAAAAACAAAAGGATTGGTTGCTAAAAGAATTCCCAAGTCATTGTTCAGTCATGTTTGGCTCTTTATGATCCTATTTGGCGTTTCCTTGAGAAAGATACTGGAGTGGATTGCCATTTCCTTCTCCAGTATATTTTACAGATGAGGAAACTGAGGCAAATGCAGCTAAGTAACTTGTTCAGAATCACATGGCTATTAAGTGTCTGAGGACATGAGGGCATCTAAGTGGCACATTGGAGAGAGCATCAGCCCTTGAGTCAGGAAGATCTGAGTTCAAATTTGGCCTCAGACACTTAACACTTCCTGGCTGTGTGACCTTGGACAAGTTACTTAACCCCAATTGCCTTAGCAAATAAATAAACAAATAAATAAAGATAAGTGTCTTAGGACAGATTTGAACTCAGGTCCTCCTGACTCCAGACCTGGCACTGTGCCCCATAGTTGCCCCAAGTGATTTGAAGATGGACTCTCAAGTCACTTTACTCCATAGATACCTTTTCTCTTAGCAGACAAAAACAGTTGAAATAGTGTACTGACCCAGGAAAAAATATACCAGTCAAACCCTCAAAGTAAGAGAAAAACAAAACATCAGATACATTTTTTAAAATTAAAACTCAAAACAACCAGGGAAATTAATAAAGTTTATGACCAGACTTCAAACCCTAGTGTGAATAGGCACCTATTAGTGAAAGGAGCCACTCTGGTTTTAAAAAAAGGATTGATTAAAATTATTGGCTCTGCTAGTTAGTTATGTAATGGTCTGTATGTAATGGTTAGTTATGTAATGGTGAATCTGTTAGACTCTGATCTAGTCTAATCTACTCAAACTTTCTAGGGGTCATGGTTCTCTCTGGCAGCCTGGTAACATTTAGAATATTGTTTTTAATTGTACAAAATATAATGCATGGAATTACAAGGAAAACATTATATTAAATTATATTAAAACACAATTATCAAAATATTTTTAAAAACACGTTCACAGACTCCAAGTTAGGGACCTTCACACTATATTACATTTGAGGTGTTTTCCAATTCAAAAATCTCATGCCTTGAGTTCTCTATTCTTAGACCCAACTTGAACTCACTATGTGACTTTGGATAAGTCATGGTGTCAGTTTAAGAAACTGTGGAGATCACCTAACCCAAAGCCGTCATTTTCGGGCTAGGGAAATGGGATCAGGGAAGGGGAGGAATTTGTCCAAAATCATACACACACACACACACACACACACAGAGCCTGCTAGGGGAAGAGGTGGAAATAGAATGAAGTTCCTTGGATCTTGAGTTCCCTACCTGGAAAATGTGGGGCTTGACTTAGAAGTTCTCTATGCTTCAAAATTCCAGGATCTATACTATTCATTTGCCATGACTGCTCTGATTAATGAGGCTCTGTTTGCATCTGCAATGCCCTTACCACATGTTTCATCACACTCTATATGCTCATTTTCCAAGAATAGCCTTGGCAGAGAATGAGAGGGGGAAAAAAAGTTGGGTCCCTTAAACAAGCAAAAACACACAGCAAATGAAAGATTCTGTGAATCTTCATCACAAGCAGATTCGAGGAAAACACATCAAATATTTCTCCTGAATTAGCAACTTTTAATTTTAATCAGCTATTCTTCTACTGTTTCCTTTTGAGTCTCATTTTGTCAGTTTCTGGAGAGAAGTAAATTCAGAAGTACAGCTGTGCAGCTTCCATCACAAGAGATTTTTTACTTGCCATTGGAATTCAGCCACATCTGGCATAAACCAGGAAAGCAGAATAGAATCTAATGTTAGGCTCTGGGGAAAAGCTCAAGTTTTATCCTCTGGTCTCTTTTCCTCTTTCAGCATTTAGAGATGCTCCAGTCCTAAGGTCACTCTTCCTTAGTTTGAGTGGTACTAGAATGGCAATGAGAATCATCTAGTTGGAAGGAAATTCCAAAGTCATTTGTTTTAGCCAATAACTGAACTAATACAAAATCTGGCATGATAGAGTGAACACTGGATCAAATTTCGGAAGATGAAAATTTAAATCCTGCTTCGGCCACCAAATAGCTTTATTAGCTGTGCAATCTTGAGCACTTGCTACTTCACTAACCAAAGCCTTATTTTCCATATCTGTAAAATGATGATAAAATATGGATGTATTATCTTCCTAAGAATTGTTTTGAGGAAAGCCTTAAGCCTTAACTTAGGCAGGGACTAGATTTGTGGTTTATAGAGAACTGAATAAAGAAATTTCCTTTATGCAACTTGGTAACTTTTCTGGAATTTATCTTCCTTGAGAATTGTCTGGGGCCCTGGGAAATTAAATGACTTGCCCAGAGTCACAGAGCAAGTATATATTAAGGGCAGGATTCAAACCCAGATATTCTTGCCTTCTAGCCATTTCTCTGTCCACTAAGCTATGCTGCATCTCTGATGTGGCCAGCTAGACAGAGCATCTTCATCCTTCACCTCATCCCTCATGCATTCTTCCCAAAACTACACACAGCTGTCAGAGGATAATCTTCCCTAATAGAGACATTTGACTCTTCGACAAAGGCATATATAAGAAACTGAGCCGCTTCTTCCTGGAATAAAACTTAAGGCACCATAGAAATGCTAACTAATATTAATAGTACTCCTCTCTACAACATCCCCAGCAGTCATCCAGATACTGCATGAAGACTTCCAAAGACAGGGAACTCATTACTTGCTAAGGTGACCAATTCTGCATTTTGAGGGTCAGTTTGATAATTCAGGTTCTAACAGGGATACAAAGATAAATAAGACATGACTTTTGCCCTCAAGGAGATCAATCTAGTAGGGAAAATGTAATCCATTATAAATAATTATAATACATATGAATATAAGGAACCCAAAGTACTATGAAATCAGAGATCACTGTGGGGAGTGGAAGGTAGGAATAAGAGGAAGTGTATGTTTCAGGAAAGGAAGCATAATGTAGTAAATGGATCCCTGAACTTTAAGACGGGAGATAGCTAGGTATGAATATCAACTGTGGTACATTTGGCAAGGCATATCCTCTCTGTGAGCCTCTTTTTCCTCCTCTGTACAGACACAAAGTTGTTTCATCAATTAACTTTGCTTCCTAAAGGTTTCATTGAAGCTTTATCTCTAGTTCACAATCATTTCTAGGTTCTAGTCCAAACTTTACCACTGACTGTATGTGTAACCTGAAACACGACATTTCATCTGGATCTGGATCTCAAGGAACTTCAGAAACCCAGTCATCTCTCATCTCCCTACTAGGTTATTAAAAGCATACAAACCACTGGTCACACAGACAAACACAAAGGAATACAAAGAGACATATGCTTCTAACTCACCACTACTCTTGAGTCATTATCCTGTTCTAGGAAATGAAGCAACATGAATAATACAAATCAAGAAATCTGCTCAGTCCAGAACCAGGAAGGAAATTGGTAAAGATCCAGTAGTAGTTAGGGTCTGTGAAATACTTAAAGGGAGCTAGAACCTTTTACAAATGTGTCAGTCTAGGTTAAGCAAATGCCTACCTAGCACCTTTTAAGGTTATTAATCATGAGGAAACCAAATAAGAATGTATACAAAGGTTGATAAAATTTCTTTGGTGCCAAGGGATGCCCTTTGGGATTGTTTGGTCAGCATTTCTATCTACCTTTTATCCTTCCTCCTTTTGGAGGAAGTGGTCTAGACTAACCATCCTGCATCATTTCCTTTTTATGTATCCCAGGAACCTCTTCTGTAAAAAGAGAGTGTTAGATTGAGTGACCTACAAGGTTCTCTTCCAATTCTAATATTCTTTGATGTCTAGACAGAAAATTCTATCAAAAGCAGACTGCTATAAATATTAATATTATAAAATATAATCATTTTTGTTTAGTGAATTAACCCCCAGGACATGTGGCATGTAGATAGTAATAGAAATTTTGGCAAGATAAAAACAAAAAGAGAAAACCTAAGACAGAGAATTGAGCTTGGAGTTTGGAAATTAAAGTTCCTGGCTATCCTTGGCCATTTGTTGGCTGTGTGACTTTCAGCAAATCAGTTTACTTTCTATGAACTGTAAAATGGGGACAATAATGTAAAATGCAGACAATCGTGCATTTTCTCATTTGATTGAAATAATTTATTCATGTCAGGACTATTCATTTAATCAACTAGTGGTCAATTAGCACAAGCATACAAGGTAAGCAAAGACAGTCCCTGTTCTCACAATCAAAAGAGCTTTAAATCTAATGGGGTAGACAATATGCAAACAATAACATACAAACAAGATAAACACAAAATACATAAAGGTAGAAAGAAGTTGAGTTATGAAAGACTTTGAAATCTAAACAGAGAAATTTTATGTTAGATGGAAACCCTTGGATCTTACTGAATCCGAATAAGGGGAGAGTGATCTGGTTAGACTTATGTTTTAGGAAGATCATTTTGATAACTAAGTGGAGAAAGTTTTTGGTGATATGGCAGTATATGTCTCTTAGAAACATTTTGGTTTATATAAATTTCCATATGAAGCTGTCCATACCTTATGAAGAAGTTATATATGTAAGCCTACTCTGCCCTTCAACTGGGTTAAAATACTTAGATTTTCTTTGGTAATCCAGATGCTTAGTAATCTTAGGCATATTACCTAATCTGTGTGCCTCAGCTTTCCCAGATGTTTAATTACTGATGCAGGTAGGTGCCTAGAGGACCAGACTTGTAGTCACAGAAGATCTGAGTTTAAATTCTGCCTCAGACATTTTACTAGATGTGTGATTATGAGCAAGTTACTTACCTGCCTCAGATTCTGCATCTGTAAAATTGGAATAATAATAGCGGTTACTTTCCAGGATTGATGTGAAGATAAAATGAGAAAACACATGTAAAAAACTTTAACATTTTATAAAATTTGGTAGATGGTGGCAAGGGAACAAACGTTTATTGTTTACTGCGGTTTTATCATCATCATTGTCATGATGGGCCTACTACTATTAGTGGTACTACTATTACTACCACTACTACTATTAATACTACTTTAATTTCACTAAGATGGGTGCTCCCTCTACTATGCTTTTCCATCTTGGGTGATATTTACTCATGTAGCTATGCAAATCCTCCCTAGAGGATTCACTCAGTGATCTGGTGGATTTCCTTTAGTTTAATTTTAAATAACAGTAGTAGTAGTAGTAGTAGTAGTTTAGTAGTAGTAATAGTAGTAGTAGTAGTAGTAAGTAGTAGTAGTAATAGTATAGTAGTAGTAGTAGTAGTAGTAGTAGTAGTTTAGTAGTAGTAATAGTAGTAGTAGTAGTAGTAAGTAGTAGTAATATTTAGTAGTAGTAGTAGTAGTAGTTTAGTAGTAATAGTAGTAGTAGTAGTAGTAGTAGTAGTAGTAGTAGTAGTAGTAGTAATAGTAGCAGTAGTAGTAGTAGCAGTAGCAGTAGTGGTAGTAGTGGTAGTAGTAGTAGTAGTGATAGTGATAGTAGTAATGGTAATGATAATAGTGGTGGTAGTAGTATGCTTTTGAGTGGTGAGATTCTTTCTGATCATCTGTTATTAAATTTAACTCTATGCTATTAATAATGACGGTATGCATATCCAGTTTGATGTAGCTTTCTCCAACCCAATTTATTGAGGGATAGAGAAACATCTCTGGGTCTGGGAGTCCAGTATATCATAAGGCTACTTCACCTACTAGTTTATCACATTAGAAATGAAAAATTAATTAAATACACATTCCTTCCTTATAAAAGCTAAACATGTAAGTGCCTTCCATGCCTCAGTTTATAAGTGTTAATTGTTACTCTGACATGCAGATTTTGGTTGCTGGAGTACTTTGGAGTTGTTGCCTATAGCTCTGATGTGGTCTTGCCTGTGGCTGTTCTAATAGTATCCTTCTCTTGTAGCATCTTCCCCTATATTTCTGCCTCTGTATATTTCTATTAGCCAAGTCTTCTTTTGTATTAATTAAAATATTCCATAGTAAAGACCTAATACTTTAAAAATGAACAAAAAAAATCTATATCCTTTGTCCCAGAGATCCCACCGCCAAGCACATAAACCTAAACACGGCAAAGAATTCATGATAACACTTTTTTTGTGGCAGCAAAGAAATGGAAACAAAGCAGATATTCATTAATTAGGGAAGAAGTAAACAAATTGTGGTACATAGCTATAATAGAATATTACTGTGTCATAAGGCATAATTGAAATGAGGCTTTCAGAGAAATCTGGAAGAATTTTATGAACTAATGAAAAAATAAAGTGAACAGAACAAGTAAAATCATATTCACCACTATAGGAATATAAATGGAAAGAACAAAAAGAAAGAAAAGAGGAGAGGGGAGGGGAGGGAAGGAGAGATATGGAAAGGAGAGAAAAGGAGAGAAGAGAAACTGAACACTGCAACTGTAATGACTAACTCATCCTTGGAAAAGAAATAAGGAAAATATATCTTCCTCCTTTTTTATGTGTTTATTTTTGAAAATGTGAAAAATCTATGTGAAATATTGCATCTACTATCAGATTCATTCGATTTATTGGTTATCTTTCCAAAATGTTTTTTTTAATTCTTTATTATAAAGAATAGTTTGGTGGAAGGTGTGTGTGTATGGGAAAAGCTCTGTGTTTAAATAAAGGTGAAGTAAAAATAAAAGATGACCTCAATTTGTCACCTACAAAATGAGGAGATTGTACTAAATGACTTGAGGGTACCTGCTAGTTCTAAATCTAGCATCCTAAGAGCCTATGACCTCTTGGTTAATAAATTTTAAATAAAATTCAAAGTAAAGGAATAAATAAATTATTACTAAGGTTTATAAAGCTCTTTTGTATCTCATGGACTTTAGTGCAGAATTCCTACTGTGCATCTCTAATTCCTGATTCTCACTACATGACAGGCCCACCTCCCTTTCCAATCATCATTGCCTCTGATGGTGTTTACAGCAACAGACAGTTAATAATATATACCTTCCAGGAGTGTAATGAGGCATGCCTAATTACCATGTTTGTTAAGTGCTTTGAGATCTGAAGATGAAAGTTTCTGTGAAGGAGGAAAGTATTGCTTATTCAGAATGACATAGTGGATGAATACCATGGCTGGGAACTAGGCCCATAAATGTTGAGTCTGAACCCCCTTTTCTCACCATTGCATTGGAGCTATCCTTGCTTTCTATGTAATAAATGAAATTTATAGGCAGTCCAGAGTACATACTGCCTAGGGGAAGAAGACTGAATTGCCTTGAAATACAAGAAAATTGAATCTTGCTTTTGGGTCTTTGTTCCTTTGCAAATTAACTTCATATCTCAACCTATCAATTTCACCTCAAGTGCATGTGATTTTTAGAGTTCAGAGATTTAATTTTTTTTAGAATAAAAGCAGATACTATGTACAATTGGTATTTTAAAATACCTAAATTTATCTGGTAAGTTAAAAACATGGAATGCTAGCATTGGAAGGGACTTTAGAGATTGAATTTAACTACCTTATTTTATACTTAGAAAAACTGAGCCAAACAAAGCAAAAGTGATTTGCCCATCACCAAGATTATGAGAAGCAGAAACCACTACTTGATCTCAAGGCTCTTGCTTCTCAATCCACTAGATCAAAGAGTAAACTATCAAAATATTTTCACATCTGATTTTGTAAATCAGATTCTTGAAGCAAATATTTTTGTGTGTCTCAATCTGTATGATCACAATGAAAGAAGACATCTGTTTATTAATTATTCTTCATTGATAAAAAGCATGCTGATGTTTGTTGATTAATTGTTTGATTAAATAAATCAATGAAAAAAGAAATTCTGGAAACTAGGAAGAATGATTAAGTGATTTTTGCTGCACCTGGTTAATTTTTTAAAAAATTTTCTTTATTAAAACATAGTCATAGTTCATTCAGCTGCAATATGCACATTTACACTTATATGGCAAAATGAACAAATATTTATTTGTTACTTGTATAATTATTGTAACTTGTTTTATTCCTCTACAATGTTCTATTTTGATTCTTCTTAGTGTTCTTGAGCTTGGAGTTCTCCTGGTCTTTGCTATTGGAATACAAGGTCTAGAAGGTTTCCCCATGGTTTCAAGAATGGTTCTAGCATTGATCTGCTGTTCCAGCAGATTTCCATTTTCCAAAGATGAGCCAAACACTTTCCCCCCAAAAAATTACATGTACTTTTATGCTCTTTAAAATCATCTTTGATGCAAAGTTGGCACAGAGGAGGATGATATCCTCCTGATAAGATCTGATATCCAAGATATATAAAGGAACTAATTGAAATTTATAAAAACAAGTGCCATTTCCCATTACATAAAAGGAAAAAGACTATGAAAAACAGTTTTTAATGGGGAAATCCAAACTTTCAACAACCATATGAAAACTATTCCACAACATTAAAAATTAAGGGAAATGCAAATTAAAAGAACTCTAAGATATTATTTCACAACCTTCATATAGGCAAAGATATCATTTTTTTAAAAGAAGAAAATGACAATTTCTGGGTGAGACTGTGATTTTGTATAGGCATTCTGAGAAGAAATTTGAAACTATACCCAAAAAGTTATTAAATTATATATACCCATTGCTCCAGCAATACCAGTACTAGGCCTATATTCCAAAGAGATGAAAAAATGAGAACCCATATGTGCAAAAATATTTTTAATAACTCCTTTTTAGGAGAAAAAATCTAGAAACCAAGAGGTACCCATTTTGGGAAGGAAATGGCTAATCAAACTATGGCATATGAATGTAGTAGCATTGTGGTTGTTTGTCTTTCCTTCTCAAAGAGAACCATGACATCAGGGATGTGATGCCATGACTTGCAAATGAATTGGATTTAAGTGAGGGAGGGCTGGGCAAGGTCCCCTGCCTCACTTTCCCTCCAGAGCCCTCTGGGTCCAGTGGCAAAATATAGATCAGGATGATTGGAGAGGCTCTGGGTGAAATGGGAGACCTCAGCCTTTTTGAGCTCAAATGTTCAACAAGTCTCAGTTTAAGAAAGGACAAAGTGGATGGTTTCAAAGAACACACGGAACACTTTTTGTTTTATTTTTGTAAGGCAATTGGGGTTAAGTGACTTGTTCAGGGTAGTAAGTATTAAGTATCTGAGCTCGAATTTGAACTCAGATCTTCCTGACTTCAGGGTCAGTGCTCTTTCCACAGTGCCATCTAGCTGCCCCCACTTTTTGAACTAATGCAGAGTGAAATGAGCAGAACCTGAAAAGCAATACAATGGTATTTATTACAATAACAATGATAACATTTTAAAGAAAAACAATTTTGAAAAATTTGAGAATTCTGATCAAAACAATGAAAAATCATGATTCCAGAGTACTGAAAATGAAGCCTTCTGCCCACTTCTTTACAGAGAGGTGATGTACTAAAGATGTAGAATGAGCTCTATCTACACTTTTGGACGTTGCTAAGGAGGGAATTTGTCAGTGCTTTACTTGACTGTATGTATTTGTTAACAGAGTTTTATTTATCTTCTGTACTTGATGTAGCAGTGATAATGATAATGATGGTTGTTCAATTAAAAGTTCAGAAAGGTAGGAAATTACATATTTGTTCATTGAAAATAATACTAAAATTAAATTTTAAAAATTAACATATTGGATGTGACAGATATAACATAATAAAAATAAAACTGAATATACATTTTATAGACAGAAGATGACTTGTCATTGATATGGGGGTTATTTCAGAATCAGTATATAATAAGAATATTAATATGTAAGAGCAATGATAAAAACAAGTACAAAATTAGAAAAAATAATTAAAATGAGAAAAAGTTATATTTATGTATTAAATAAATAAATTACATAAATAAAAAGTTAACTCAAGTTGAACCTTTTAAAAGAAGTACTGATTCATATTTCGTTTAAAAAAGAAAATGGAAACACAGATTTTGTTCCCATTTATAATAATTTCCTAAAGAACTTAAATCTTTGTAAATTAATTGTCATGATGAGGAAATTATAACTACTTTGAAACTATTTCTGCCAGCAAATACTTAATCTCTTTACTAAACAGAAAAATATGGCAATCAAGTGAGAAAAAAATGTAAAATGTTTTTGTAAAATCTTACAGAACAACCTGCTATAAAATTATGAATAACATTGCCTCAAAACAGTAAAAAAGCAGTAAAGAGAAAACAAGTTATAAGAAGGTTTGGCAAGACAGTCAACTAAGCAAAGTATATGACATTGGAACAACAACACAAATAGGAAAAAACAAGGGGAAAAGATTTGTAAATATTTTTGTGATAAACTCTTTTAATAGCTTAGTTCATTCTTTTAAAAAAAAAACATCTTCACTGGATCCTTCTAGTCCTCTAGTTTTCATCTCTGCATCAGCCAAACCCCTTTGAAAATGTTAACTACTTAAGCCATTTTTTCTATTTCTTTTCTCACTCCCTTTTAAATTTTCTTATCCTGGCTTCTCATTTTATCATTCAACTAAAACTGTTGAGCCCAAAGTAACTACTGATGCCTCAATTGACAAGGTCTTCTATCATTTTCCATTTTTCTTGACCCCACAAGCAATATTTGACTCTCTTGACCACCTTCTCATTCTTGATGCTCTCTCTGCCTTTATGCTTCTCTTTGAATCTACTTGACTTGCTCCTTCTCAGTTTCATTTGAGAGGATGATAATTAATTTTAACTAGGAGTGTAACACAAGGCTCTTTACTGCTCTTTTTTCTTTCTACATGCTCTCACCTTGTCAGCTCCCATGAGTTAAATTATTATCTTGTGTAGATGACAACTTCCAGATCTTTACATATCCTAGTTTCTTTCCATTACTCCAATCTCTTATCACCAGCTGTCTGCTGGCTACGTCAAACTGGTTGTCTTATCAGCAACTTAAATTCAACATATCTAAAACAGAACTCATTATCTTTCTCCCATAATCTACCATTTAAAAAAAATTTACCTTGTTCCACCAAGGGCACCTTTTTTTAGGTCATTAGAAAACTTCAAATCACTTGGGTTTACAATGTTGGAATTGTCTCCATTTTGTTTTCATATATATATATATATATATATATATATATATATATATAATCACTCTATCAAGTCTTATTTCTATGCCACAGTATCTCTAGCAAGTGTCCATTTCCCTCCACTCATGTAGCCACTAGCCTAGATCAAGCTTTCATAAACTCTCCCCTCTGTTGTAATAGAGGGGACTAATAGAGACTTCCTAATTCAAGTCTCCCTCTACTTTATTCCATCTTCCATACAACCACTATCGTGATTTCACAAAAACACAGACCTGGCTATGTCAGCATCTTACTCAGTTACCTATAGGATCAAACAGAAAGTTTTCAGTTTGACATTAAAGTTCCTCACAGTCTGGCCTCATCTTACTTTTCCAACCTTATTACTCTCCTCATGTACTCTACTATCCAGCCACCCTAGCTTCCTGGATAAAACTAACACCTAAGAATCCATCTCCCACCTATGTCTTTGCACTGGTTTCCCCTTAGAATGTTCTTCCCTTTTTCCTTTTACCTCTTGGAATAGCTAATTCCATTCAGGGCTCAGAAATACCACCTTCTCCCTGAGGACTTTTCTGGTCTTTCCTGGTCTCTCCTCCCACCCATCCACTAGAGTTGCTAATGTCTTTCCCACAAAGGTTAACATATCTTCTCCATATACATTTTTTGTATGTAGCTATATATGTGTATATTTATTACTTCAGTCATTGGAATGTCATCTCTGGAACACCAGGACAATTTCATTTCTTTCTTTGTAATGTCTAGCATCCTATCTGGAACATAAAAGTGAATACTTGCTTTTGATTGGTTGATTAATAAGGACAATGGAGTCACTTTATTCGTATTTTAAAGCAACAATTTTAGATGGAAATGGAAATGGCATGGTGGAAACCAAAGATGGTAGCACTGAATGGACTATGCCATGTACACAGAGAGAAGTTCAATATTGGAGTCAAAACAGTTTTGAGCACTTGAAGAGATCCTCAATGGATATGAAAGAGAAAAATTCTGGGGGCAAAATTTTTTTATCTTAAAATTAACCTCAAAAGATGATCAAGAAAACAATATCTATCAATTCATATCTCAACTTTCCCATTTATATAAAATTTTTATGAGAATAATTTATACAACAAGGGCATACTAAATCAAAATGTTCAGAATAGAGGGTATTTTATTTATTTTTAATATCTCTTTTAATGTGTTTATTCTCTTTTAAAATCATCACTATCTTTTCTCATTGTCTTCTCTCACTCCTTACCCCAAATAAATCTTTCCTCATAATTGATAAGTAGTATCAATTAAAACAAACCAATACATTTCAGCCATTTGGAAATGCACACCTTCTTCCACATCTTTTGCTACTCCCTCTTTACCAATGGATGGAAGGCATTCTAAACCACTTGATGAAGCTACAAAAAAGGAACAATTAGCTTTTCACAAATGACATTCTACCACAGATAACATCTTTATAGCCATACAGTTGATTGAAAGGGGTAGAGTATATGAGATCACAGATGCTTATTGTTTGTGGATTATTTTTTTTAATTTACTTAAGACAACTCTGAGATCCACTACACACCTCTCAGATTGACTTAAGATGACAGGAAAAGATAATGGCCAATGTTGGAGAGCATGTGGGAAACCTGGAACACTAATACATTATTGGTGGAATTGTGAACAGATCCAACCATTCTGGAGAGCAATTTGGAACTATGCTCAAAAAGTTATCAAACTGTACATACCCTTTGACCCAGCAGTGTTACTACTGGGCTTGTATCCCAAAGAGATCTTAAAGGAGGAAAAGGGATCCACAAGTGCAAAAATGTTTATGGCAGGTCTCTTTGTAGTGGCTAGAAACTGGAAACTGAGTGGATACCCATCAGCTGGAGAATGGCTAAATAAGTTATAGTATATGAATGCTATGGAATATTATTGTTCTATAAGAAATGATCAGGAAGATGATTTCAGAGAGGCCTGGAGAGACTTACATGAACTGATGATGAGTGAAATGAGCAAAACCAGGAGATTATTGTATACAGCAATAAGATTATATGATGATCACAACATAGTATTTTCACTTTTTTGTTGTTTGCTTATATTTTATTCTCTCTCATTTTTTCACTTTTTGATCTAATATTTCTTGTGCAGCACAATAATTGTAAAAATATGTTTAAAATGTTGGATTACTTGCCATCTAGGGAAAGGGGTAAATGGAAGGGAGAGAAAAAACTTGGAAGGTTTTGCAAGAGCAAATGTTGAAAATTATCCATGCATATGTTTTGAAAATAAAAAGCTTTTGTTAAAAATAAATAAATAAATAGAAATTTGCTTTCATTCAGGAAAGGGGGAAAGAGAATAAGTACTGGTATAGACCTTACTACTAGGTATTGTGTACTTTATAAATATATCATATATACATATATATATAAAGTACTTTATAAATATAATCTCATTTAATCCTCACAGAAACTTTGCAAGGTAAGTGCTTTTTTCATCCCTACTTTACAATTGAGAAAACTGAAACAAATAGAGCATAAGTCTCTAGACTAGGATCACACAACTAGTACTCGTCCAAAACTAGATTTAAACTTAGATCTTTCTGACTGCAAACCTAACATTTTGTCCATTGTGACATCTAGCTATAAAATACTATAGGCATTATAATTCAAGGCAATTCCAATAGATTTTGGAAGCCATCCACATCTAGAGAGACAACTATAGAGACTAAATGTGAATCAAAGTATAGCATTTTCACTTTTTGTTATTTATTGTAGTTGTTTGCTTGCTTGCTTTTTTCCTCATTTTTTTCTTTCTGCTTTTGATCTGATTTTTTTCTTGTGTAGTATGAGGACTATGGAAATATGCATAGAAGAACTGTACATGTTTAACCTATATTGGATTGCTTGCTGTCTATGTAGGAGTAGGGGAAAAGAAGGAAAAAAATTGGAACAGAAGGCTTTGCAAAGGTGAATGTTGGAAATTATCTTTGCATGTATTTGGAAAAATAAAAAGTTATTTAAAAATTTTAAATAAATAAGTGTCACATTAAAATTTCTGTTCTACAGGGCCAGGAGATCATTATATACTTCAACAACAATACTATATGATGACCAATTCTGATGGACCTGGCCATCCTCAGCAATGAGATGAATCAAATCAGTTCCAATGGAGCAGTAATGAACTGAACCAGCTACACCCAGCGAAAGAACTCTGGGAGATGACTAAGAACCATTACATTGAATTCCCAATCCCTATATTTGTGCCCACCTGCATTTTTGATTTCCTTCACAAGCTAATTGTACAGAGTCTGATTCTTTCTGTACAGCAAAATAATGGTTTGATCATGTATACTTATTGTGTATCTAATTTATATTTTAATATATTTAACATCTACTGATCATCCTGCCATCTGGGGGAGGGGGTGGGGGGAAAGAGGGGAAAAATTGGAACAAGAGGTTTGGCAATTGTCAATGCTTTAAAGTTACCCATACATATAACCTGTAAATAAAAGGCTATTAAAATAAAAAATTTCTGCTCTAATAGTATGCTTCCTATACAGATCAAAATCACACAAGATTCCTCAAAAAACAATAACAGATCAGTTTGATTATTTCTTATTAACATTAGATGTTTGTATATAATATGTATGTATATACATATATACAAGTGAGTCATAAAACAAGGAGACATGCTCTGGTCTGCCACTATTAATGGAGGAGGTTCAGGATAAAATCTACATGGAAGAGGAATTTTCTATATATGAAGAGTATTGTCCAGATATTCCTGTTCATGGATGACATTTGGTTGATTGCATCAAGCCCTAGGGCATGGCAGAAGTTCTTAAATAAGATTCATAGTCACTCATAAGTTCAAAGAAGAAACACAAGAAATTAGTGATCAAGCTGCTTTATTTTACTGATGAGAAAACAAGTACGAGAAATTAAGTCATTTGCCTAGGGTCACACAGCTACTAAGTACCTGAGGCAGTATTCAAAACCTGCTCTTCCTGATTCCAAACCCGGTGGAGAATCCACTATTCTTTATGTCCTCCCAACTCAAGAGTTCAACACAACTATCAGAAAAACTAAAGAAATGAAGAATATCCATTGGCCATTATCATGACTTGCAGTTGAAGAGATATATATATATATATATATATGAAGAAAGAGAGAGAGAGAGAGGCAGAGACAGAGACAGAGACAGAGACAGACAGAGACAGACAGAGAACATATACATGGAATATATACATATGAGGAGTGTGTGTGTATACATAAAAAGGTAGTCCAGAATTAAAGCAGAATGAAGAAAGCAGGATGAATTGCCTTAGCAAAAGTGTATAGTTTTCCTATTGATTTCAGACTTCTCCCTAAAACATAACCTTTTTTTTAATATTAACATCTCCCCAATGATATTATATGATTGCAAGAGACTGCCTGTCTTGGACTTAGAACTGGATTCAAAACTCACTTTACATCCTTCCAAGCTGTGTGCCTGGGCAAAATCATTTAACTTCTGTTTACCTCAGTTTCTTGTTCCACAAAATGAGGCAATTGGATTAAAGAGTTTTTAAGAGTCCTTCTATCTTTTGTCTAAGATCCTATAGTTTTCAAGGATGGCATGGCATAGGGAAAAAAACCCAAATTCTGAAATTAGAAAGTCTTGACTCAAATCCTATCTTTGTCATCTAATATCTGTGTGACACTAACCAAATCCCTTAATCTCAGTTTCCTCTAAGATTTAATGGAAAAGTAGCTCCCACTGCACCCAGGGCCATCTCCAGACATCCTGATCTCTATCTGGCCACTGGACCCAGATGGCTCTGGAGGTTAAAGTGAGGCAGGTGACCTTGCATGACCCTCCCTCACATAAATCTGATTCATTTGCTTGTCATGGCATCCCCTCCGTGATGTCAGGGGACAAAGGATAAACGGCAATGAAAAGGCACATGAGTAAATATGAAGAACTTCCATTATAACATCTCTAACATATTTCCCTCATAAAATTTTAAGTGAGAAATGTAGGAGACATAGTGTAAAGAGGGTCATCAGAAAGATACATGATCGGAAGACTAGATGGTTTAGTAACCTTGTGAGATGTATCTATATTGAATTATTTGCTGTCTATGGGAGGGAGGAAGGAAAAAGGAGGAAAAAAATTTGGAACAGAATGGTGAAGCTCTTGGTATTTCTCTGTCCCAATAAGAATCTCAGAGCTGAAGCTTTGCTGACTGGAATGGAGCTCTTGGTCTTGTAGAGGTCTTTGGACAAAGTTTGGTTTCGGTTATTTAAATAATAGTGACAACTTATATTACAGAGCATTTGATGGTTGCAATGGCTTTTTGGATAAACAGATTTAACAACTGTTCTGTTGAGTTCTGAATATAAAATGGTGACTATCACTCACTTATAGAAGAGGAAACTTAAACCCAAAAAAGGCATTCAAGTACCATGAGTTGTGAGAATTGGAAGGGATTTTTGAATAGTTTAACCCTCTCATTTTACAGATGAGAAAAATAAGGCTTAGGGTGGTTAAGTAGTTTGCCTTTCTCATCCTAGTTGACACTTTTTGCTAGAGCGCTGTCTGGATTCTTCCATTGTCATACACATACACACGTGTATATATATGTGTGTGTCTGTGTATATATATATATATATATACATACATACACATACATAGAACACATGTATTTTCCCTTCCCTTCTCCACAGTAGAATTTAAGGTGTCTGAGTATAGGAGTCCTGTTATTTTTTTTTTTAACTTTTCTAAAATCCTAGCACTAAACATAGAACAGTCATTTAAAAATGTGTTGAATAGAATAGAATTGACTGTGACACTACACAGGGACTGTATTTAAATTCAGATCTTCTGAGTCTAGATCAAGTACTTTTCCCAATACACTATGCTAACTTTCCAAAAATCACACAGCAGATAAATGAAAGGCCAAGGATTATATCCCAGGCCTCTAGACTTTTCATCCAGTGTTCTTTTCACTGTTTCAACATCACCTTATATTCAATTTCTCCTTAATATGAATAAAGAAATCAGACTAATGTTTAGACTTCCTTTCTGTAGCCTACATATATCCAATTCCATTTCTTTTTATCATTTTCTTCCTTTTCTCTGTATCTTTTCCAGTTTTCCCCACATTTTAAGAAAAATTGTTAGTGACCATAAATGGACATGAGGTTTTTATTAAAAGTCTGATTCATGCAATGTATAGTAAAAGAGCAAGCACTTCAAAATCCTCATAGCCTCTTTGTTTTACAACATATAAATACCATTTGAATAACTCACACCATCATCTTGTGGTCAATTCTCTTTAGTTATGCTTGTATCTATCCCATATTCATAACCCTCAACCCCAACTCTCTACCTATCTATCAATCTCTCCCTATCTATTGACTCCTCCACTATCTACAAACATGTCTACATGACTCTTGTTGTCTGAAAAATTCTTCAGTTGACCCTGTTATCCCTTCAAATTTATACAATATATTTCTTCCACTTTTACAGAAAAAAAAATCTTTGAATAAAAGTAATTTATAGTGTTGCTTCCACTGCTTTGCCTCCCACTCACTTCTCAATTTGTTTCAGTACACAACTAAATAATTTCTCCAAGAACACCTTCACTGATAAATTTGATACTCTATACTCAATCCTCATCCTATTTGACCACTGTAGTTTTCAGTACTTTGGACTACTCCCTTCCTCTTAGACGTTCTCTTCTTCCTTGAAATCTATGGCTCTACTCTTTCCTGATTCTTCATGGTACATGACTAACCACTCCTCAGTTTCCTTTGCTGGATCATCATCTATCCCCTGATCCTTAAATATGGGATTCCCCCATGGCTATGTTTTGTTTTGTTTATTTTTCTTTTCTCCAACTATCTATACTCCCTTTCTAGATCATGTCATGTTTTCTGATAGGTACAATTATCATTTCTGTGTAGATGATTTCCAAATTTATATATTCAGCTCTGATCTCCCCCAATCTCATGTTACCATGTGAGACATTTCTATTGGACATTATATTAGCATCTCAAATGTAATATACTCCAAACAGAACTCTTTTCTTTCTGAATAACTCCACTTGTTTAAAGGCCTGAAATTCTTCAAAGGTGTGCTTGAATCAGATAACCGAGCACTTAAGGCTAATTATCTATTCTAAATCACTTTTGATTAGAAAAATGCAAATTAACACAATTTTTAGGTACCACTACACACCTGTTAGATTGACTAAGATGATAGGAAAAGATAATGACAAATGTTGGTGGGAAAATGGGACACTAATACATTATTGATGGAGCTGTGAAATGTTCCAACCATTCTGGAGAGCACTTTGGAACTATGCCTAAAGGCATGTCAAATTATGTATACCCTTTGATCCAGCAATGTCTCTACTGGGTCTGTATCCCAAAGACATCATTAAAAAGGGAAAGGGATCCATATGTGCAAAATTGTTTGTAGCAGCCCTGTTTGTAGTGGCAAGAAAACTGGAAATTGAGTGAATGCCATCACTTGGGGACTAGCTGAATAAGTTATGGTATATGAATGCAATGGAATATTATTGTTCTATAAAAAACAACCAGCAGATGATTTTAGAAAGGCTTGGAGAGACTTACATGAAGATCTTAATAAAGTACAGAACCAAAAGAATATTGTACATAATTCACCATTTTCATTAATACTTGTTATGTAAGTAAAAGATGATTTCTTAATAAAATTTTAAGTAGTTTATCACATCTAAAAAAAAAGAATATTGTACATAGCAACAACAAAATTATGTGATGATCAACTCTGATGGATATTGCATTTTCCAACAGTGAGATAATTCAGGCTAATTCTAATACATTTGTGATGGAGAGAGCCATCTACATCCAAAGAGAGAGTACTGTGCGGACTAATTATGGATCACAACATAGTATTTTCACTTTTTGTTGTTGTTTGTTTTCTCTTTCTCATTTTTCTTCTTTTTTTGATCTGATTTTTCTTGGGCAGCATGATAAGTGTAGAAATATGATTAGAAGAATTGCATATGTTTAACCTATATTGGATTATTTGCTGTCTAGGGGAGGGAATGAGAGGGAGGAGAAAAATTTAAAACACAAAGTTTTGCAAGGGCGAAAACTATCTTTGCATGTTGTGGTATTCTTTTTCTTTAAAATAATATAATGGGTCTCTCTGGGAGCAGGTTTCTTGGGAATGTTTTCTGGAGTCAGCCTTAGTTTCATTTGAAAGTAAATAATCACCCAAATGCAGTCAGGTGTTAAAAAGTTCAGATCTTTTATTGCTTCCTCCAAAATAGCCCGGTTAGTTTTTCTTAGAGACCTATCTTTCTGCTTGGTTCCAAGAGCTCTTGCAGCTAGTCCTTTGCCTCTGCTCCCTTCGGCCTCCAGCCAACACAAAGATGGAATGATTCTGTCTTCACCTCCAAGACTGGGCTTGTGGGCTTCTGTATCTCCCAGAGTGCTCCTCTCCGACTCTTGTTGATGTTTTGAAGTAACTCTTGAAGCTAAGAGCCTCTTTATATATGATCTTCTAAAAGTTGACTCCTCCTTCTGGAGGCAGGGATTAAGGGAGGTGTGAATTCACAAAATTACAAAGTTAACTTTGTGAATCTCCCATACTTGTGAACTCCAATGTGTACTTAAATACTTCTTGCTTATATGAGCTCTCTAAAGGTGTGAACACAAGCATTGTTTCTATCAGTATTAGTGACTTATCACCTTGTAAGGATTTGCTCTAATGTGTGAACCAATAAACATTGTATCAATTCCATTGAGTTAACTAGGATTCTAACATCTCCCTTGAGCTATCACCTTGTTTCAAGTTGAGTTAACACTAAGATTCCAACAGCATGTATTTTGAAAACAAAAAGCTATTATCAAATTTAAAAAAAAAAAGAAAATTGCACTGGTAAAGGAAAATATAGTTACCATTTTCCAGTCATCCAGACTCACAACTTCTGAAGTTATCCTTGACTCCTTCCCTTCCTTCATACCACTCCCGATTGCAAATCAATTGACAAGTCTATTACTTGTTTATTCAACAAACATATTAAGATCTACTATGTGTAAGTGGCCTTGCCTATTCTGTTCTATTGTTCTGTTTCTGTATAAAGTAGGCCTTCAGAAAATGTCTCTTCACAAAATCACTTCCCTCTAGAAAGCAATATTGCCAGCCAAGAGAGCATTATCTTGGTGCCTTTCTAACAATAAAAGCCTTTTTATCACACACACACACACACACACACAAAAAGATCTACTATGTGGCACTTATGGATCTAGGAAATAAAAAAGATGGCCAAGTTGCATGGTAAGATCATGTGGTGAGTGTCATGAGTCCTATTTGCTCCACTGGCAGGCTCCCAATATCAAGAGAGGTAGAAGAAGGCTTCTGGCACATTGGATAGTACTCCCTGTGATGAATTTATGGAAAACCTTATGACACATATTGGTTAGCGCCATCATGGTAAGGAAGACCCACATTGATAATATTAAAAATCAATTTGAACATTGAAGTACATTTTGTATTTCCTTACTATCCCAGAAGAATGTAAACTCCTTGTGGAAAGGAACTATTTTCACTTTCTTTAATTTTATATTTAGCACACAGCTCAAAACTTGAGATAGACTATAAATTTAGAGGTAAAGGAGATTCTAGAGGTCATCTAGTCTAAGACCCTCAAAGGAACCAAGGTGCAGAGAAGTTAGGTGCCTTTCCAGAGATCAAAAGTCAATAAATATTTACTAAGCGCCTACTGTATGCCAAACAATGCCCTTTGCACTGGGAATACACACACACACACACACACACACACACACACACACCCCAAACCTTACCCTCCAGCTGTTTATAATCTAATGGGGGAAGACAATACACAAAGAAAACTAAAAGAGCAAGAAGAGATACCCATCTCAGGGGCATGATGGAGAAGTCAGGGAGAGAAGACTCCAGGTAGTGCAGACCAGTAAGAAATGAAACTGAACTGAGCTTTCTCCTTAAATGGAGTTTGGAGCTCGTGACCCTCCCTCCAAAGACATAGAGGGAGTGGTGAAGTGGAGAACCAAGGTTGATGAGATCTTGCAGCATGATGGCAGCATGATCTCATGAGTTTCCTAGAGCATGATACAAAAAGTCAGAAAAATCCCAAAGTAGTGCTAATAGATGAAAAATGAGATCACCCAAGCAGAAGCTAATCTAAGACCCATATTATGGAATTCAGGGTTCTTTCTATTCCTTAATTCTTTCTCACATAGAATATTTAATAAATCTGATTATCTATTGATTGATTACATTAAAGTACTACCACATCCTCATCCTATTATATTTCATTTTGTCTCTGTTCTTTTTTAAATTATTGAGGACATTTTAAATATTATTTCCAAAATTACCGTATATTTAATTATTTTATATAAATATGTTTATTCACTGTATGGTTATTCTGTGTGTTTTTAAACATACCTGTTGTCTCCACCATTAGAATATAAACTTCTTGTGAGAATTAAGTCATTATTAGTACTTGTATCTCCATCTAATGCAATCCTTGGCACAAAACAGGCACTTAATCAATTCTTTTTTTAGATTGATCTTCCATAGTATTTGCAATCACATTTAACTTGTTATCATCAGAAAATTTGTTTTATAGCACATATGTGGTCTCTGTGGTTTATCTAGAGGTGACCCTGTTGTAGAAAACCTGAATTTGAGTCCCACCTATGACACAGACTATTGAATGCTAGGCCAAATTCCTTATCCTCTCAGTTCTCCAGGCAATTTCTATGATTAGAAGTTGCTGAGAAGATGATGACTTCCTTGCATTAATAAATGGAGTTCCCAATAGCATATTCCTATATAGCCCATCACAGTTTACAAAACAGGTTCCTCTTCACAACAAATAAAATAAAATAAGTAGGGCTAACATTATTACCCATGATAAAACTGAGGCTCAAAAGTTAAGTAATTTGCCTATGGTCTCACAAGTTCTTAGGGGCAGAGCGAAGACTCAAACCTAAGTCTGTTGTTCTCATAAAAATAACTGGCATTAGTGGAAACTTTTGAAGGTTTAGGAGATGTTTGTACACATTATTTCAATATACTGGTATTTATTAGGTATGTATCTGGTACCATGCTAGGCGATAGAGATGCAAATAAAAAGAACAAAATAATCTATTCTTTTAATGAGTTTGTATTGTAAAGGGTGATGCAGAAATCAAATACATAAAAAACATACATAGTATAAAAATAATGCTAACAAGTATATACATAAGAATATATATACAATTCATATATATATACATGTATGTATATATATTACACATATACACAGAGAGACACATACTAATTACATACAAAGTGGTTTGGAATCAACAAGTCCTCTTCTTAGCATTTCAAGTCCTTCAGAACATTTCTCCCTCCTATCTTCTAGTCTTCTTACACCTTACTTCCAAATATCTATTTTTCAGTTCTGTGACACTGGCCTCCTGGCTGTTCCACAAACAAAACACTCCATCCTTCAGTCCCAAGCATTTTTCTTTGGTTGTCCCATATACCTGAGATGCTCTCTCTCCTCATCTTCACCTACTAGTTTTCCTGATGTCCTTTAAGTTCTAACTAAAATCCCATCTTCTACATGAAGTCTTTCCTGACCCCTCTTAATTCTAATGTCATTTCTCTGTTATCCCCTATTCATCCTGTATATGGCCTTCCTGTACATATTTGTTTAAATGTTGTTGCCTTCAGTAGACTGTGTTGACTTCAGAAAACATTTATTAAGTGCCTACTATGTGCCAGGAATTGTGCCAAGCTGTAGGAACACAAAGAAAGGCAAAAACCCTATCCTTAAGGATATCACAGTCTAAGGGGGTGAGGAGGAAGAACAACATGGAAACAATTATGCAGAAACAAGACACATATAGATAAATTGGAAATAATCTCAGATGCAGGAGAATTAGGAAAGGCTTCTTGCAGAAGGTGGCATTTAATATATATATAAAGAGAGAGAGATAGAGTTTTATTTTCCCCCAGATAAATGACAAGAAAATCTTTAACATTAATTTTTACAAGACCTTTAGTTCCAAAGCTTATTCTTTCCCTCTCTCCTCTTCCCTTTTCTAAAGAAATAGGCGGTTTGATCTAGTCTATACATGTGCTGTCATGTCAAACATATTTTCCATATTAATCACAGTTGCAAAAAAAATATCAAAAGGGGGAAACATGAGAAAGAATAAAGTAAGTGGAAAAAATGCCTCAATCTGCATTCAGAGTCCATCAGTTCTTTGATTATGAATAGCATTTTCCTTTGTAAGTCTTTTGAACTTGTGTACTTTGATCATTGTGTTACTAAAAAGAACCAAGTCAATCATAGTTGGTCATCACACAATGTTGTTGATATTGTGTAAAGTGTTTTTCTGGTTCTGCTCATTTCAATTTACATCAATTTGTACAAGTCTTTCCAGGTTTTTCTGAAATCTGCCTGTTCATTATTTCTTAATGAAATTGTATTCTATTACATTCATATATCACAGCTTATTCAGTCCTTCACCAATTGATGGTTCTTCCCTCAATTTCCAATATTTTGCCACCATAAAAAGGATTACTATTAATATTTTTGCACATGTAAACATTTCCCCCTTTTTATGATCTTTTTGGGTTACAGACCTAGTAATAATATTGCTAGGTCAAAGGGTACATATACACAGTTTGGCTGTCCTCTGGGCATAGTTCCAAATTGCTTTCCAGAATGATTGGATCAACTCCACCAATAGGGCATCATTGTCCCAATTTTCCCACATTCTCTCCAAC
Organism: Sarcophilus harrisii; assembly: GCF_902635505.1. Lineage (NCBI taxonomy): Eukaryota > Metazoa > Chordata > Mammalia > Dasyuromorphia > Dasyuridae > Sarcophilus > Sarcophilus harrisii. The sequence goes on from NC_045427.1 coordinate 226,091,371, forward strand.
ATTTATCTCTCTCTCTCTCTCTCTCTCTCTCTCTCTCTCTCTCTCTCTCTCTCTCTCTCTTTTTTTTTTTTTTTTTGTCATATAGGACAATCTGATAAGGTGTGAAGTGGTATCTCACATTATTTTAATTTGCATTTTTCTAACCAGAAGCAATTCAGCACACTTCTTTATATGTTTATAGATAACTTTGATTTCATCTGAAAATTGCCGTTTATATCCTCTGACCATTTGTCTACTGTGGAATAGTTTGTATTCTATAAATTTGACTCAGATTATATATTTCAGAAATGAGGTCTTTATCAGAGACACTTGCTATAAAAATTGTTTATCAGCTTCTGCTTTCCTTCTAACGTTGATTGTATTGGTTTTGTTCATACAAAATCTTACAAATGTAATATAATCAAATTTATCTATTTTGCATTTCATAGTGCTCTCTGTCTCTTGTTTTTCCCCTTCTCATAGGTCTTACAGGTAGACTATTCCTTACTCTAATTTTTTTTATCTCCTTTTATGTTTAAATCATGCACTCTTTTAAACCTCATCTTGGTATATGGTGTGAGATGTTAGTCTATACCTAGTTTGTATCTATTGTTTTCCAGTTTTCCCAACAGTTTTTGTCAAATAGTGAGTTTTCATCCCAAAAGCTGAAATTTTTGAGTTTATCAAATACTAGAATCATTTTGATGTTGTCTACTGTGTTTATGTACCTCTCTATTTCTTAGCCAGTCCCAAATAGTTTTGATGGTTACTTCTTTATAATATGGTTTGAGATCTGGTATTGCTAGGCCACAGAAAGTGGGATTTTAGCAGAGACTTGAAGGAAACCCAAGATACTAGGGGGTGGACATGAAGAGACAGAAAATTCAAAGCATGAGGGACAGTCATGTTTGGGAGATGGAGTATTTAACCAAGAAATAGAAAGAAGACCATGCATCATATAGTTATGTCTATGTCAGTATATCATAAAGTATGTGGAGAAGGAGAAAGATACAAACAGACTGGAAAAGGAAGGAGCTTTAAAAAACTAAATGGAAGACACTAGTATTTGAGGGATCAGGAACAGTTTCGAGACAAAAATGGTCCTTGAGGTGCATTTTAAAAGAAAAGAGAAACTTTATTAAGAGGAAAGGAGGGAATACATTCTAGATATGAGGAGATGACTGCTGCAAAGGACAAGAAATAGGAGATAGAATGTCATGAGTGATAAACAGAGAGAGTTCAGTTTGGTTAGTACTTAGAGAATGGGAAGGGGAACAATATGTGAGGAAGCTAGAAAGACAGGTTAGAGCCAGATTGTGAAAGATTTTAAAAGGTAACCAGAGGATACTGGTACTATAGTACCATAGGTACTATAAGTATTATTATTATCCACTAGGGCTCTGCATGGTCAAATGATTGCCTTGGGGTTACACATTCAGTAAATCTAGGAAAAAGAGTTTGAAATGAAGTCTCAAGTGAATCCAATTACAGAGTTTTTCCCACTATACTAAACCTCCCCAATACTACTTAGTATACTACTTAGTTTCAGTCATTTTTAACTGTAATGATACTGCCCTAAATTTTCATAAGAAACCTTTCAGCCTTGCCAAACAACTATGCTTGTTTGAGTAATGTATCAGATTAAGTTTTATCCAGTTAATCCTGACTAAATAGATACAAAGAAGTATCCTGAGGCCCTTACTGTTTCCACATTTGAATATTCTATTGATATATTTTTGGTCTTCCCTGTGGGAATATATTTCACTTCATATGGCAGTTAGAGTCTGTACTCTGATCTACTCTACTATAATCTGATTTATAATCTGATGCTATAAGTAACCTTTGAAATTCAGAGAAACATAGGAACCAATTCAGAATAAAGAACATAGAATCAGTAACCAGGAAAACATTCTATACAATTACTATAATAAAATGAATTAAAATAACACTTTAAAACATCAGAATTAAGATTAACTGTGATGATCAGTCTTCATTCCAGAGGATCAAAAATCTACTGTAAGTAGAGAAGTGGTGAGCAGCTACAGATGTGTAATGGCAGACATGATTGGTCCATACATTTATTTTGTTTAACTGTTACTATTTTTTATAAGGGAGGGTACTCTACCAGGGGAAAAGACTTCTTGATTAGTGACGTAAAGTCCCCTTTCCTTCTTGATAGTTGATAAAACAAGAGCTTATTTGAGTTGCTGTGTGAATTACTGGATTCTCCCACTCAGCCTTGAGTTATCCCCAAGTATATGAAACCTCTATTTGTGTGTGTGCATAAGTATCTTTCTTCCTTGATCTTAGGTGAATTAGAGATGGACTTAGTCAGATTATGACCTTGAAATCACTCTCTATCACTCCCACTCCATCAAGGAGAATAAGTATATGAGTCTCCAGAAGGTAGTAGCAGTAGTTGATGATAACTCAGGGAGTGTGCCCTAAAAAGAAAAGGACTGAACCCAAAAGAGAGTTTCACCCAAGAGGTACCTCATGAGGATTTGACAAATCAAGGAAAGGACTTCTAGGTCTAAGAGTCTTGTGGTATCTATTCATCCTATGTAGGCTCTCCAAGTGTGCCTCGTTGCCTCTATACTTACTTCAAAAATTATGTGAGTGAAAAAAAAAAGTGTGTCTAATATTAGGTACAGAGAGGAGGGGGAATTCTTTTTGTAGTTACTCTTCTTGCTATGCCTTTTACAAATATCCAGGATATAGATATGGCCCATTTACTGTTACATATGCTAACTATTGAGATAGAAACACCAATTAGATTTATACGTCTCCATGTTTGCAATCAAATTCTATTAATCAATATATGCAAATAATACAAACATCAGTCTCCTGATTTCAATCTGAGAGGTTCCTGACAATGTCCTCTCTGTCCAGCTAGAGGTAATATGTTTTCCTCCAAGGTAATCATCTGCCAAGTCTCTGTCAATCAGCATGTCCTCAAGCTAATCTGGGCTGCCCAATTCTCAAGTTCAGGGAATGTAGAAACTTGTCCAAGTCCCAACTCAGGCTAATGGCTAGGACCTCTGGTAGAATACTTATATGTCTAGCTATGGATATTCCTTATTTGTTTACCAAATAATTTGATTGATAATTTATCAAATAAGTTACTAGTAAAATTGTTTAAAGATATTTTTCATGGGTGACATGTCTTATCAGAAGGTCTAAATATGCTTATCAGGTATTTGTGAATATATTAATGTTGTTTATTAGATTATGCCATACATGTTTATCTTATTATTTAAAGAAAAACTTACTAGAAAACAACCAACTCAAAATTACTCAGTAACAACAGAGAGGCTTAAATTGAAATGGAGTCAACTATGCTAAAGTGACAAATTTATTCCCACTAAACCATATCTGTAAAATTCTTTTGTAAAAGCTTCAAAAATAGAGATGACTGATGTGTGTTTTAAAAAATCAATATAGAAGAAAGGGAAAAAGAGAAGAAGAAAGAAAGGAGGAAGGAGGGAGGAGAGAAAGGAAGAAAGTGTGAAAAAGAATGAAGTAATCCCAGAATTTAGTAATCTAAGAATAATATAAAATTTTATTGTTCTTTTCTTTCTATATTTTTGTACATTTCTTTCTACATTTTAATAAGGTCAAATTTATCATCATCCAGCACATTTAACATCACAGTCCTGGATATGCTTATAGAAAAAACATAAGTACATTAAAAGGAATAAAGACTCAAAAAGTCACTAAACTGTAAACTTTGACTCTAATGATGCTACTTTTAAGCAGATAGATTAAGATAGAAATAGTGTGTGTGTGTGTGTGTGTGTGTGTGTGTGTGTGTGTGTGTGTATAAAAACATTTGCAGGAATACTTTTTTGTTGCAAAGAATAAGAAATAAAGTAGGTATCTATCAATTGAGGCATGGTTGAGCCAATTATAGTAGATGAATGTAACTGGATATCACCATACTTTGAGAAGATGAAAAAATGAGATTTAGAGAAACCTAAGAATTTGAACTGATACAGTTACATGAGCAGAACCAGGAGAACAGTTTATACAATTATAAAAATATAATATAAAGGAAAACAACTTGGAAAGACTTTAGAATTTTCATTAGTGCATTAATCAATCATGACTCCAGAAAAATAATAGTATAATATGCTTCAAAGATGAACCAGAGGTGCTGAATGAGGCACATTATCAAAAAAGGCCAATATGTGAGTTTATTTTGCTTGACTGTGCTTATTTGTTTCAAGAAAGGAACAAATTTCATGGGGCATGGGCAGGGAGAATTGTACATGGGAGTGAGTAACAGCAGTGACAATGATGCAAAGAAAGAAAAATACAAGAAAAATCATGTCAATGAAACATTTAAAAAATATACAGAAGAAAGCAAAAGCAAGTTCATAGGAGGTGATAGAAAGCAAAGCAGTTTGGTATTATTTCAATAAATATGAAACTTTTAAATATGAACTTTTACAATAGAACTTTGAAGAAACATACAATATCCTTTTCTCTTTATGTAAATGCTTATATTTATTGGTGTATGTTAAATGCAAAATTTAAACATGGAAAATAAAAAAGAGGACAAAAACTAAAAAAGCAGCTGGTTTAGATTATGTACTTAAAAAAATACTCATGCTGAAGGCAACACAGTTGTGATGGCATTGAAAAACTGATTCACAAGTTATCTGAAGGAATGAAAGATATTAAGTCAAAGGAAAAAATTCAGATTTTATTATTACCCCTTAAATAACAAGTGGCAGAAATCAGCTACTAATTATTCTGCCTACTTTTTCATCTATATTGACTGATTATGAGAAGAATTAACAAATATGTTGATGTGAGTTTGTTAACAATCGAGGAAAGGTTTAGAAAACACTGTGGAAAGGAATAGAACAAAGAAGGATAGAGACTGGAGAAATCTAGGGGTGACTTTGTTTTGGGAGGGAGGTATTGACCTCCCTTCTTCCACCCTTCTTCCTTTTCTGCCCCCCACCTCCCTTTCCTTTACTTTCTCTCTGTCCCCTCTGCAAAGACTCCTGGACGGCATATGTTGTTAGGCTAAGAACTAGGACTAAGGTAATCATTTTGCCCAAGTATATCTAGAATGGAAGCATATTGGATCCAGGGATCCTGGGTAAGGGCTGCCTTAAGCAAGATACTTAATCCCTTTGAGCCTCAATTTCCTTATCTATAAAACAGAGGATAGATTAGATGACCTCTAAGATTTCTTTCATCTCTAAATCTATATCTGATGAGTACTCTGAACCTGTTTCCTAATTATACAATGGGGATAACTTATCTTTAGTACTGATCTTATGGGGTTTTGTAAGAATCACATAAGATAATGTGACTTTCATAATATATATGACATGTGACTTTCACATAAAGTGACTTTCAAATTTTAAAGCACTGGATAAATATCGATGATTATGATTATTATCTCATTCTTCTCATCTGTTTCCATGGATTTCAGATAGAAGTAGTTCTGAGTCATCATTACTCTACTATTCTTGTATGTTTAACATTTTATTGACTATTACACAGACAAGCAAAATAACTGCTTTTATGTAACTGAATAAAAGTAGTAGGATGTCAGCTCATACTCCATGGGCTTACCAAAACCGTCCTCAGTACAAATTCAGAACACATAGGCAACAGGGATGTTGTGTTATCCCATGACCACATGATTTTGATCTATTCTGTTATAATCTCTATATTTAAATTTTTTTTCTTGTTCCTTATAGCTTGGAGATTATGAGTATTTGGAATGGCAATGCCTATTTAAAAAGAAACAAAAACAAAAACAAAAAAAAATACATTGTTCTTAAATTTGGATGAAACAATCATTCCCAGGGACAATTGTTTTGTTTGTAATGATGGTCCAGTTACAGCATCATTTATAGGTTGAGTTCTCAACCTAGTATTTTTTGAAGGTCTGTATTTGTAGTATGGAAATTCATTGTATGTCAGTCCATGAATGAATTACAATAAGCCTCTAGCCTCTATCCTTTAGGTCAGAGCTCTGCTAAATGCTAGATTTTTATAGCCTGTAGTGATGTGTTGCATGACTTCTATCATTTCCTTATATAAAATATAAAACTGGGTTTACTTCCCAGTTATCTCTTCACCATGTTGCTTTCATTCTGGGCATCATTCAGCCCCCCTCCCAGTTGGACTCTTGTCACTGGGGTACTTGGCTCTTGTAGATGCATTTTTTGTATTTTCTTGTTGGAAACTAGGTCTCCATTTCACTTCCAAACCATCTCCTTGTTATTTTGCTTACACTCTAGCCATCATCTTCATCTTCCCCCTGCCACGACCTTGGATTCTGCCCTGGATCCCAGCTCTCACCCTATCTTATCCAAAACCAGACTTCCATACTACTTCCTGGCTATCCCTTCACCAATGTGCCAACCATCATCCCGTAATTTTTGGACTCTATTCTCAGTCCTCCAGTTCAAATAGATGAACTTTTGCCTTCTCTTACCCAATACCTAGCCTCCACGCCACTTTCTGGCTCTCCAACACCATGCCATGGCCTGCCTATTTCTGATCTTTTTTCAGTTCCCTTTTTGTTTTCCTCTATAAGGAATGTAATGCAAGATCCCTCATGACAGAACTATCTTATTTGCTTTTCTTTGTATTTATTCCCCCACTTAGCAAAATTCATAATATATAATAACCATGTAATAAACACTTCATTTATGTATTCATGTCTATAACTAAGCCTGATTTTTTATTATTATTATTATTACCACCTCACAAGGTTGTTATGATGATCAAATATATAAATGTCAGAGATGGAAGAGACCTTAGAGGTCATCTGTTATAATGGCTATATGAGTAAGAATTGAGGAGGTCCTAAGTAGCTAGCTGGGTATTGGCAGAGAAAGCACTGATAGGATTATAATACTCCCTGGGGCAAGCAAAAAGGACAGTTATGGGATCCTCTCATCTTTAAATAAGCCTTTTATTCTTAAGTAGACTTTTTGTTCAAGTGGACTTTCCATTACAGTCCACCCCAGGTACAGCAACTGATCTCCAGAGCAAAAAGAAAGCAACTGTTGCCAACTGTTCCTTAATTGAGATTTCAAGCCTTTTCTTCTTCTGAGATTATTTGGGGGCAGTTTTTTAAAATACAAGCTTCTGAAAGAGTGTTAACTGGTCGTTGTACTGTAAATGTGGAATTGAGTGTCTTAGAAGAATGAGCAATGAGTCTGGAGCTATTGTAATACTGCAGAACAGTACATCTCTGGGAAGTCTGATGACCTCAGTAGCTTTTCCTATCAGTCTGTATTTGTGTTGCCCTGCATTAGCTGAATTCCTGCAAAGAGTCTTATGCCTTGGGCTGTAATGTGCATGATTGGCAGGCTTACACACAACACAGAATTATAATTTAGAAACTTCATCCCTTAAATGGGAACAAGGGAACTCAGCTGTAGAGGGCAGGCGTGTGGGAAAAGAAGAGTTCTAGAATGTGTGCTTTTGGGGGCCTCTAAACACCCTAGATCCTAGAAACACTGTCCTAGTTAAAACGAGCAGAGCCCAGTAGAGATCTGGGAGTAATGATTCTATATTGTGATATCAGCAACAGATGCATTTTTGATAATGTCTTCTGAGATCTTCTTTACTTTCTCCAGTATACCTGTTTTGGAGGACAAGGGATCCTAATACTAATTAGTTATATGACTTTAGGAAACCCCTGTTTCTTCATATGTAAAATTAGTTTGTCTAGATGACCTCTAAGTTCCATTCCCACTCAAAAGCCTTGATTCCGTTTAATGAGCCTGAAATTTCATGTAGGTAATTTTCAATCTGCAAAGAAATAGCCTTCCTTTTAAAATGACGCAAGAGTTTCTCAAACTCCACAGTTTCTGTTTTAGAAAGGGAGACAAACTGAGAATCTTTTCTGGAGAAGGAAAAGGCAAATTTCCCAGACATACATTAATGTCTAATACAGGAGAAGGATTATAATCATAGTGGTAGCTTCTTTTTTTTTTTTCTTCCATCTTTTTTTTTTTAATTTATTTAATAGCCTTTTATTTACAGGATATATACATGGGTAACTTTACAGCATTAACAATTGCCAAACCTCTTGTTCCAATTTTTCACCTCTTACCCCCTCACCCCCTCCCCTAGATGGCAGGATGACCAGTAGATGTTAAATATATTAAAATATAACTTAGATACACAATAAGTATACATGACCAAAACGTTATTTTGCTGTACAAAAAGAATCAGACTCTGAAATATTGTACAATTAGCTTGTGAAGGAAATCAAAAATGCAGGTGTGCATAAATATAGGGATTGGGAATTCAATGTAATGGTTTTTAGGCATCTCCCAGAGTTCTTTTTCTGGGCATAGCTAGTTCAGTTCATTACTGCTCCATTAGAAATGATTTGGTTGATCTCGTTGCTGAGGATGGCCTGGTCCATCAGAACTGGTCATCATATAGTATTGTTGTTGAAGTATATAATGATCTCCTGGTCCTGCTCATTTCACTCAGCATCAGTTCGTGTAAGTCTCTCCAGGCCTTTCTGAAATCATCCTGCTGGTCATTTCTTACAGAACAGTAATATTCCATAATATTCATATACCACAATTTATTCAGCCATTCTCCAACTGATGGACATCCATTCAGTTTCCAGTTTTTAGCCACTACAAAAAGGGCTGCCACAAACATTCGTGCACATACAAGTCCCTTTCCCTTCTTTATAATCTCTTTGGGATATAATCCCAGTAGTAACACTGCTGGATCAAAGGGTATGCACAGTTTGATAACTTTTTGAGCATAGTTCCAAACTACTCTCCAAAATGGTTGAATTCGTTCACAACTCCACCAACAATGCATCAATGTCCCAGTTTTCCCGCATCCCTCCAACAATCATCATTATTTTTTCCTGTCATCTTAGCCAATCTGACAGGTGTGTAGTGGTATCTTAGAGTTGTCTTAATTTGCATTTCTCTGATTAATAATGACTTGGAGCATCTTTTCATATGACTAGAAATAGTTTCAATTTCTTCATCTGAGAATTGTCTGTTCATATCCTTTGACCATTTTTCAATTGGAGAATGGCTTGATTTTTTATAAATTAGAGTTAATTCTCTATATATTTTGGAAATGAGGCCTTTATCAGAACCTTTGACTGTAAAAATATTTTCCCAATTTATTGCTTCCCTTCTAATCTTGTCTGCATTAGTTTTGTTTGACCAAAAATTTTTCAGTTTGGTATAATCGAAATTTTCTATTTTGTGATCAGTAATGATCTCTAGTTCTGCTTTGGTCATAAAGACCTTCCCTTCCACAGGTCTGAGAGGTAAACTATCCTGTGTTCCTCTAATTTATTAATAATTTCATTCTTTATGCCTAGGTCATGAACCCATTTTGACCTTATCTTGGTGTACGGCGTTAAGTATGGATCAATGCCTAGTTTCTGCCATATTAGTTTCCAATTTTCCCAGCAATTTTTATCAAACAGTAAGTTCTTATCCCAAAAGCTGGGGTCTTTGGGTTTGTCAAAGACTAGGTTGCTATATTTGTTGACTGTTTTATCCCTTGAACCTAATCTATTCCACTGATCAACTAATCTATTCCTTAGCCAATACCAAATAGTTTTGGTAACTGCTGCTCTATAATATAATTTTAGATCTGGTACAGCTAAGCTACCTTCATTTGATTTTTTCATTAATTCCTTGAAATTCTTGACCTTTTGTTTTCCATATGAACTTTGTTGTTATTTTTTCTAGGTCATTAAAATAGTTTTTGGGAGTCTGATTGGTATAGCTAAATAAATAGATTAGTTTAGGTAATATTGTCATCTTTATTATATTTGCTCGCCCTATCCAAGAGCATTTAATATTTTTCCAATTGGTTAGATCAGACTTAATTTGTGTGAAAAGTGGTCTGTAATTTTGCTCATAAAGTTTCTGATTTTCCCTTGGCAGATAGATTCCTTAATATTTTATATTATCAGTAGTTACTTTAAATGGAATTTCTCTTTGTAACTCTGACTGTTGGATTTTGTTAGTGATATATAAGAATGCTGATGACTTATGTGGGTTTATTTTATAACCAGCAACTTTGCTAAAGTTGTGGATTATTTCTAATAACTTTTTGGCAGAATCTCTGGGGTTCTCTAAGTATACCATCATGTCATCGGCAAAGAGTGATAATTTGGTTTCCTCATTGCCTATTCTTATTCCTTTAATCTCTTTCTCAGCTCTTATTGCTATAGCTAGCGTTTCTAATACAATATTAAATTAGCTTTTTGAGTCCTTGAAATAGTCAGCAACTGTAAAGAATATAGAATCACAGCTGAAATGAATTCACATTTGAACAGTAACAACATAAAAGCTCCACAAGACAAATGAAAAGTATTAGTAGAGTTTAAATTTTATGAAGGAGACATCATCTTATCTATATTTTGTATATTCTCCCAGGGAATAGCACCATTATGTATTTATTATAGTTTGCTAAATCAGTGAATTGAATGAAAAAGAAAATGAATAAAAAATGAAAAAAACTTTTATTAAGTACTTACTATGTAAGTAACAAGTATTGTGGTAGAAAAAGAGAGAAACACAGAAAGAAAGAAAAACACAGAAAGAGAAAATCAGAGATTACTTTACTTGCTGGTTCCCTTAGATGACATCCCATCTCCTACTTCCATGCCCTTATACAGGTTATCCCTGCTTTCTCATGTTGAAAAAATAGCTCCCTTCAAGACTCACCTCTTGCATCACCTCTTTCAAAGGGCCTTCCTCCAATTTTCAGAACTTCCTCAAGACTTTTGATTTTGTACGTATCATAAGATCATGTAATTAGAATAGGAAAGCCATTTACTCCAATATCCTTGTTACACAGGGAAGGAAGCTGAGGTCCAAAGACATTAAGTGACTTTACTCAAGAGCAAAAAGGTAGTAGATTTAAATCAAAGGCCTCAGATTCCCAATCCCACACTCTTTGCATTACACTACTCATGGCTTTGAACATCTATTTATTAAATATACACACACCTCTCCCCAACCCTTGCAGCATGTAATCTCATTCTGAGCAGAAACTAACTCTTGTATTTGCATCCTCCCTTAGTGAGTGCTTAATAAACGTTTGGTGATGGACCAGTATGCACCTGAACACTGAAGAAAGAAGGAAAAAGCAGTTACACTAAATACCATTGGTAAAGGTTTCCACAGAGGAGATAGCATAGCCTTGACAGAAACTAGACAGCAATGCATTCTAGGCATGGGGGACAGCTTGGATAAAGGCCCAAGGCAGCTTCAGGGAAATAGGATTCCAAGTTTGGGAAACATCAAGGAATTCAGCTTGGCTGGAAAATAAGTGTATGTGAAGGCAAGCAGGAAGGCAAGAAGCCTAGAAAGGAAGCCTGGAGCCAAATTGTGAGGAACTCTAAATGCTAAATTAAGGAGTTTGTGGTTTATCCTAGAAACAATAAAGAAATCATTTCTTGGATGGGACAGTGGCCTGGTCAGATGTATACGAGGAAGATACTGTTGGCAGCTATATGGATCCTTGGAAAGGGGAGAGAGTAGAATTCAAGAGTCCAACTAGGAGGCTGCTGCTATAATCCCCAAGTAAGAAAAGATAAGGGTGAAATGAGGATGGTAGCAATGTGAATGGCAGAGACACTATGGAGGGAAAATTAACAAGACCTGTCACTGATTAATGATAACTCAAATTTATTATGTGCATTCCTCAGGGAAAAAACCGGCTGAGGTTAAGTGGAGTACAAGTATTCCTATTTTAAAGATGAGGATACTGAGATCCAGAGGGTGAAATAAATCGCCAAAGTCATACAGCTGGTCGGTGGCCGAGCCAGAACTCAAAGCCAAGTCACAAACTGTCAGAACTAGAAGGAATCTTAAAGTTCATTTCATCCACTACCCTCATTTTACAGAGAAAGAAACTGAGATGGAAGAACTGTGTCCAAAGTAATAGTTAATGGTAAAATTGGGAGAAGGGGCATTGAGGGGCAGGACACGTGGCTTGTCCATCTCCCCCTCTTGGGCCAGTGCTCGTTCTACTGCATGAGCCGGGGTGTCCTGAATCCCGCTCCGGGGCTCTCTCTGCAGCAGTGATGAGCAGCCACCTGGCCGTGACAAGGCTGGAGAACCCTGCTCTTCTTCCACTTCTCTTACACTTGGCTGTCAGCGGGGCTCTGCCCAGGAGATGCGGCTCTGTCTTGGACTCTGAGAACTCTCTCTCCTAATTACCCCCATTGCCTTCACTTGACACTTTTATCAGATTGCACTGGAGCCATCCTGGCACAAGGAGAGGCTTTCACCGGGGCTTGGGCAGCAGCCACAGGTTGGTACCAGGGTGATGTGGACAGGGATAGGATGGGCAAGGTGCAGACGTATGGGCTGCAGCGCCTCCCTGTGGCACATCCTACTACGCTGACACTCAATGCCCTCGAAGTTACAGAGTTGCAAGGGGATCCAAGGCCGGTGTTTATCAGAGCCAGCCTTCCCATAAACAATATGGAGAAGTAGGAACAGAGGATCCTAGAGTTGGGAGGAAACTGAGACATAAAGCTGCTTCCTTATGTGGAGGAAGAAAATGAGACCTGAAGTGACCTTAGCCAAGGTCGGATGACCCACTTAGGATCATTGAACTTAAAGCTGGGAATTACCTTAGAAATCATCTCGTTTGATCCCTTTGTTTTATTTTATTCATTTATTTTGTTTTTGTTTTCCTTTATTTGAGAGATGAGGAATCTGAGGTCTAAAAAGGCTGTGACTGGCAGAGGATCATTCAGGCAACTGGCAAGAAGGAGTAAGATTTATACAGCACCTTGAAGTTCACCAGGTGCTTTCTCTATATTCCCTCATTTACAGGAGACAACAACCTTGTGAACCAGGTGGGCCAAGATTTATTATCCTCATGCTACCGATGAGAAAAACTGATGTTCACAGAGGTTGAGACTTGCTTCTGATCTACTAAGAGACAAAGAGAGGATGGGACTAAAAGATCTTCCTGACTCCTGACTTCCTTACTAAAAGATCTTTATTGCACCAGGATGGAACAAGGGATCTAAAGGCAAGAAGAGCTGAATTCAAATTTTGCCTAAGGCCATTATTAGTGCACTTCTGGGCAAGTCACTTAATGTCTTTCTCAGTTTTCCTAACTATAAAATGATAATAATAGCATTCATCTCACAGAACTGTTGTTATTGTTATCAAATGAGATAAAATTTGTAAAGTGCTTAGCTCAGTGCCTGGCACATAGTAGGTTCTTAACAAATGCTTGTGGTACATGATTGTGATGGAATAGTATTGTGCTATACAAAATGATGATCTTGATCTTAGAAAAATATGGATAGACTTGAACAAAATAACTGAAGAGTGAAATGAGCAGAACCTTCGTATACAATAACAGCAACACTGTTTTAAGAACGACTTAGAATCTCTGTTATTTTAGCTTTTTTAAACACAACTTAACTACAAAGAATATACAAAGAAAGACACCATCTACATCAAGAGAAAGAACTGATAACAAGAAGTATATATAATGATTTTGCACATATATACATATTTGTTTCTAAAAGCAGACATCTCTAGATGAAGCAGGAAGGGGAAAATAAAATTTTACAAGATAACTTTATTATATATTTAAAACAAATAGCAAATTGTACATAAGAGATTTATAATTTCATGTGCAATCATCTTTTTTATTATACAATGTTATAGAATTTTTTGGTTTATTCCATAAATTAAAAATGAAATTTAAAAAACTAAAAAAAAAAGTCTAAAACAAAATTTAAAAAATGCTTGTTTGCTCACTCTTGTTCCTGAAGACCTGAGAATTCAAACCAGTCTATTTCCTCCAACTCCATGGTTAATTTTCTCTCCAATATATTCTATTGCACAGCCCATATAGTTGGCAAAATGGGGACTCAAATTAATATGTTTTAGCTCTTTCTACTGCACCACAAATTATTGTGAGTTCACATTTTCAGTGCTAATAAATTTAGTTAATCCTACAAGATATAAAAAGACCTGGTTTTTTTTTTTTTAATGTTGGAAATGGATGCTATAACAGTACTTATTGGTTTCTCTCTACTAAGCTTTATTTTATTAACGCCTTCATTGTATAAACAAATAAATTGGCAACAAACATTTTGTGTTCTCTGTGCAGAGAAAGAATGATCATGATCTGAATGTAGAAGTGACTGGCATTCCAAAGACATACAAGCTAGAACTTGTCCATAGGAGGGAATGAAAGATGGAGAGGGATCAAATCCTGCAATAATACATAAAGGAAATGCTTAGTATGGAAAAGGAAATACTTAGTGATATGATTGCTGTTTTCTAACATCTCAACCCTTTCTTATGGAAGAGGGATTAGGCTTCTTTGTGACCCTGGAACAAAGATATAGACGTAAACCATCAACTTTGCCACTATACCCAAAGGCCAATGGAAGCTTTCCATCCTACTTGCATCAGAAACTTTCCTTATGTGTCATTTCCTCCATTAGAATATGCGCTCTTCCAGAGCAGGGATTGTCTTCTATATTTGCATGCCCAGAGCAGACCGTAGTACTATGCATTTAGTAAGTGCTTAATAAATGCTTCATTCTTTCATCCACTAGGCAGAACTCAGAGAGGGGAAGATTTCAGCTTTTTATGACAATCGAGGAGCCCCAAAATAAATATTATCTCAGGGGGCAGTAAGTTTCCTATGATTGAATTCATTCAAACTGAAGGATTTCAGGGATTTTGTAGAGAAAATTCATTCTACACTTACTTATGAGTTGAATCAAATTGATTTCTGAGGTCCTTTCTCTCTTTTTTCTTTTTGTAAATTTATTTTATTTTAAAAAACATAATAATAATAAAAAAAGGAAAAACCGAAAAGGAATACAAAACAAAATAAAACAAAACAAAAAAGAACATTGTCATATGCCCAACAGAACATCAGGGAAGATTCAAAATATATAACAACAAATTACCAGTTCAAGAAAGTATATCTATTAGTAGAAGAAATTATAGTCATGACTGTCCATCTCTTCTTTACTTCTTTGTAAATTGTTCTTTTGTTCTCTGCTGTACACCTTTTTCACTTTATTATTTCCCCCTTTTTTTATCCCCCCTCACTCCCAAGCAGGCTATAATTAAGAAGGATATGTTTATGTATAGATATGTAGATATATACACTTATACATACAGACACACCTCCCCCACCTATACACATACATATCTTTCCTAACCCAGCTGACTCTTTGTTTTAATTCTGCTCCTTAACTTGCCTTGTTATTACTGAGCCTCTCCCCATACATGGACCCCTCCCTTGTCTTCTTCCCTTACTCTTTGCTTCCCCAACTGCCCTATTGCCTATTCCTCTTTATAGAATTTGGAGGGTACTTTACCCTTCATATTATGTTTGTAGTGTTGCCTATTTAACTCATTCCCAATGTGAAGAGGTTTTTAAAACTATGAGCCTTTCTCTCCCCTCTCATGTCTCTGGGTCTATTCTTCCTCTGCACCTCATTTGGATAACATAATTACAGTTTTACCTTAACTCTGTCCCACTCTTTTTTTTAAACTGCCCTGTGCTGATGTCAGTCTTAAACATATAGTATTCATTTCTCATGTTAAAAAAAAAAAAAAAAACAGAAACAATTTGTCCATGCTGAGTTCCTTAAAATTGATCTTTGATATTGGCTCTTATATGTCAAATTTTCTATTATTCGGGTTGTTTGATAGAAAGTTCTGAAAATCTACAAGGTCATTGAATGTCCATTTTTTCTCGTTCAATATTATACATAATTTTGCTGAATATGATATTTTTGATCACAGGCCTAGTTCTTTTGACTGTCAGTAGACATGATTCCAGAACTTGAGGTCTTTTACTGTAGTTGCTGATAAGTTCTGTACAATTCTAATTATAATTCTGGTGTATTTGAATTATTTTTTTTCTTGTTTCTTGCAAAAATTTCTCTTTGATTTGGGGGTTTTGAAATTTGGCAATAATATTCCTATGTGTTTTCCACAAAGGATCTCATTGAGGTGGTCATCAGTGAATTTTTTCTATTTCTACTGTCCACTCCCGGACAATTTTCTTGGATTATTTCTTGCATTATTATGTCAAAATTCTTTTTTTGGTCACAGATTCAGGCAGTCCAATTATTCTTATATTTTCTCTTCTTGATCAGTACTCGAGATTGTTTGTTGTTTTTATAAGATGTTTCACATTCTATTCTACTTTTTCATTCTTTATAATGTTTTTTTCATTTCTTGGTCTCTCATAGATTCATTGCCCTTACCCAATTCTAATTTTCAAAGAATTTTTTTTCATCTTTGAGACTCTATCTCCTTTTCTAGTTGGTTAACTTTTTTTTTTACAATCTTGTTTTTCTTGGATGGTTTTTTTTTTTTTTTTTTTTTTTTTAGATTTTCTTCAGTGTCTCTCATATGATTTTTAAATTCTTTTTTGAGTTCTATAAATTCTCTCTGGGCATGTTACTCTTTGGGATAGAAAACCAATTGCCTCATTTTACCTAAAGGAAACAACTTAGAGAATTTTCTTCAGATTTTATTCAAGGAGTGAGTGGCAGATTCAGAACTCCAACCATACACCTATAATCATAAATAAAGCACTTCCCTCACTCCAATCTGCCTCTTACTTCAGGGTTTTTATTATCATGATAAAGTTGGACTAGGTTGTAATGTCTGGACTAACTTTTTGGAGGATCTTAGGACCAGCCTTGATCTTAGTGGAGAAGAGCAAGAGGCAGGAGAGCCACCAGGAGAATGGTCAAAGATGGAAGGCCTCATTTCCAGTCCTCTCAGCCCTTAACCTTAAATTACAGCACACTGAGTATGTGTGAACTAGAGAACCATTATTTCATCAGTCACACTGAGTTAACATCCTACTGTAAGTATCCTTGTTTCAAGTATACTTCTTCAGAGTCCTGGCCCTCTACACTACTTAATGGGAACAAAGAAACAGGATTATTCTGCTCTCTAAAGGTCCTTTCATCTCACAATCCATTGTTTAATAACCCCCTGTTTCCCAAAGGCCTTATTTCTTTACTGACAACAGGGTTTTTTTACTGTTATCATAATTACAAATATATTCACTGCAATTAGTTCACTAATACAATAATAATAACTTTTTGAAAATGCCAATAATATGTCATCTCAGGCACACAGAATGACACTTATGACTTGGGCTACTTAGTGTAAGCAATTATAAGATTATTTTCCCAAGGGGGAAAAGGAGAGAAATATGAATAGTCAAGGGTGAGATAGATAAAATAGAAAGCTGGGCTCTTTCTCCCCATTAGGAAGAGTTCATCCACCCACTCTCCCAAGAAGAATTTCCTTTGAAAAAACTTGAAGACAGTGCCATCGTGTGGTTGAAGCCAATATTATGTGATCTCTTAAACCCAACAGATTCTGGCCTTCTTCATTTCAACCCTTCATTTTCCTTCCACATTTATTCAGCAACTATTACATTCAAGGCATTATACTCAGCAATGGAAATGCAAAGGAAAAAAAATCAAACAATCCTCACCTCAAATAGCTTCCATTCTATTAACACTGGAAAATCTTTACCCATATGGAAATAATAAAAGTTAAAGAAGGATGAAGACAAAGGAGAAGTAGTAACCAAAAATTAGGACAAATGTGACTAAGGTGAGAACACCTTAGTGTGAAATCAATGGGAATTGAAATAATGGCTCAACTTGGTAGTGATCTACACTTTCCAAAATGGTTTACATGTATTGGTTCACTTAATTATGACAAAGTCCTTTGAGGTAATGAGCCCAGTATGAAATTTTCCATTATGTGTTGGAGAAATTCATAGTTCAGGGAAGTTAAGTGATTTGCTACCGGGAAGCAAAGCCAGAATTTGGACTCAGGTCCTTTGATTCTCTATCCAGTCAATCATTACTTTTGATTCTCTATCCAGTCAATCATTACTCATTGGACAAGAACAAAACAATACTACTTTTCCCCTACTAAATATTCATAGTTATTTATAGGATTGTATTTATCATTCAATCAGAGACAAAAACAGTTTTTTTTTTTTTAAGAAGGAGACAAAATTGGGGGGTAGATATGAAAGTGGAAAGTAAAATAAAGTAATTTATGAAGTCATAGAAGCACAGCCTTTAGGACCTCAGCAAGGTTCTCAGAGGTATTCTAGGCTAATCCATACCTGACAAAGAATATCTTCTATAATATTTTCAATAAGTGATAAGCTTGAAATACTTTGGTAAAAGGGAAAGCATTCACTCATGAAGCAACCCATCCCTCAAAATAGGTGTAAATTTAAAATGTTGTTTTTTTAATTTTCTTTTGGATTACAGATATCCTAAGTAAGTATTATCAAACACAAGCAGAACTCAGCAGTGTGGTGGGTTGCACATGGCTCACAGGCTGTATATTTGACAGGTCTGTCCCAGACCATGGAAACAGCTGAAGTTGCTTTATCTTGGGCACATAATTTCTGTTTTGGAAAAATTTGAGAAGTTGTGAGGGTCAGATAAAATATTTAAGCTTTCATCTTGTTGGTCACCTATATAAAATCTTTCAATGAGTAATCCATATGTGAACTGAGGTGAGGAATGGATTAATCAAAAACAGACAAGTTTTTAAAAGCAATACTCACTGAATAAGCACATCTTTATCAGCTCACAATTTGCTGTCATATCCTTTGTTTATTATGACAAAAATATTTGATTTAATAAGTTAAGGGTCTTTTGCAGGGTGGCTTCCATGAAGACATCAAGACCATTCCTTCATCAAGGATCCTTTTGAAAATGTGTTGAGAGGAAAAACCCATTCAATGACTCTCTGCTGATAAGCCTGTAAAGAGTTATAAAATGCTCACTAAAGATAAAAGAGATCCAATGCAGAGCCCAAGTTGAGGAGTGGGGCTCTCTGTAGATGATCAACACCTCTACATGCTCTACAATGCAAACTCCTCTGCCCAGCAATTAAAGCTCCCCACAATTTTTCTAATCCTTTTTTTTTTTAACACTATTCCTCTTCATGCACTCTCTATTTCAGTAAAACTGAACTGCACCCTGACATTTCACCTTCTTCCTCTATGGATCTGCAGAACTGGTTCTCTTCTACCTTTTTCTCCTAACAAAATCTCTAAAAGCCTTCCAAGCACAGCTCAGTCTATCTTCTCCAAAAGTCCCAGATTGATCCTCCCACTTGTTGGCACTTTCTTTTGAAAATATTCCATAGCACTCTGCATAATCTTGCCTTTTTACTTGTGTAAGAGTTGTACCTCCCCACCCTTAATTCCATCCCAAGCCTATTTGTTTTCATTTTGTATTCCAGGTCTAATACTGGTGCTGCCCTTTATTTGGAAAGTACTTAATATATTTAGCTGAATCAAGTTGAACTTGAAAATTCTACTGGAAGTAAGCAGCAGACTTACTGGGCAGCCAAGACATTTCCACTTTTAGTGCTTTGTATTAGAAGCCCTCCTTTAATGCTCTTTCCATGACCTCCTTGTAGATTTTTTTTTTTAAACAGGAAATGTAGCAATGTCCTTCCTTAGACATTGAAAGTTCAGATCTTCTCCCAAGAAATTAAAACCTCGAATCTGTACAATTACTCTTAACTAGGTTTTGGCGCCTGGAAAGAAAATAACCTTGGAAGCCATGTACTTCTCTTTGGTAGTTCCATGGAAATAGAAACCCCTACTTCTGTAGTTAGTATCATGGTTGTGTGAGTCCTATGGGATATCTGAGGGGTAGTAGTGATAGTTTGGCAAAGAACTTATAGGACTAGAATAGTCATGGGAGGATAAGGAAGGGAAGTGGAACTTGAAGGATGCTTAGGACCTGTGAAAAGATGCAGAGAAGAAAGAAAAGTTTTCCAGAGTTGAAAGGTGTAATTCAAAGATCTGATGAAGAAATGTTTTTGGAGTTTTCCTAGTTGGAAACTCATGTTGAAGACAGGCAAGAAGAGAAGGTTGTAAAGTTGGGAAGTCCTTGGCAAAGTCTACAAGATAAACTCCAAAACAGGGAGTTCATTTTGTAGACTAAGGAGAGGAAAGACATCATCTAAGTGCAATGTTAGGAAATTTAACCTGATTGCATAATGGGCCAAGCCAGTGTATGGAGAAGAAAGGAGTGTACCCTCATATCTTGGAACAAGCATTACCATAGGGTTCTTTGCTTTACAGGAAGTTCCTAACATTGTCTCTATTGGAAATGGAAGAGTAATTTATGCTTCCCTGGGGTGGGTCATTTTGCATACCTATTATGCACATCTGTGTGGCTGTTTATTTGGAGAAGAAGAAATTGGAGATAGCTCTTTTGATTGAGAAAAGAAAGCTTGGACTAAGTTGGGGTGAAGGGTGGAAATTAAAGTAATGTGATCATGTGATCATAGATGTTTGGCTGTTGGAGAGCCTGTGAGGAAAAGCAATCTGAGGGTCTAAGGCAAAAAGGTGATATGCAGGCAAAATTAAGCAAAGTCTAAGATAATTCAGAAGTTTGATGCTGTCATCGACATAAGGATTTCAGGAGTTAGAAGAAATGCAAAGGTGACCTGTAAGAGTCTTGAGTTTCAATGTGCCATCTTGTGAAAATGTCCTTATGATGTGGCCTTCCCTCTTCTTTTGTCAGAAAGAAGCCCAAACAGTTATCAACTGGAATAACCAAGTCCCACACTATTCTGGTTGTATAGAGTGATTGTGAGGATGGAACTTTTTATCAACCTCTATTTTCTATCCCCCAACCTCTGTGCATCTTTAAATAAACTTTGAGATATTAATTAGCATATCTTTAGACAGGTCTGTGACCTGGTCTGTCAGATATATTCCATCTGGCTCTTCCTTGATTCCTTCCTCTGAGTTCGAACCTTTACTTTTCCTTCTTTCCTGAGAAACCCCCAAGGTTGTATTACCCATATAAAAGATCTGCTCCTAAAAAAGATCTTTGCTAAGTCCCTTTCAGGATTAAGTCCACTATAAGGTAGTCTCACTCTCTCCCTCTTTTCCCTTTAGTGCCTTCCCTCTAATGGTATCTTTCTCTTTATTTATAGCTAATTCTGGTGAGTCTGCTAAATTCCCTCTGGATCTAACCTGCCACTCAATGGCATATTCCCATCTCATGACTTATGCCTTTAATGGATTCTTCCCAACTTCTTTCCTTGATAATGATAAGCCTATTGCTTTCCCTACTATATTTCATATTTGCCACTCCTGGTGTGTGTTTTACCTTTTATTTTGTCTGTAACTTTTTCTCCTAAATAAACCTCCTTTTGCCAAAGAGAATGGCCATTGTAAATTTGCCACATGTTCATTTCAAACTAGGAATTGCTACTCTAGTCTCATCATTAGCTTTGTTCTTGAAATAGCCGTAGCCTATGAAAGGATGCCCCTAAATGCTTCTCGATGATTTTGTGTGTGTGTGTGTGAAACATGAACAACCTTCTGTATGCAAAGCACTGTTCTAGACATTTAGGAAATATTCTATATTAATGTTGAGAGAGAGTTTATCCAGTATATGTGTTTTGGTTTTTAACGGTCATAGACCCTGTAGGAAAGAATGAATCTGCTTGTGAGGGAAACACACACCAAGTTTATGAAAGAAGGTGGACATGCTATGTTCGTGAATGTATGTGAACTGTCAACATTAAAAAGTCAGTCTAACTTAAAGGTGTTGTGAAACTACTAGGGGCTTGGGGTGTGAACTCATGGAAGAGGTGGAGCCAAAGGTTAGGAAGGTAGAAGTAAAGGGGAGATTTAAAAAGTAAAGAAGAGAAAGGGAGAGGAAAGAGGAATCCAGCAACTGGGGGTGGGAGGGGCTGGGCGACCCACACTTAAATAAGAGGGAGGGGCAGTTGTTGAGGGTGAGAGTAAATTCACTTAAATTTAAATAGCCTGGGCAGCAGGATTCTAAATCAGTAAAGGAAAAAGAGGAGTCACTACCTGGAACTAGCGGCCTGGATTTAACTGGCGTTAGAGAGCTCCTAGGACTGAAAAAATCGGGATCCAGCAGAAGGTAAGGAAGGTGTCTGGCTAGTTATGATTGGGTGTGAAGAGAAAAGACCAATGCTTTTTTCTTTTTCCCAGACAGATTTTTTTTTCAGGGCTTGCTTCCTTTTTGTCCCAAATTCGAGGAGTGGGATTATTTCCATTCTTACATAATCCAGACTATACTGTATGAGATGTGACAGGAAAGGGGAGGGTACAGAGGGTTGTTGAGTTGTGGTTTTTTGTTTTTGTTTTTACATTTCTTATCATTTTATATTCCCAGTACCTTAGCCTCTATTCTTAGGCTGTATAATCCATAGTACTTCCAAGTTTTGTTAAAGTCATTCTGATTCTCTAATTTTTAATGTCAGTCTCCTGGAAATATAATTTTTCTTGAGGAATTAACTATTAGAAATACTGTTTTATTGATCCTTTATCTACTCCTCCAAGAATCTAAACCCTCCCCACCCCCCAAAAAAAAGTTTTTGGAAACAAACTAGCAAAGGTGCAACCTTTCTAGGACAAATAACGCTTCCTAGAAAGACTTGAGTACTCCTAGAGAAATACAGCAATCAAACAGTAACAATTATCTGAAATATGAAGTCCTATTTGTCCTGTTGATTTTTGGTGGTGTGCAAAGAGGAGATCTGAGTAATTTCCCATATATGGAAAATATATAAAACAAAGTATTTTTAAGGAAGTTCATTCCTCAAGCAAAAATTATTTTTCCAGGAGATTGACATAAGAAGGTTCTATTTGAGAATCAGAACAATTCTAAGGAAACTTGAAAGTGCTCTGAATTATACAAGCTAAAAATAGAGTTTGGATGTGTTAATTAGATCTTAATTTTACTGATTACATTAACTAGCTCTCGGGCTCTCTCTCTTTTTTTATCTTGCAAACCCCACCTTCTACTTGCCAATCAGTAAATCAATCAACAAGCACTTATTAAGTACTTACTAGGTGCCAAGCACTGTATTAAGTACTGGTGATACTAAGAGATAAAAATGGGCCCTACTCTCAAGGAGCTCACATTCTAACTGGGAAGAGACCATCAACTTTTTACAAGAAAGATCTATACAGGGTAAGTTGGAAGTTATCTCAAAGGAAAACATTAGCATTAAGGTAGATCATGAAAGTCTTCTTGCAGAAGGTAAGATTTTAATTTAGACTTGAAGGAAGCTACTAGAGAGGATTGCAGGCATGGGGAATAGCTAGTGAAAATTAACCTGAATTAGTGAGAGTATCTTGCTCTAGGAACAGCAAAGACAATAGTGTCTGTTTCTTGGTGTACTTGGGAGTGAGATTGGCAAAACAAAAAAGAGCCAAATTGTGAAAGATTTTAAAAGCTAAACAGTGTTTTTCATTTGATCTTGGAAAGAATAAGGAGCCATTGGAGTTTATTGAATGGAGTGGGGGGAATGACAGAATAGACTTGAGGAAGATCATTTTGACAGATGAGTGAAGAATAGAGTTGGGTGAGAAAAGACTTGAGACAGGGAGAACAAGCATGGGGTTATTTGCTTGTCTTGACTTGTATACTAGTATAGTGATTGTGTGAGAGGGGAGAAGGGGACATATATGAGGACTATTACAAAAGTAGATTCTACTGATCTTAGCAACAGATTGAACATAATTTGAGATTTGGGGAAAACATTGAGTTCTTTTTTTTTTGAGTTTGTGACATCTGAGTTCTTTTTTTTTTTTTTTTTTTTTTTTTTTTTTTTTTTTTTTTGAGTTTGTGACATCTATAGGACATTCAATTCTGAGATATCCAACAGGAAACTGGAGATGTGATACTGGAGGTCTGGAAAGAAGTTAGGGCTAGAATGTGATAGAGGGGAATGGAAAGGATAGGTAGGCTCAAGGGTACATATCATGTGGTTTGCCATAGCAAAGGGATGAGGCACCTCTTCATGAGAAGCAGGGCTGAAGGACAAATTAGTGGGAGATTTCTAAGTCATGTGAGATAAAGAGGGGGCAACCTTTTCTGAATGGATTCTAATATTTTAGTGAAGTATGCTGCAACTTCCTTAGGAGGCTGGGAGTTGGGGGTGGTATAGGGACAAAGGGAGTGGGGAGAAGGAGAGAGATTCAACTCTAGTGGCAATATTTGTAGTTACCATGGCTCTGCTAACCTAATGTAATTGTCCTGTGTGTCTGCTTGATAGATAAGGGAGAAAGGTTCTAGTTTGCTTGAGATATGATTAACTTCTCTGAGACTTTAGTTCTAGTTGATGGTGAAGGTGATGATAATGATGATGGTGGTACTAATTTCTGTTAACCAAGGGCCAGCTTGGTATTCTGAATATTGGAGCATTTCTTCACTAAGTAAATATTAGAAATTGGGGGTGGGGATGGAAGGAAAGACCTGTGGGAAGGAAACTTTGGCCAACTTCCCTATTATGAATAGAGTTCTGTATTTGCTAGTCTGCCTGCCTTCTTGCTTCTTAAGGTAGAGTGGTCACCAAAGGACCTTTCCTCTCATATCTCAAGCATATTGTCCTATGGATTCCTGGAGAAGTCCTGGGTTGTACAGGGCTGGAACTCTAGAGAAGTATATACTTGAAACAAGGTGTTAACTCAATGGAATTAATGAGATAATGGTTCTCTAAAAGTTTACACATAATCAGTATGCTGTACTGATGTAATTACAATAAGATATATAAGGGCTAAGAAGGACTGGAAGATAGACATTTTATCTTTGACCAGCCTGGTTGCTGTCCTGCCTCCTGCACTCCTAAACTAAGATCAAGGGTGGTCCCTAGGTCCTCCAGAAAGCTAACCAGAACATTACCAGGTAATATTTCAAATATTGAGGGCAAGAAGGAATATTCATATTAGAGGCTGCCAGGGATTTGTCCTTTGATTTTTATAGATGGTTAAAAGAAAAAATTCATTATCTTCAAGTTGGAAAAGTACCCAAACTTAAAGCTTCTCTTTTTTTCACAAAACTATATCCCTCTATCTTATCAAATTCTGTTCCATAATTAACTTCTTCATAAATTTTAGTCTTCCAAAATTAACCTTGTTTTTGCCTCTGATCTTGTTCATTGATCATTGTTCTCATGATCAGTCGAGTCACCTTACCTTGTAGCCTGTACCCCATTAAAATTAGCCACCTATTGATTTCCATGTTTTCCATTATAAGTTGTAGGGTCTAATGTGTCTGGTTTTATTCCCTCCTTTTATACCAGGGACTTACCAAGTCAAGGCCATGTTTTCACTTTTCTTCTCCTGATGGGCAGAGAGGGAGCAAGAGACAGTCTCTACCTTGAATGAGCCATTTTCTTTGCCCCACATCCTTTCCACTTAATTCCCTCTTCAGACTTCTAACTATTCCTATTTCCTTAGGAATTTGGATTCCGGAAAGAAACTGATTCTGAAGACCAGTCTCCTCAAGGACCTTGCTCTACCTACTAGCAACTGACCCAATGGTGAGGAATAAAAGACTTTTAACTCGCCTTTCTGGCTATTTCTTTGCCAATCCCACCTTTAAGGGACAAGAACTGCTATCCAAGCAAATGGTGCTTTTGGATAGGTTCCAGAGAGAATTGGAGTTTCTTGTGGGCTGCTCAGTCTGTACTGAGCCCTTAGATGAGAGCACATATATATGGCAAATCATAGATCACCAGTGCCCTGGTGAGATCCTCCTTGCAAGAGTCAAGGGAACCCCTCCACATCAAGGATGGAGAAAGATTCGACGTAGACCCATCTTTCCCAAGCCCAGGAACTATAGGCTGTGCCAGTTCTACAGACGTGGGACAGGCTGCACGAGGCACGACCAGTGCACGTTTGCCAGCAGCCCAGAGGAAGCAGTGGTTTGGACTTTTGAGAGGCAGAACTATATCCCTAGGTTATGGCTAAAAGGTGAAGTGCAAAACAGCTCATACCACTGGACCCCTGAGAGCCAGAGAGCAGTTGAGAAAATTGGGGCAGAATTTGGAGGCTACTTTCAGGAAATCTGTAAGGCCTGCTTTGAGGAAAGCCCCTCACAAGTGACTCACTGGGGTCCAAAGCTGGTGTGCCCACAGCATCCGTATTCTGGCCCCATTCTGGTTCATGTAGCAAGTAAAGACCAACTGGTGGTGATCAGGCCCAAACCCCGGCGCCGAAATATCCTGGAATATTGTAATTATTTCCCTCGAGGGAAACCCTGTCGGCGTGGAGCCACCGCCTGCACCTATGCTCACAGCGATGTGGAAATGGCCGTGTGGGAAGCTGAGGCTAGAGATCATCTGCGTCGCCCCGACTTGATTCGAACCACCCTCCAGTCCGGAGGAAGGCCCGGGATCAGTGGGAGGGACGGCGGCGGCGGTCCAGCCTCTTCAGCCCGGCCCCAAGTGCTCTGCCAAGCCTGCTCTGTGTTCTACGGCTCTCAAGTGAGTTTCAAGAATCACTGCTTCTCCCCCGAGCACAAACTGAGATTGTCCTACGATCAGGCGGCCCTATGGAGACATCGGCGCCCCGTCCTTGGAGTCAGTGAATTCAAGCTGTGCCCCAGGTAAGACCCAGAGTGGGAAAAGCAGCATCTTGTTTAGCAAACACTTGTGGAGCTTGTGTGAGTTTTACCCTTCGGCTAAGCCCGAGGGCGGGGAAGGGGAGTTTGAAGCTTTTCTCGTGGCTTTCTTCTCATTTTCGCTTTTCTTTTAATCAACAAATAGTAAGCTTCCATGAGCGCAAGCGGCTGGGCTTGGATCCATTAGATCCATCTTCACAGAGTGTGGCTTACTTACCTTACGCTTACACTCAATCCTAAACCACTTCTAAGTGCGCCAGGCACTGCTCAGCTCTGGAATTCCAAAGAAAGACAAAATCGCAGACCCAAGCCTTCAAGGACCTCACATTCTGCTTTTTAAAAATGTAAACAACCACATATCAATCAAAAAATATACACAAAGGTAAATGCACAGTGTGAATGGAAACTAATCTTAGTGTGGGGGAAGGAATGGGATTTCGTGGTGGGGGATGGAGGGGAGACCAGAAAATGCCTTTTGTGTGCTAAATATGGGATTTGAGTTTTCTCAGTATTATCCCTTTTGATAATTGGAACAATTCTAGGAAGTAAGCAAGCCAGGTATTTCCCCCAATTTTCATATAAAGAAATAGACACAGAAAGGCTTAAAGTGACCTCTCCCAGATGAAAGTGATCTTTAAAAGCCAATTTCAATTGTGGAATTCCATTATGTGCATCTATAATATATATATATGTATATTGAAATAGCCTCATAGAATAATAGATTGAGAATTTAAAGGGTTTCATAAATCATCTAATTCAGTTCTCACATTTTTTCAGATGAGGCAACTGGGGCAAAATGATAGGAATTGCTCAAGGTCATATAATTTGCAAGTCTCAGAGTTAGGATTTGAAACCAAGCTTCTGATTTCAAATCTAGGATGCTTTCCACCCACTGTTCCATAGGACAGCATGGGGGAAAAGCATTTGTTGTCCTCCACCCTCAGTTGACTACTCTCTTTGGGCTCCCTTTTTGTTAGAAAGGATATCTGTCTTTATGGAGATGTATGTATCAAAGCACACTCCCTGGAAGAGCTACAGGAATGGATTCTTCGGCCATTAACCATCCAAATAAGTGAGGTCACAGCTTGGAAACATGGACTGCTCTTCTTCCAGGGCCAGCTTTTCTATGATTATCAGGAGAGTGACTATGAAGCTCTAGTGGTGAGTAGAACCCAGGGGAAAAAATTTAAGAGGAAGGACTTTAGAAGAGGGAATGATAAGGACCTGAATTTGATCCCATGGACAGTTGGGGTAGCAGTCAGTAACTTTACTAACATCCCTTTGTCTGCTCCTTATCAGAAATCTAGGTTGATACATGACATAACCATTCACTGTGGCCAGCCTCTACAGCACCAGGAAAAGGAAAAGAAATCACAATGCAGCTGGAAACTTATCATTCATTCTAAGGTTTGTGACATAGTTTGGGGGAATGGGAATGGGTCTATATGTGAAGTTTTCATACTAGTTCTAGTATTTCAGGGGCTAATCCAGCTCCATCCTGTTAATAATAGAAGCATTCACTCCAGATTATAAGATTATATGATGATTATACAATGATAAATTCTGATAGGCGTGGCACCTCTCAACAATGAGACAATTCAGACCAGTTCCAATGATTTTGTGATGAAGAGAGTCATGTACACCCAGAGAAAGGACTGTGGGAACTGAGTGTGGATCACAACATAGCATTCTTGTTTGCTTGCATTTTGTTTTCTTTCTCATTTTTTTCCTTTTTGATTTGATTTTTCTTATGCAACAAGATAATTGTATAAATGTGTATATATATATATATTACATATATATTGCTTAACATATATTTTTACTGTGTTTAACATATATTGGATTACTTGCTATCCAGGGGAGGGGTTGGGGAGAAGGGGGGCTGAAATTGGAACACAGGGTTTTGCAAGGGTTAATGTTGAAAAATCCATGCATATCTTGAAAATTGAACAGCTGTTTTTTTTTTTTTAAAGAAGAAAAAAGATGTGAGGTTGCCCATTTGAAGTATGACTGGGTGAATTAAGGGTCTAGAAGCCTTGTGCTAAAATGGATCCTGACCTCCAAGGGCAGTAGAGGAGAAGCTATGGCTTGAGACCCTGGCCTGGTTTGGGGGGAAAAGGAGGGTAGATGAGTCATACTGCTAAGGTTGTCCCATCTCTTTCCCTACCCCCTTTCTGTAGAACCGACAACCACTGAGACATGTAGCTCTCCTCAAACAGCATATGGGAGCAAAGTTCTCCTTGGTGGGTCCTGGGCTTCCACCAGGACAGCTTTATGCCCAAGGCTCAAAGTTCCGGGTATATGGTGCTGCAGTGATGACCTTCCATGTAGAGGTGCACATGGAGTGCATCACCCCTGGCAGTTACAGTCAGTGGGTGGCCTTTGACTTTGGACACCGGCCTGTCCTGGTACAGAAGCTACACATGCAGGTGGGCCAGAAGGAGGCCCCTGAAATCTTGCCCACCTCTAGCCTGAAGATGACTTACTGGAACAGTGGGGATCATCATGTGGTAACCAGTATGGACAGGACAGCAGAGCAGACAAACCTGCTTGCTAAGTACAATGTGAGTTCCCAGGAACTGGACTCCTTCAAGTTGACAGCTTCAGCCAACATCCCTATAACTCTGACCAACTATCGGGACAGGATGCACCAGTTCTTGTATGTGGAAGAAGATGCCCAGCAACAGCTCGTAGCTAGGTAAAAATGGGATAGAGGCATTGCTGGGGTAGGGAATGAAGTTGGAGGGAAGGAAGCCTGAAGCAGGGAACCCAAGAAAGGGGTGATGACAAATTGGTTAGCCAGGAGATCTGGCTCTGCCACTAGTTGGTTGTATGACCTTAGACAAACCATGTCACTTCTGGGTCTCATTTTGTTCATTTTGTTAAGTGGGGATCATAATACCCACCCCATGTAGCTAAGAGAATTTGAGAGATTCAAATAATGTACATAATGAAGGAAGATATACTGGAAAACCCTTAGTCTATAATGTTAGGAATTAAGATTTTGCTGGCAGTGTCTTGACAGTGATCTAGGGGTGAGGTGGCTGAGATCCCTATTGTGATCAATAACTATCTTGAATAAGCTGTTCTCCTCTCTCTGTGATGCTCCTATCTGAATAGGATGATCACAGTTGCAGGAGATAAGATACCAGAACAGAGAGATAGTGATGTTTGAGGGATGTTGGGTTAGAGGAGAGCCAGAGAGGTACAGCCCACTAATTCTGTTCCCTTTTCCACAGACTGAAGCTTCGGGTTCAAGGCTCATTGTCCTCTAAGGTTCAGACCTCAGCAATGGGCATGAAGTTTGAAGCACATGGGAAATCCCATTTCAAGGGACAAATTCCTTGCTCGCTGACACCAGACACAGACCAAGGCTTCTTGCTAAGCAGGGCCATCAGCACTGCTTATGTGGCACCCATCCCTGCCCGGGATAACCAAGTGTATGAAGTTCAGGTGAATGTCAAGACGGAGACTGAGCTCACTGTATGGCTCCTGCTGCCAGCCCACTGCTGCTCTGCGCTGGGGCTTGAGGATGGAGATTCTCAGCTTATGGAAATCCAGTTCCAAATTGACAAAATGGTATTCAGTAGAAGGCATCAAGCCATTGATGCACTTCATGATGAAAGAGTGGTGGTCCCCGACATACCTGCCTGTTCTCTGCCTTCTCCAACACTGTCTACCCAGGAAATTTTCTGTAATGCTAAACAGAAACAGGCCATTTCCTATATCACAGGCACAGCCAGTGAGAGTAGACAAGTGCCTCCACTGCTCATTTATGGTCCATTTGGGACAGGAAAGACATACACACTTGCCTGGGCTGCACTGGAGGTGATCAAACAGCCAAATGCCAAGGTGTTGATCTGTACCCATACCGAGAGGTAAGCTGGGCTGGGCTGGGGGCTGGGACAGGGGCTGGGACGGGGGCTGGGGCTGCCTTCTTTTGGTCAGAATTAGAACTCACTTTAACTGACACTTTATAACTGATAGGCCACTAGGTAGTGGGCCTATCCATAGATAAAGTATAACATAGAGCAGTCTAAAGGAGCCAAGTGTAATATAGTATGTGATGCACTAGAGGTACAAATATTAAAGGGAAATCAGAATTTTAGAGATCCGTCATCTATATCTAGGAATTCTCACTATGACATCCCTGCTTATAGCCTCTGAAGACCTCTCCAAGGAGGGAGTAACCATCATGTCTCCTAGGCAGGATAACTCTAATTATTGAATTTTTAAAATTTTTAAAATTCCATTCAATCTAATAAATATTTAGCATCTCCTACTATGCTAAGCTCTGAGGGACTAATAAGAAAAGATTACCTGCCCTAAAAGGGTTTCCAATCTAATGGCAAAGACTATACACCAATAGAAATTGGAAAGCTGGGTAGAGAAGGAGTCCAAGGGGTACACTGTTGTCTGGAGTTGAGACCAAGAAGAGCTACAGATGCAAAGTTTGTGGTTGTGGTTGTTTGTTCTTTCTCAGAAATGACCATGACATCAGGTAAATGATGCCATGACATGTAAGTGAATTGGATTGGAGGGAGGGCTGTGCAAGGTCACCTGCCTCACTTTCCCCTCCTGAGCCATCTGGGATCAATGGCCAGATATAGATCAAGATGACTGGAGATGGTCCTGGATGAAATGGGAGACCTTGGCCTTTTTAAGCTAAGGTCTTTAACAGATTTCAGTTTGACTGAGGCAATGCCCAATCAGCAATCAAGGCTAGATAAAACATGAGGCAGAGGTTGAATTCTTTTACCTAGTTTAAAAAAAATCAACCTGAGAGGGGAAGACCCTCAGTTGGCCAATTTCTGGCCAAAAGAGAAACAAATTGTGATTTACATTCACCTTGAGCCATTCTAGGCCCAATGACCAAGTAAATCTTAAAATCAAGGTGAAATCTATAGTCAACAAATCTAGTCAACAAACTAAAACAAAAACAACCAATTTATCTTAGGTTTCTATGATCAAAATTTAATCAAAATTTATATTTTCTCTGAGCTTCGAAAATAGGGTGAGCTGAAAGAACCAATCCTGCATTCTATAAAGGAAAGTTTTGGACGGAGTTTAGTCCTTCAGCCTTTCTGTTAGAAGACTGAAGGAGGTAGAAACATGTTCAATATCCTTGGCTGAGTTAACTGTATAGGACTGAGATTTGAAGTGATAAGCTTAAAAAAAATTCTTTTTGTAGCTACCCTACCCTGTGAGACTGAAGTTATGGACCTTTGGGGCCAAGCGATCCCTTCTCCTTATGGCAGCTTTTCAAATGTTCAAAGACAGCTTTCTAGTTCACCAGTTTTCACTTCTCCAAGTTATACTGATACAAGGTAGAAGGACTGGAGCAAAGGAGGGTCAGGCAAAATGAAGAAAGAGATGACTTTTATTGTATATGAGTGTGAACAGGAGGTAGAATGTATATGGTGAAGGAAGAACCCAAGGTGGACCTTGAAGGGAGGGACGTTAGCAGTTAAAATACTGATTGGATGATGGAGAGCTCTTCCGGAGTCTATTGGAGCCAGCTCAAATTGGACTACTTTCTGAGAATTAAAAATTTCAGTGTGGGTGTAAGGAACAAAATATCCACTGACTCACTAATAAATGCAGAAAAGATTTATGTTACAACCTTGCAAGAATGGATGAATGGAATTGTTTTCAATTGCTTATTACTTCCTTTTCTTAATCTTCCCTACTTAACCTTCCTAGGTTAATAGACTTTTGGAACCACAAAAGCATGCTTTCTTTCCTATTTTGAAACGTAAATCCGTCCCTCCATTCTCCATTAATTGGGAATTACAGAAATTACAAAATTACAAAATCTCCACCTTTCATTACACAGCCAGTCCCTAAATCCAAGAAGCTTTCATTCTTCTTTTTTTAACTTAATTTAAATATCTTTTTCCCAGTTACATTTAAAAAACAAGTGTTTTTTTTCTGGTTATATGTGAACATTCATTTTTTTTTAATACATTTCCCATGAACCATGTTAGGAGAGAAAAATCAGAAGAAAAGGGAAAAAACACAAGAGGGGGAAAAAGCAGAAAAATAAGGGAAAAAGTTAACATAGCATGTGTTATTTATATTCAGTCTCCATAATTCTCTGGATACAGATAGCATTTTCCATCCAAAGTTTATTGGAATGGCCTTGGATCATTGAACCACTGAGAAGAACAAAATCTTTCATAGTTGATCATAGCACAATCTTGCTGATACTGTGTACAATGTGTTACTGGTTCTGCTTATTTTGCACAGCTTCTTTTTGTTGTAAATCTTTCCAGGCCTTTCTAAAATCATCTTGTTCATCATTTTTATAGAATAATATTCCATTACTTACATATGCCGTAAGTTATACAGCCATTCCTCAATTGATGGGCATCTACTCATTTTCCATTCTTTGCTACCACAAAAAGGGCTGCTACAAACATTTTTTCACCTGTGGGTCCTTTCCCCTCCTTTATGATTTTTTTTAGTATAGACATCTAGTAATGGCATTTGGAACTTACATTCTTAAGGAGGAGGATGACCTGAGGAGGCAAAACTCAGAAGGCTCCTATTCAAATCTGACTCAATCTATTTGTATGTAAAATTAAGAATTGACTACACAGAACCATCTGGGAAAACTGGGCAAAGAGGGGGCACTCCTAAAATGAAATAGAATGGAATTCTTTTTTATTAATTACTCCTTCAAATCTACCTCTACTGGGGTTGGGGGCCTCCTCTCTTCAATTTACACCCCTCCTATTCACCAGGACCAGCTGTTAAACATTGACTGTGTTAAACATAGGCTCTGTCCTATGTGTAGAAGAGAATATGAGCACATGTACAGAGGTGGAAGGGGTTAGGGTAAAAACAGGGAACTAAGTAGTCTTATTAATTTTTATAGAACTTAGAATACATGAAGAAAAATAGGCTCATTTGGTAGGGTCAGGACAGATTGTGAAGGTCCTTAAATATCAAGACCAGAAATTGAAACCTGATTCAGTTTGGAATGGGCATCCACTAGAGATTTTTAAGGAGAGTAGTATTGTGATCATAGCAGTACATTGGGAAGATAACACAGCATGTGGTATGGAGAGTGAATTGGGAAAATGGCCAGACTCTACCATCTGTAAACTATCAGCAGAAAGTCTAGTTTGGAAGCTGTTGGAAATAATCTGGATGAAAAAGAGAAAAGGGCTAAATGAGGGGGAAGTGGTAATAGAGAAAAGTTGGAATAGAAACATGGAAAAGGTAGAAATTATAGGATTTGCCAATTGGTTGTATATGTGGAGTATAAAACAAGGAAGAGTCATCGATGATTTCAAACTGGGAGTGTGATATTGGTGCTGCCATTGCCAGAGATAATTAGGAAGAAGGGCAAAAGGGGGATATGATGTGTTCCTTGTTAGAAATGTTAAGTTTGAGATGCCAGTGGGAAATGCAGGTGGAACCTGTCCATTGCACGCTGGTTCTGGGAAATTGTTAGAGAAAAGACTTGATAATCAGGTTTGATATAAGGATTGATGTTATATCATACTTCAATGGAAATTGGGCTTGGGGTTATGGTCAGTATAGATAAAGGCAAGGAAATTTTGCAGGAAATTAATTCTAAATATTCTTTAGGATGTTGAGTTCTGAATTCCTAATTCTATTCTAAGAAAGGCGGGTAAGGCTGGGATGGGATTGAGGCATCAGATGATTGGTTCCTGATCATATTACTTTGTATAGAACAGAGTAATCTCCTTTCTCCCTACACAAAAGGTCATTTTTTTTCCCCTCTGATTTTGTTTTCAATTGCTTATTACTTCCCTTTTCCTCTGGACTGGCTTGCTATGTTTTCTGAAAATGTCCACTAATCTATCACTGGTGTTTCTTAATCTTCATGGCCTTGGAACAATATGCCAGGTTCTATGTCTTTCTCTGACAAGAATAGGGACTTTCTATAAATAAATTACTTTACCTGTTTGCTGCCCCTGCCCATTTTGGGCTATGTTTCCTGCCAAAGTCCATTTGATATGCTTTAAAAGGCTCTGAATTGAGGATATTATTTAAGAAGCAACTATGCTAGGGCATTACTATGTTGGGTGACAGAGAAGAGAAGATGGAAATAAATTTAAAAGCCTATAGTTTACCTATACAAAATTGGACTAGGGCTGGAACAGGGTTGGACCAGGATTAAACTGTTCATTTTGATTAAGTTTAGATCAGTATTGGGAGATGGTTAGACCAAGGTTGGTTGGACTGAGATAGGACCAGGATTAGATCATGGTGAGAATATATTTTTAACATATTTAACATGTATTGGTCAACCTGCCATCTAGGGGAGGGAGTAGAGGGAAGGAAGCGAAAAGTTGGAACAAAAGGTTTTGCAATTGTCAATGCTGAAAAATTACCCATGCATATATCTTGTAAATAAAAAGCTATAATAATAATAATAATAATAATAATAATAATAATAATAATAATAATAATAAAAAGATCATGGTTATCTTGGACTTGGACCAAGATTAGACCAAAAATGGACTTGAATTGGACTAGAATTGGACCAGAATTGGATCATCACAGCTAAAAGAGATGAGACTAGATACAGAACAGAACCAAATCGGGATTGGACTAGGCCTGGACCAGCATTAAAGTAAGATTAGGTTCTGTTGAACTTGGTGTGAAGAACAAACTAAACTGAACCTTTTATAAAATCCTATATTCTTTGCTTTTGTCAATTCTTTTATCTAGGCAAAAATAGCTTTTAAAAAAATCCCAATTTACCAAAATTAGAGGGAGAGATTTTGTTTTGTTTTTTTCCTAGTGGTAAGGTCAAGAAAGAGAAAATTTTGAATACCCTGCCCAGGGATTAGGAAAGGTTGATGGCAACCATTTTCCCAACCCCAGTAGAGGTAGATTTGAAGAAGTAACAAATAAAAAGAATTCCATTCCACTTCATCTTAGGAATGCCCCCTCTTTGTCCAGTTTTCCCAGATGGTTCTGTATAGTCAATTCTTAATTTTAGTACAGAAATTGACTGAGTCAATGACATACATAATGGCTAATGCACAGATTTCTTTGAAACACATTGTCAAACTGGTAGGAAAAAACTACCTTCCTCTCTCAGGTCTGATTCTGCCATCCCCAAGTTCACCCAGTGGTAAGTTCACCCTGGTCGCCCAGCAATTAAACTTTTATGATGGATAACCAACAAATCAGATAATTACATTTGACTAATTAGAAGAAATAAAATTCCTAAACAACTTTGAGAGTGAGATTCCCTCTTTTTGCATGTTTCTCTATTTCCTATCCGATCCCTTGTCTCCATCTTTCCCTCTCTCCTTTCCCTTAACAAAATGCTTAGCACACTGTGTAATAAATGCTTCTTGACAGATGATCAGATTTCCCTCAAGCACTTTGGACCTCTCCTTTGCCTCTCTGACATTCTGCTTTGCATGGTACAGTTTGGCTACT
This sequence comes from Sarcophilus harrisii, assembly GCF_902635505.1. Taxonomy (NCBI): domain Eukaryota; kingdom Metazoa; phylum Chordata; class Mammalia; order Dasyuromorphia; family Dasyuridae; genus Sarcophilus; species Sarcophilus harrisii. The sequence goes on from NC_045427.1 coordinate 226,127,252, forward strand.
GGCAAAATGTAACCTCTCTGAGAGACAGAGATTATCGTTTTTTCCCCTTTTATCCCTAGTGCATGCACTTAATTAGCATAGTACCTTGAACATAGAAAGCAGGAAATATTGTTGAATTAAATTAATTGAAGGAATCCTACAGCCTCACTCCTTAACCCTTTTTGCTTCCCTAACTGCAGTGCTGCTGATGTCTACATCCGGGAGTACTTTCATGTTTATACCTCAGCTGGACACCCTGAAGCCATGCCCTTGAGGGTCAAACACATTGAGAGCATCTTCCATGAGACGGACCCAACCACACTGCAGTACTGCTGCCTTTCAGAAGATGGGTGCTCTTTCCGCTTCCCAACCCAGGATGAGCTGGAGCAGCACCCCATTATTGTCACTACCACCACTGCCTCCCACAGCCTTCATGTGCCCCCTGGCTTTTTTTCCCACATCCTCATTGATGAGGCTGCTCAGATGTTAGAGTGTGAAGCAATAATGCCACTGGCTTATGCTACCCAAGACACACGCGTGGCCCTGGCTGGGGACCACTTGCAAAGCACCCTCAAAGTCTTCAGCGTGGGTGACAGGAAGTCTGCGGACCATTCACTATTCAATCGACTGTTCCAGTATTATCAGCAGGAGACTCATCAATTGGCTTCCCAGTGCAGAATCGTCTTCCATGAAAACTACCGAACCACCAAAACCATCATTCCCTTTGTACTTCACAATTTCTATGGGACCAGCAAAATCCTCATAAAGGATAGTGGAATCCCTGACCATCCCTGGCAATTCCCGCTTATGTTTTGCTGTGTGTCTGGTACTCCTGAGAAAGATATCTCGATGACATCATGGTTAAACAAAGATGAAATAGCGGAAGTCATTAAGAGAGTACAGAAATTCTATCAGGACTGGGACTGCCAATGGGGCAGCCGTGATCAGAAGCAAATTTGTGTTGTGTCCCATGGTTCTCAGGTAATTGGCCCCTTCTTTCCTCTCTGTCTTCTCTCTGCCATAGGGATATTAGTTAGAATCTTGATTTGCAAACAGCCATCCAGGACCTTACCTATATATTTTTCTTTAAAAAAATTTTTGGTTATAATTTGTTGTTACATTGCCTAATTTCTTCTATTACCCCTCTCTGTTTGAGTCACTTCATATAACAAAGACCATTGTTAAAAGGAAAAAAATAAGGATAAAAAGTAGGGGAAACTTTAACAAAACTGATAATCAACAGATTTGGGGTTTTTTTTTAATCTATAAACTTTACCTCCAAACCACAGTTGTTCAGAATATCCTATGGACACCCTGGGAGCCCCATAGTCCTTCAAGAAATCCTTGGGCAGTAGTATGTATGCATAGGAATGGGGAGGATGGATGGAGAAGTAATCCTATTTGAATCCTTTTGGGATCTAAACATTTCTCCTCTGAAGAAAAGGAGTGAGATCTGAAGTTTTTTTTCATTGTCATCAATGATTCATCTTTATCAAGCATGTTTCCAGATAAACATTCTCAAAAGGCAGATTGCAAGGCTCGTCCCAACCCATACTGACTGTGTGATATTGTGAAAGTAACTTAACTTCTCAGAGCCTTCTAGGCAACTCTCCAAGAGGAGATGCCATCCTGTACTGATAGAGGATTTCCTCAACTAGGAGTTCCCAATACTAATGGAATCTCAGGTCTAGTCCTTGCCCTGATCTTTATCTTTATAATAGAGGAGCACAGTAGAATAAAACAACTACCTTTAGAAACATCTCAATAATTCCTGTTTCTGATCACAAGTGCCAGTGTCTCTTAGGGGAGAGTAGAAGCAGTGCAAAATTAAGGGGAAACCCCATGGCCCAGCAGAATGAAGCTAGGGGAACTTTTCTCTGTGTAATCTAGGAAGGTTGCATAGTAGAGGTGGGATTTTTAAGCTATGAAATGATCTGAGGAAGGAGTGGTACTGGACAGAGACAGAGTATATAGTGATGGATTCTTTCCCCAAGAGAAGACCTCAGACAGTCGCATATGGTTCTGATGGTGTTTGTGTGGAGGCTGAGGTCTGAACCCTGAGTTTGGTCACATAGGGTGGGAGTCCTGAGGAAGGAACTTATTATGAGTTTCTTAACCTCCACACCCCTGTTGCTCTCTTTCCCAGGTAAAAAGACTTAAGGAGGAACTGAGGAAGAAACAACTGGAAGAAGTGGTAGTGGAGAATTCTGAAAATATGCCAGGTGAGTATTTGTATTAGAGACATAAAATTGGAAGGGAAGCTCTGGAGTGAAGGGGAGAGAGTAAAGGACTCCATTTGAGCTGTCTTTTTAGCTGTTCATTTAGACCGTCATTAAATGGCTAATCATCATTCTCACTGTCAGACTCCTGAGCAAAGGATAGTGGGGGGTCCTGCTTTCAAAGGACTGTTTTAAATTAAGAGACATATTAAGGACATTAAAAGGGAGCTGAAGTAGGGTAAGAAGTAGGGTAGAGGGAAGATCTCTCTTGGATCCTACTACCTAGATATCTTAATAACCTTTATTTTACAGCAAGAAAGTACACATCTTCTTCAAAACTATGCCTATTTGGAGGATTTCCAAGGGTCAATCCAAGATGGTAGAGTAGAAGAAGTACATAGCTAATCTCTTCCAACATTCACCTCCAAATGACTTTAAATTAAATTTGGAGTGACAGAACCAACAAAAGGTCAAGTGAGGCGTTCTTCCAGCCTGAGATAACTTAGGAGGTTGGAGGGAGAGATCTGTGCCCTAAGAGTAGAAACTAGCCCACATGGATACATTGGTGGTGGATGGCACCACATGTGCCACTAGATGATGGCAACAGAAGCAATAGGTGCTTTAGGCCTTCTCAAGCTAGAAATGGTAAGATGACCTGGCAATCCATCAGAAAAAGATTAAAGGGGACCTTTTTGCTAGGACTTGAGGCTGTTTGGAAACTCCATTGCCAATACCCACTTCTAAATCATAGTTAGTGGATAGAGAAGAAAACTTTTTGGTCAAGGAGGAGCAGGGACCCTGAGGAACTGTATCTCTTTCAATCCCAAGGGTACAAGATCCCTGCAAAGTTGTATTGATTGCAATCTCAAGAGATCAGAGGCCCTTTATGTATAAGAACCATTGTGTAGACCAGGAGAGTAGATGATCACATTTTTCCCCAGATCACACCCCTCTGGAAGAACCAAAAACTCCCATATTCCCCAAACCAGTTCTGAAAACAGCAGTGTGAAAAATTCTAAAGCTTGAAACTAAGTCAAGAAATTGGCTAGAAAATGGACAAATGACAAAAAAATAAAAAAGAACCTGATGACAAAAAGTCACTATGATGATAGGGAAGATTAAAACACAAACTCAGAAGATGATGAATCAAAAGAGCTAAAAGTACACCTGAAAAGGGAAAAAGTGAATTGGACACAAGCTGAATAAGAATTCCTGGAAGAGCTAAAAAAAATTATATTAAACACTTAATAAGAATGGTAGAGAAGAAATTGGATAAAGAAATGAGAGCAAGGGGGAAAATATTATGAAAAGATAACAGCAGCAAGAAATAGAAAGAGAAATTCCATTTAAAATAACTGCAGACAATATGAAATACTTGGGAGTCTATTTGTCAAGACAAACCCAGGGTCTATATAAACATAATTACAAAACATTTCACACAAAAAAGAAAGATTTAAACAATTGGAAAAATATTAATTGCTCATAGAGAGGCCAAGTCAATATGACAATTTGATTTAAATGAATTTACTTATTAAGTGCCCAAACTACCAAAAACTTATTTTATAGAGCTAGAAAAAGGTAATAATAAAATTCACCCAGAAGAAAAAGGTCAAGAATATCAAGGGATCATTTTTTTAAAATGGGAAGGAAGTACCTGATTTCAAACTGTATTACAAAGTAGTAATCATGAAAACAATATGATACTGGCTAAGAAGGAGAATGATGAATTAGTGGTAATATGTAGTAGCAAATGACCATAGTAATCTAGTGTTTGACAAATTCAAAGACCTAAGCTTTTGGAATAAGAATTCTCACTATTTGACAAGAATTGCTGGGAAAACTAGTAAGTAGTTTGGCAGAAAATAGGTACAGAACAATATCTCACACTTATACACACACACACACACACACACACACACTCAAAGATAAGATCAAAATGGATAAATAATTTAGACATAAAGAGTGATAGCATAAGTAGATTAGGGGAGCATGGGAAAATGGATCTGCCAAAGAAGAGTTTATTTCCAAATAATAGATAGAAAGGATCATAGGAAATAAAATGGAAATTTTTGATTACATGAAATTAAAGGATTTTGCACAAACAATATGAATGCAGCCAAAATTAGAAGGAAAGCAGGAAATCACAGGGAAAAAATTATATCAAGTTTCTTTGATAGAGGCCTCAGTTCTACCATTCTTTTATTTTTCATTTTTAAAATTTATTTTTATGTATTTATTTTTCCCAGTTACATGTAAAATAACTTTTTTGTGGGGGGGGGTTATACATGTACATTTATTTTTACATGTTTTCATATGAATCATGTTGGAAGAGAAAAATTAAAACAAAAGGGAAAAATGATGAAAGGAAAAAAAATAGAAGAAAAAAAAATAAACACAGCATGTGTTGTTTTGCATTTAATCTCCATACTTTTTCTCTCTGGATGCAGATGATGTTTTCCATCCAAAATTTATTGGGATTGCCTTAGATCACTGAACTGTTGAGATAAATTTAGTTTATCATAGTTGATCACAGCACTATCTTGCTGTTGCTGTGTACAGTGTTTTTCTGGTTCTACTTGTTTCACTCAGCATCAATTCATGTAAGTTTTTCCAGGATTTTCTGAAACCAGCCCACTCACCATTTCCCATACAACAATAATATTCAATTACCTTCACATACCATAACTTATTCAGACATTCCCCAGTTGATGGGCATCTACACATTTTCCAATTCTTTACCACCACAAAAAGAGCAACTACAAACATTTTTGCACATGTGGGTCCTTTTCCCTCTTCTATGATTTCTTTGGGATACAGGCCCCAGTAGTGATACTGGGATCAAAGGGAATGCAGCATTTTATACCTCTTTAGGCAAAGTTGCACATTGTTTTCCAGAATAGTTGGATCATTTTACAACTCCACCAACAAATAGGAAAATAATTCAAATTTATTAAAATAAAAGCTATTCCTCAGTTGATAAAAATGGTCAAAGGATATGAACAGGCAGTTTCCCAAAAAAGAAATTAAAGCTTTCAATAGTTACATAGGAAAAAATTATTTACATCAATTCAAGAAATTCAAATTAAAACAACTCTTAAGATACAACCTTACACCTATCAGATTGGTTAATCAAAGAAAAATGATGAATTTGGAAAAATTGCTACATTGACGCATTGTTGGTAAAGCTATAAAATAGTCCAACCATTCTGGAGAGGAATTTGGAAGTATACTTAAAGGGCTATAAAAGTGTACATACTCCTTAGTCTAGAAATACCACTATTAGACCCCAAAGAGATCAAAGAAAAGAGGAAAGGACTCTTTGTGCAAAAATATTTGTAGCAACTCTTTTTGTGGTGGCAAATAATTGGAAATTGAGGAGCTAGCTGCCCATTGTTTGGGGAATGACTGAAGAAGTTATAGTATTTTATTATGATGGAATATTATTGTGCTATAAGAAATGATGAGCAGAATAGCTTCAGAAAAACATACTATGTCTTATATGAACTGATGCAAAGTGAAGTGAGCAGAACCAGAGGAATATTGTACACAGTAACAGCAATATTTTAAAGATCAACTGTGAAAGACTTAGCTACTTTGATCAAGACAATGATATAGGACAGTTCCAAAGGACCTATGATGAAAAATGCTATTCATCTCCAGAGAACTGATGAACTCTGAATATAGATCAACACTTTTATCATACCTAATACTCTGAGAATAGATCATATTTTTAAAAACTACTTTTCTTGTTTTTTTGCACGTGTGTATTTTTTCTTTGCAACATGGCATGTTACATGACTTCACATGTATAATTGATATTATATTTCTTATCAAGGCATAGGGGAGGGGAGTAAAGAAGAGAATTTGGAACTTAAAATTTTATAAAATTAACATTAAATTTTTTACATGTAATTGGGAAATATTTAACAAAAAATGTATTAATGTTTGCCTACCGTTTTAGGAAGAGTGGAGGGGAAGGAGGGAGAGTGAAAAATCTGGAATTCAAAATCTTATAAAAATGAATGCTAAAAATTGTCTTCACATGAAATTGGAAAAATAATATCAAAATAAAATAAAATATATTTTTTACTTTAAAAAAAAAAAGAACTAGTCCTATTTGGAGGGTCCAGGACTAAATGTCTAAAAGCTCTGACTTTGGTTGCTTCTTTTCCCTATGATGGGAAATTGTCCCAGGGTAGTTTCCACTGCTTCTTCCAGCCCTGCCCTAATTTCTTAGGGTCATCTGACTCCTCTCCCCTTAGGAGTTCCTACATAATATGACTGTTCTGATTTTTTGGTCTTGGCTTTTTATCTAGGTCGTGAGTTCCGAGTAGTCATCCTCAGCACAATACATACCCAGGACAGCCTGCTCAGCAATTCAGCCACTCACCTGGAATTCTTCAATGAGCCCCGATTACTTAACACAGTGATGACCAGGGCCCAATCACGGCTGGTTGTTGTGGGTGATCCCAGTGCCTTATGTGCCTTTGGACACTGCAGAGAGATATGGAAGAGATTTATTCAAAGGACATTAGAGCAAGGCAATATACTTCCTTCATTCCTCAAAATGGAAGATATGGAGCCAAGTTCCTTGCTATGTTTGGCCTGGCAAAACAGAATGGATACTGGGACTACAGCCAGGGAGGATTTAGAAGAAGAGGATTTAGAAGAGGAGGATAACTACGGTGTTGTTACCTCCCAGGCATCTGATGCTATACTCTGTGCTGATGACTCTATCCTGGAAGAATTGCTGGCAGAGACACTACCTAGGAACTAATGGGATTGATGGGACTGGCTTCTATATTTGATATTCTATGGCCTACCTTCTCTCCATTATAACAATATTTAAGTTTTCCTGTGCCAGTGTTGGAAAAATACACAATGAGCCCAAGAGAGAATCTATTAAGAGGATCAATATTGAAAAATTACCCATTTATATGTTTTATATATAAAAAGCCTTAATTAAAAAAAAAAAGAACCTATAAGAACTGTGAACTGATTAAATAGGTTTTAAAACAGAAATATAGCTTAAAGATTTAGATAATGGCAGGGAATTTGCCTCTTTGTAAATTTAGGAATAAGATACATATAGTATGTCAAATGTTACCAAGTTATAACATATTCAGACTTAAATTCAGTAGTCACTAAATGTTGCTTTCACACCTACCTCACACAGGTAACTTTGTTGACCTATATTTGTCCAAAGCAGCTGCCACTGAAGTCACTTGGAGTTAGACTTAACCTGACCATCTCTGTCACCTGAACCTTCAACAGCAGGAAGCATCTATGTCTATAAATCCTGCTTAATTAATTTAAAGTGCTGGATACGCATAAGCAATTATTTTCCCTGGTCACAGAATGCCTATTTGTATGTACCAATAGTATTTATTTATGTCATGAATATTCTGGAATCATATACAAAAGAGGTTTGCAATAAAACTGTAAATTCAAACAGGCTGCTTTTATTTGACTTCTATTCTTCCCCCACTTTTTTATTTTAATAGTATTTTATTTTTTCAAATACATGCAAAGATAGTTTTCAATATTCACCTTTGCAAAAGCTTGTGTTACAAACTATTCTCCCTCTCCTTCCTCCACCTCCTCCCCACACAAGCATATCCAATATAAGTTAAACATGTGCAATTCTTCTAAACATATTTCCATATTAATCTTGCTACACAAGAAAAATCAACAGAGGAAAAAAACACAAAAAAAACCCCAGCAAGCAAACAATAACAATAAAAAAGGTGAAAACACTATACACATTTTTGATCCACATTCAGTCTTCATAGTTCTCTCTGGATGTGGATGGCACTTTTTATCACAAGTTTATTGAAATTGCCTTGAAACCTTATTGTTGAAGAGAGCCAAGTTCATCACAGTTGATCATCGCATAATCTTATTGTTACTATGTATAATGTTCTTTTGTTTCTGCTTACTTTACTTAGCAACAGTTCATGTAAGTCTTTCCAGGCTTTTCTAAAATCATTCTGCTCATCATTTATTTCCACTACATTCATATACCATAATTTATTCAGCGATTCCCCAACTGATGGGCATCCACTCAATTTCCAGTTCCTTGCCACTACAAAAATGGCTGCTACAAACATTTTTGCACATGTGGATCCTTTTCTCTTTTTATGGTCTCTTTGGGGTACAGACCCAATAGAGACACTGCTGGGTCAAAGGGTATGCACAGTTTGATAACCTTTTGGGCATAGTTCCAAATTGCTCTCCAGAATAGTTGAATCAGTTCACAACTCCATCAATAATGTATTAGTGTTCCAGTTTTCCCACATTACCTCAACATCCATCATTATCTTTTTTTATCATCTTAGCTAACCAAGTGGCATGAAGTACTACTTCAGAATTGCCTTTATCTGCATTTTTCTAATCAATAGTGATTTAGAGCATTTTTTTCATATGACTAAAAATGGCTTTAATTTCATTGTCTGGGAATTATTTGTTCATATCTTTTGATTATTTATCAGTTGGGGAATGGCTTATATTCTTATAAGTTTGAGTCAATTCTCTATATATTTTAGAAATGAGACCTTTATGAGAAACACTGAATATAAAATTTCCCCCCAGTTTTCTGCTTCCCTCCTAATCTTGGATACATTGGCTTTGTTTGTTCAAAACCTTTTTAACTTAATGTAATCAGATTCATCCATTTTGCATTTTATAATGTTCTGTAGTTCTTCTTTAGCCATAAATTCCTCCCTTCTCCACAGATCTGAGAGTTAGACTATTCCTTGTTCTCCTAATTTGCTTATAGTATCACCCTTTATGTCTAAATTATGAACCTATTTGACCTTATTTTGGCATAGGGTATTAGATGTTGGTCAATGCCTAGTTTTTGCCATCCTATTTTCCAGTTTTCCCAGTGATTTTTGTCAAATACTGAATTCTTATTCCAGAAGCTGGAGTTTTGGGGTTTATTAAATACTAGATTACTATAGTCATTGACTATTGTGTCTTATAAAATTAACATATTCCCCTGGTCCAGTACTCTAGTTCTTAGCCAGTACTGAATGGTTTTGATGATTGCAGCTTTATAATATAACTTTAGGTCTGGTAGAGCTAGTTGGCTTCCATGTTCCAAAAGAACTGTAATATAGTCACTTTTCCTCAAGGAATATTACATTTGTTTCCCATCAGTGCTTGCTCAAAGATCTTGGTGGGGGAAAGGCTGGCATTTTGTCATTTTTTTGTATATCACGTCATATGCTACTTTTTTAATCAGTATATGTTGGATCTTTTAATTTAAAATTTAAAAAAATTCATAATAAATGTCACTTCACTATAAAGGATTTTTAAATTCATCAAGTTTAATTAAAAATATTCTACTTTATATAATCAGCTATTCTATGTATCACAGAATCTGTGATATGTCCCAAACTTTAAAGAAATTCATTTAGGGAACTTATTATTTTGATCCAATTTCATGCAACAAACATCAGTTAGGTTTTTCTGGGGATTCAGACAAAAAACCAAACACAACTCTGTCTACAAGGATGTTATATCCTTGGAGGAGAGAATTCTATATACATGTAGAGTAAGGAAATACAAAAACAATTTATAGTGGTGAGGAGAGCTAACAACTAGGAGATTCAGAAAAGACTTGCCATAGAAATTGACTCTTGAAGGAAATGAAAGATTCCTAAATGTGGAAGTAAGGAGAGAGAACAGCATCAAGCAGTTGGAAAACAGCATCAGAATCACAGATGTGATGAGTCCACAACTGAATAGAAACAATAAGTCAAAAGCCCCACAAGGTGGATGGAAACTGCTACTAGACTTCAAATTTCATGAAGAAAGAGACTTCATCTTATCTATATTTTGTCTCTTACCATAAGGAATAACATAATACTCTATTATAAATATTTAAAATTTGCTAAACCGGTGAATTAAATGAAAAAGGAAATAAATGAAAAATAAAAAGCATCTATTAAACATTTACTATGTCCCAACCACTGTGCTAAGTATTAGGCATGCAAATAGAAAAAAAAAAAAAGAGTTCCTATTTTTAAGCAGCTAACACTCTAATTGGAAAAGGTGACTCATGGAAACTAATTCATCCCATGATGGATATAAATGCTCAGAAATATTAAAGGCTTCAGTGGTAGTGCAAATGACAAGGTCCTAAGGTGCATCAGCAAATCAGATACTAAGCCTCAGTATCAGTGGCAGAGGCCTGATGGTCCTCCATCTCACTGGAAGACATGTAGCTGGTGATTCTTGGCTCATCAAGTGGTACAAGCAGCCAATTCACTCTTCCCAACTGACTTATCAAGGGGGGGGAGGGACTAGGCAGGCCCAAGTTAAGGAAGGGATAAAGGAAAAATAAGAGGGGAAGAAAGAAATGCAATTTAATTCAGTCAACAAAAATTTCTTAAGTACACGTGAATGTGTATGTATGTGTACATGTGCAAGGTTCTGAGCTAAACTAGTAACACAAAGACAAAATAAAAAATAATTGTTATTCTCAAGAAGCCTACTTGCTAATCTCCATAGATAACATCCCATCTCCTGCCTGCATGCGCTTTGTAGAGGTTTTCCCTCCTATCTCCATCATTTTGTATTGATTTTGTATATATTATATTATATGACTATGGATTTTAGAAGTGGAAGCATTTCAGAAGTTATTTGGGGCAATTTTCTTCTTTTACAAGTGAGAAAACTGAGGCCCAAAGATATTGAATGATTTACCCAAAGGGAGGCAGGTTGAGTGGGCAGCCCAGATGGTGCAGTGGCTACAGCATCAGGACTACATCTCATCTACATGAGTTCAAATCCAGTCTCAAACACTTACTAGCTATGTAATCCTGAGCAATTCCTTTACCTACCTTACCATTGTTTGCCTCAATTTCCTCATCTGTTAAATGAACTAGAGAAGGAAATGGAAAATCACTCCAATGTCTTTGCCGAGAAAAGCCCAAATGGATCAGACATGATTTAAATGACTGAACAATAAGAAGACTGAAAATTACAAAACCGTTTTTGAATCTCATCCGATTCCCAAACATTCTTTGCATTACACTAATCAGAGTTATGAATGTCTAATTATCATACCCTGCCCTTAAACCCTCTTAACATGTAGTCTCATTCTGGGCAGAAACTAACTCTTATATTTGCATCCTCACCTAGTGGATACTTAATAAATATTTCATAATGGATCAGTATATAGTTGATCATTGAAGAAAGAAGGAAGAAGAAATTATAGGAAGCATCATCAGCAAAGGTATCCCCAGAAGAGATAACATATCAGCTGAGCCTTGAAAGAAACTAGACAGCAATGCATTCTAAGCATGGGGGACAGTCTGGGTAAAGGCCCAAGACAATTTCAAGGACTAGGGATTCCAAATTTGGGAAACATAAAGGAATTCAGCTTGACTGGTAAATAAGTGTATGTGAAGGCAAGCAGGAAGGCAAGAAGCCTAGAAAGGAAGCCTGGAACCAAATTTGGAGGAACTCTCACCACTAAATTGAGGAGTTTGTGGCTTATCCTAGAAAAAAATAAGAAGCTATTTCTTGGATAGGACAGTGGCTTGGTCAGATGTGTGTGAGGAAGATTCTGTGGGCAGTTGTGAGGATCCTAGAAAAAGGAGAGAGTGGAATCCAAGACTCCAACTAGGAGGCTGCTGCTATAATCCAATTAAGAAAAAATAAGGGTGAAAGGGGAATGGTAGCAATGTGAATGGCAGAGACACTATGGAAGGAAAATTAACAAGATCTGTCAACTGAATAATAATTATAATTCACATTAATAGTGTACTTTCCTCAGGGAAAAAAACTGGCTGAGGTAAGTTGAATACAATTATTCTCATTTTAAAAATAAGCATACTGAGGTCCAGAGAGTGAAGTAAATTGCCAAAGTCATATAGCTGGTCAATGGCAGAGCCAGAACTTAGAGCCAAGTCACAAACTCAGAACAAGAAGGAATCTTAAAGCTTATCCATCCAATAGCCTCATTTTATGAAGAAAGAAACTGAGACTGAAGAAGAATTGTGCCCAAAGTAATACAATTTGTGGCAAAATTGGGAGAAGGGGACATTGAGGGGCAGGGCACATGGATTATCAATCTCCTCCCTCTCAGACCAATGCTCACTTTACTGCATGATCCTTGGTGTCCTGAATCCCAGTCTGATGCTTTTTCTACAGCAGTGATAAGCAGGTACAGGGCCACGTAGGGTGTGAGAAGTAAATCACTTGGAGTCTTACTCTATTTAGTTCAATCAGTATTAATCAATTTGATATGATTCTATAGGGGTATGATTAGTGATTATAAGTTCCCCAGCAGTGTGAGCTGCAGATTCTAAGATCACTTGATCAATCACAGGAAGTTAAGCAGAGGCCCTCCACCCTTGTTTTTGCTTGTCATGGTGTCCAAGCCCAGTGTGACAGAAGGGACTCAACTATATGGAAAGTCCTCCAGTTTACTGTTGTCCCTCCAGACCATGCTTTCTTGTCCAACACAAGCAAGGGTCCATCCTAGGACTACTTAGATCACTGACTGATCGCTTGTATCATCTCCTCCTGCCTAACCTTGTATGGAGATTCACTCAGTTCATGACCTTGCTGACATTATTTTGCTTACTTTAGTTTTTGTGTTGTATGTTATTTGATGCAATTATTCTCTATTTGGTATAACTGTCTTTGAATGTCTGGATATCCATCACTATAAAAATAGAATCCTGGAAGAAGGGGGGCACCTCAGATCATGAGGAATATCTGAGGTCCACTTCATCCTCATTAGCGGGGACCATGAATCTTTTAATAAAGTGCCATTGGTTCAGAGCTCTGCCTCAGACTTTTATTGTAGATGGGACAATTTTAACCCCCACACTGGAGAACTCTGCTCTTCTTCAGGTCCTCATACAGCTGGCTGTCAGCGGGGCTCTTCCTGAGAAACTTGACTCTATCTCAGACTCTGTGAACTCTTCCTTCCTGGTCCTCTTCCTAATTACTCCCATCGCCTTCACTTCACACTTTTATCAGATTGCATCAAAGCCAACCTGGCACAAGGAGAGGTTTCCTTGGGGCTTCAGGTTTGTGGCACCTTGCTGCTGACCTGTTTTCTGCTCTATCCTAAGCAAAAATAGGCAAGGAGTAGAAGAGATAGAGTGTAGGAGCAAATCCAAGTAATTCCATTACTCCACATTGCCTTTCATTCTCAATGGGATTGTGGACAGTTAGCACTTTGAATCCAAGGATTCTTATCAGCATGATGATAAAGTTGGGCTAGATCACGGCAATACAGATACAGAGCCTTATATACTATCATCTCTAAAGGCCCTTTCAGTTCACAGTGGTATGGTTTGACATACCCTGGCTTCCAATGACTCCATTACTTTCCTGACAACAAGTTTGCTTTTTTAAAAAATCATAATTGAAATACACTTACTGTAATTAGGTCACTATTATAATATTAATAAACACTTTAAAAATACCAACAATATGTCATCTCTGACACTCAGAATAATATTTGTAATTCAAGATACCCAGTATAAGCAAGTGATAAGACAATACCAAGAGGGAAAAGAACGGAAAAGAAAAGTGGGCACTTTCTACCTATTAGGGACCATTTTGAACCTGTTCCTTGGTCAGGAAGATCTGAATTCAAATATGATCTTAGACATTTACGAATTGTGTGACCCTGGGTTAGTCATTCAATCTGTCTACCTCAATTTCCTCAACTGTAAAATGGGGATAATAATAGCACCCACCTGCCAGGAATGTTCTGAGGATCAAATGAGATCCTAATGATGAAGATTATTTTTTAGCTATTATTAATATTATTTCATCCAATCATCCTAGGAATAATTTCCTTTCAAAAACTTGAAAATAGTGACACCAAGTGGTTGAAACCAATACTGTGTGACTTCTTAATAAACCTCAAGATTGTGGTTCCTTAGGCTTTTTTTCACTTCTACCCCTCACTTCCCTTCCACAAACAGAAACTACTCCATTCAAGGTATTATATTCGGCACTGAAGATACAAAGAAAGAAATCTATAAAACACGTCCCCAAATGGAAATCATACAAGATAGTGGACAACAAAAGTCAAGGAGAAGGGCTAAGCAAAAATTAGAGGTGAGAATACCTTTAGATGAGAAGTTGAAATAATAATGGCTCATTTAAATAACAATCAACACTTTCCAAAATGGTCTTATTTATACACACACAGATATATACATATATATATTATAATTAATTTATATAGATAGACATATTATATATACATATATCCATTTAATTATGACAAATGTCCTCTGAGATGAAGGGTCCAATATGATAATTCTCATTTAGTGTTGGGAAAACTCATGTTCCAGAGAAGCAAATTGTTTTTTCAGGCTTGGAATTCAAATCTAAATCTTCCCTGTCTTTCAGTCCAGTACTCTTTTTTTTTATATATATATCCCCTTGCTTCTCAGGGTTTTCTGAGAGTGACATCAAAAAAGGTTTTGTCTGGGGGCAGCTAGGTGGTACAGTGGGTAGTGCACCAGCCCTGAAGTCAGGAGGACCTGAGTTCAAATATGACCCAGACACTTAACACGTCCTAGCTGTGTGACCCTGGGCAAGTCACTTAACCCCAATTGCCTCAGGAAAAAAAAGTTATCTGGAATGTCAGAGGGGAAGGACTCCTTTTGAGATTAGAACTGATATTTAGGAGTCTGTTATCTAATAATTATATTTTATAATGTTATTCCCCAAATGCATTACCTTTCAGTAATTCACAAGGCAATTCATCTTACTTTTGTCTGCCCAAATCTTATCCAGGAATGCTAATCTTAGTAAGTTTAGCTTGGTACCCAAAGCCTTATACAATCAGGCCCCACTCAACCCTTTTTATCCTTATCACCTGTTACCACACAAAGAAAGCCAGAGCTTGTGGAGCAAGTTAGCAGTAGCTGCTGACAATAACCATCAATTACTGCATTTACTTCCATACTATTGGCAACAATCTTTTTCCTAGTCTAAGGTGCCTGCAAAGTGTAGATAAAAGCTTAGCGAGCTGTCATATGTGGGTTAGTGTTTATGAATTTACCCACTGTGCTGCTATTTACAATGCTGATGAAAGAGAAAAAGACATAGCTATATGAAAGCTTTTTTGGTGACTCGCTGAGCAGTAGGGTGTACAGAGGCCTGTCATTTGTCGGTGGATTTCCTGTGGTATCTCTATTTTTGTAGGACAGCGAGAGAGTTTTTTTGAGTTGACAAAAGGTCTTAGACATAGAAAATACCAAGCATTTGAACAATGATGACTTTATCACAAGGTCAATAACAGGTGCTTCTTTTTTATACTTCATGAGCCTTTTCCCTGTCTTCTGGATGTACCTGTGATATGAGGCTGAAACTCTTGATCAGATCATTCTCTCTGAGACTGTCTTGATTAGCATATCTTTAGACAAATCTGAGACCTAGTCTGTCAAGTGGATTCCACCTGACTCCTCCATTACCCCTCCCTGACTTCTCCTCACTCCTCCCTTTATTCCCTAAATCCTGCCTTCATTTCTCTCTTCTCCCCAGAGACCTTAAAAATCAGGTTCTACCAAAAGCAAATTGCTCATTCATTTATGATTCTGCTTGCTACTTGCATTGGCTTGAACATGTAAATAAAACAGCAAATCTTTGTAACCTGTAATGGATGCTTATTACATAATTTTTTTTCAGTGACTGAACTATTATGCTCTCCCAAATCTATTTCATATATATTTTTTTTACTCCTGCATTTACTACCATTTTATCTGTATCAGATGATGAGAGTATTAATAACTGCCATTCCTTCTCAATACAATCCCCTGATCTGGATGGTTACTTACTATCTGTACCCATCCTAAGCACTACTTTAAAATCCCAATATATTTTACATTTTTTTTCCTCAGCCTTTGATTAGCTCTCTTCTCTTACCTGGAATGTCCTACTCTAATGAGCCACTTAGCTACTTTTTCTTCAAGGTCTAGGTCATTTCCCCCTTCCTCCATAAAGCCTTCCTCTGATTGGCAATAATCATCCTTGTCCTTGGGCTCATTATCTGTACCACTCAGTAAGCAAGTCATCATATGATATGATACTAAAGTTCTCTTCTAACCACATTGTATTGTAACAATTCATAGCCTGCCATTTAACTTTTTGTGTATTTATGCCTTATTAATTAGATTGTAAACTTCTTTAAGGGCATAGAAATTACACTTTCAATCTAAAAAAAAGGAGGGGGGCTGTCTGAGATTTTAGTATGTAAGAAAGGAAACAAATATTTATTAAGTACCTGGTATATGTTAGGCACTGTGCTAAGCATTTTACACACATTATCTCATTGCATCCTTTTGGCAAGGATGGGAATTCAGGGAACTCTGGGAAGTAGGTGCTATTATTGTCTTCATTTTATAGTTGAATCTGAGACAAATTAAAGTGACTTTCTCAGTCATACAATTAGTAAGTCTACAGCTAGATTTGAAATCTGATCTTCTTCACTCCAAATACAATGCCTCTATCCATTGTACCTCTTCACTGCCTATATTTCTGGAAAGCCAGAAATTGATAGGGAATGTGGTTTAAAAATAATCCTAAAGGGGCAGCTAGATGGCACTGTGGATAGAACACTATACCTGGAATCAGAAGGGCCTGAGTTCAAATCCCATCTCCCACACTAACAAGCTGTGTAATCCTGGGAAAGTCTCTTAACTCCAATTGCCTTACCACCACTCCCAAATAGTCCTAGACTAAAAATAATGAGTGGATATTCCAGAGAGATGGAGCTAGGCTTAATTTATGAGATGGGGATGTTGTACAGATGGGGGGATCATAACTAGAGCTGTATAAAAATAGAATGAGCTGCCTTGAAAAGAAAATACTGGGTGGCCTTTGAGGTCCCTTCCAACTCTAACAGCCTATGAAACCTCTATTCTGTCTATAATATTTGCTATACAACACTGGAAAACATCCCTTTTCTAGATCTCAGTTTTCTCATCTATAAAAATAAAAGAATTCAATAGCCTCTAAAGCCTATTCCAGATCAGAGTTGATGATTAAATTGCTTTGTAATGGCCACTTACTCTGTTAATAGCATCAGTCAGAAACAGTTGGCTTTAATAATAACTCTCATTTCTATAGCACTTTCCTTGAAGAAACTCCGTGAGCAAGCCAATGCTGCTGTTGTTATTTTTTTTATATAAATAAAGACACTGAAGTCCAGAAAGGCCAAATTATTTGCTAATAATATTTGCAATTTTTTGTAAACATAAACCAGATCTCTCAGTTCCAGGCCCAGTGCCCTTTCTCTTCACAATTCTGCTCCTACTGATATTAAAGCCAGTAGTTCTATATATTAGACACAGACACAGACACACACACACACACACACACACACACACACACATACACACACACACATGAAGAGCAGATAGACAAGGAGGTAGAGGGAAAGGGACTGGAAGAAATGTGATTTTCAAAAGCCATTTCCTATAAAATAACCCCAAATACTTGAGATGGTCTCCCTACAATAGAAAAGACCCTCTACAACAGGATGTGTGAGTAACAACAAAATGAACACAGATGCTTTTAAGTTTAACCTGCATTAACAACAATTCTCCATCGTTTTATTAAGTCTAAACAATTAGCAAAACAATAAGTCAAAACTCTGAGATACTACTTCACAGCTCTCAGACTGGCTAAGATGACAAGAAAAGAAAGATAAATGTTGGAGGGAATGTGGAAAAAGTAGGACACATACATTGTTGATGGAGTTGTGAACAGATCCAATCATTCTGGAGAGCAATTTGGAAATATGCCCAAAAGGCTGTCAAACTGTGCATACCCTTTGATCCAGCAGTGTCTCTACTGGGCCTATATCCAAAGAAATCATAAAAAGGGAAAAGGACCCACCACATGTGCAAAATATTTGCAGCAGCCCTTTTTGTGGTGGCGAGGAACTGGAAACTGAGTGGATGCCCATCAGTTGGCTAAATAGGCTATAGTATATGAATGGAATATTATTATTCTATAAGAAATGGTCAGCAAGATGATTTCAGAGAGGCCTGGAAAGACTTACATGAACTAATGCTAAGTGAAGTGAGTAGAACCAAGAGAACATTATACACAGCAACAACAAGATTTCTGTGACGATCAACAGTTGTTGGATCAACTTGACTCTTTTCAACAATGTGGTGATTGAGAGTACTTCCAATAGACTTGTAATGGAGAGAGCCATCCACATCCAGAGAGAGGTCTATGATGACTGAATATGGATCACAACATAGTATTTTTATCTTTGTTGTTGTTGTTTGCTTGATTGATTTTTTTCTTTCTCATTTTCTCCTTTTGATCTGATCTTACTTGTGCAGCATGATAACTATGGAAATATGTTTAGAAGAATTGTACATGTTTAACCTATATTGGGTTATTTGCTGAATAGGAGAGAAACAAGTGGAGAGAGAGGGAGAAAAATTTGGAGCCCAAGGTTTTGCAAATGTTAAAAACTCTTTGCAAGTATTTTGAAAAATAAAAAGTTATTTTTATTTTAAAATTGTACCAGGTGGTACAGTGGATAGAGCACTAGCCCTGAAGTCAGGAGAACCAGAGTTAAAATATGGACTTGGACACTTAATACTTCTTTGCTGTGTGACCCCGAGCAAGTCACTTAACCCCAATTGCCTTGGGGAAAAAAAGAAAAACCCAATAAGTCAAATCTCATTTTAAAAATGATTGCTGATTTGGGGGTTATAAATATTCACACTGAAAATTTAAAAATTTGCTCCCACAAGCCAATTAGAACAGACTCCAGCATATTTCTACCCTGCAGTGTTGTAATATGGAAGTCACCTGCCAGTGGCTGCTGGAGTCTAACTCAAACCTATAGAATGGCTCTCTTCATATGAGAGGATGATGATGATACAAGGAGACTGAGAGGCAGTGGCTGTTCTCCGACCTCTCCACTGAGAGGCAGTTCTGTTCTCCAACCTCTCTCCTCTTCCCTCTTGCCTCCAATTTATTTCATTCCCAATACACAAGGAACACCTGTGTCAGAAAAGGTTGCCCTGCAACTCCCTCAGATGTTATGACTCACATATGTGGAGGCTCTTGGAGAACTGACCTTCCCCTATACTTAGGCATGGTCCTTAACACTACAGGAGAATATTTTCTTCTTCCCTCATCCCTTTCTCTTTCAAAATTAACTTAAGTAAAGATCACAGAAGACCTAGCCTTCCTTTTGCTCGAAAATGGTCAAGGACTGATAGGATATCTCTTCTCCTAATGTCAGATCCATACAGAAACTCCAATAAAACCAAACTGAATAATTCTAAAATAAGTGATAAACATGTGTATAAATATATGTCTATGTGATGTGTACATATATATACCCATACATACACAGATAGAAAAATAGACTGGCTCTTTCATGTATGACTGTTTACATTAACTATCTCACTCATTGGGGTCCTCAACTATTTAATATAGACAGAAAATATGTGTAATATTTATGCCCCATTCCTGATACTACTTGATTGGCTTACTATTAAGCCAGGACTGACTCAGGATCTTTAGGTGGTTCAAGTATGGATTTTAAAGTAAATGAGTCACTTGTAGACTATCTAACTGTTAACAAAAGGAAATTTGCTTAATCATAACCATGGCATAGAAAGGATAGTCCACAAAGACATAGCATTGATTTATTTGGGAATAGGTTTGCTGCTTCTTTAAGATGGGAAAAAATAATAGTACCTACTTCACTGGTAGGGAAAATAAAATGCCACAATATAGTGCTTTGCAAACCTTAAAGTGATATATAAAAGTTAAACTACTATTATTATGTCATGAGAATTGAAAAAGATCATAGGACAATAGAGTCTCTTCCTTTGTTACAGATGAGGAAAACTAAGACCCAAAGAAAAAATGTGATTTGCAGAGAACTAATTGAAGGCAAAGTCAAAAACCATAACAGGAATCTCTAGACTCTCAATTCATTATTCTTTCCACTTCAGCATTTCTCTATAGAAATGAACAGAAATGGTAGAATTTTATGATTTAAAATCTGAAAATGTTTCCCAGTCCATATTTTTTTCCCAAAAATATGTGTTTCTTTTTGCTTTATGGTCAAATGATTCAGGAAGTATTTAACATTTCATTTCAATAAGGCATGATATGAATTCACCCAATTATTTACTTGGGCATCAGTTTTTTCCCTTGTGAAATTGGCATCATAGTTACTGTTCCATAATATTTGTAACATTCTTCCTGGTTTCCCTCATCCTTTTTTTCTTATCATATCTAGTAAAACAAGAGGAACATTAAGCTGGGAGCAGGAAATGAAAAAACAGAATTAAAGTACAGCATTATGGTATCATAAAGAAGTTTGGAATAAGGAAAATAATGAAAATAAGAAGGGAGGTTAGTGGAATTAAATCTCAAATACTGCAAAGTAATATTTATCTGAACTAATTAGCATTGGTTAAAAAATAGAAAAGGTTGTTCAAAGGAACAGGCTAAGTACATAAGATACAGAGGTAAATAAACATAGTAACTTGGCATTTTAAAATCCAAAGGTTTCAGTTAATTGGATAAAGACATTATTCAACAAAAATGCAGGGAAAAGTAGAAAGCAAATTAGCAGAAATTAGACTTAGACCAGCATGTCATATCATGTACTATAATAAACTCCAAATATATTTAAGCTTCAATGCTCCTTTTATTTGTGGGACACCATGGCTAATACAGTCTACCTCTTTCAATGAGACTAGTGTTGCCATGCACAAAAGGAAAGGAAAAATGGAATAAAGGTAGCCAGCTCTCTGAGAGCTATAGAGAATATGACATATTACCAGAGAACACTCTTATCTTATGTGGAGCACAAAATTATTGGGAACAAGCACTTGACCTTTATCACTGAATCATGTCAGGCAGTTGATCAGTAATATCTTCTTGAAGTTAAATAATAATAATAATAACAACTTATATTTACAAATATAAGTAGTTTTCAAAGTACTTTTGATTATATTTATCAAATCCATTTCACAATTTTGTGAGTTGGGCAGTACAGGAATGTTCATCACTCTCATTTTTCTGGTCTGAAAATCAATATGGGGAAAAAACTAACATAGGAAAAGATAATATGACTTGTTCTAAAGAATCTCAGACAGTAATTGACAGAGTTGAGTCTAAAAATTATTATCTTCCGTTACCTAATACAGGATTCCTTCCTACATGATATTTCTCAAATACTATACTGTTTCTCATTCTGAGAGGATAAATGCATAAAATATATTTTATTCTTTAAACTTCCCAGATTACAATGTTGAATCATTATAACTATTTCTACTGCATGATAGGAAAATATCAGATAGTAAGGAAATCAAGTTTAATAAATTCCAGAGGAAATAATGAAGACTGTATATTCTCTTATCTAGGTACCTTCTTCCCCCAGGGCCACAAAAAGGTTTGGGGCCATTGGAAATACCAACAACTTACAATAATAAAAATAATAATTCACATTTTCATAGCACTTTAACTTTTACAAACCACTTTTCTCACAACAATGCAACGAGTGGTAGTACAGATATTATCATATTCCTTTTAAAGAGGAAGAAACTAATGCTGAGGGAAAAAATGATTTGTCTATAGTTCCACAACTAGTGTCAGAGTCAGATTTTGTGATTGCAAATTCTATATTTTTCCATTTTATCATTATACTTCTCTGGTTTTAATTCTTTAAAGACTAGAAGCGAATATCTTTAGTCCATCTGTTTAGGACTGAAGCACACTAGCAAAGTATAGCATGTGCTATCAAAAGAGTGAATCCACTGAGATTTTTCATTGCTAGGGTTCGCACAAAATGAGTCTAGAAATAACCTCTTATAGTCAAATCTTTATCCACATCAGGTTAATGAAGATCCTTGTTTTTGTACTACTTGGTCATTAGCAGGAGTGAGAGTTTGCCAACAGATAACACGAGAATTAGAAAAACTCGTCTTCATGATTCAAATCTGATATTATTAGCTGTATGACCGTAGGCAAGTCACTTAACCCACTTTGCCTCAGTTTTCTCATCTGTAAAATGATCTAGAGAAAAGGCAAAACATTCTAGTGTTTTTGCCAGGAAAACCTCAATTAGGATCTAAAGAGTCAGACACTGAAAATGATTGAACAACAACAAAGCATGAAAATGGGAACAAATGACAAAATGCTTGGTACTTCTAGGTTACAGGTTATGTATTATTGGGAATGTGTTAAAGGAGAGATCATCAAAATATCAGTTATTCATAGGTTACAAATGGATCATCGTCCACATTCTGTGTTTTGGAACCATAGACAATGAGTTCTAAAACTTTAAGGTGAGGGCAACAGAATGTAGCAGAAAGAATATGGTATGATAGAAAAAGCACTTGCTTAGGCTCAGAGTTGAGCAGGACATTTTTGAAAGTTATGTGTCAAATTTATTGTATGCTTTTAAAAAAGCAAGCTCTACACAACATAGATTCTCAGTAAAAATGTATGTAAAATCCTTTCCATGTGTTCTATAATGTATATACCAATGCTCATTTTATTTAAAATATTTGGTTAATTTGGTTTTAAATTTAAATAGTGAAAAGAAAATGAGAGAAAGGCAAAGCATTAGCTTCGAATTTAGAGGATCTGAATCCTATGGGCTTCAGTTTCCTCATGTCTAAAATGAGGAGGTTGAACTAGATGAACTCTTAAGTCCTTTTCTAGTTCTATGATCCGTTAATAGCTCTTTTTGGCTTTGACTCCATAGCCTGTGATGGATATACTTTGGTGATGGAATCTTCTCCTTTTATGCTTCATGTATTAATTTCCCCCTTTGGGGGAAGGCTTTGTGAAGAGAGGGATTGTTTCCCTTTCTTATTTGGGTTCTCATCATTTAGCACAATTTCTGACATATAGTAGGTGCTTAATAAATATTTATTGAACTGAAATAATTCTAGGATCCAATAAACATTAAACTATGCAACAAAATACCTGGATCTTCTTATGTTCTACCACTAAGTATCGTCAATAAACATTCATTAAGTATCCACTATGTTCCAGGCACTGTGCCAAGCACTGGTAATAGCTGGTAAGCAGATGTGATTTTGAATAGTTAAATTCCCCTTTCGGCAACTCAGCTTTTCACTTGTCAAATGATAGCATTGGATTAGATAATATCTGATGTCCCTTCCAACTCTGTCATTCTCTGTTCTGTGGGCATGTAATAGAACTGGGGGTTCCCATCTTTCCCATAGCACAGATGGTGCCATTAAGCTTATTCAAATGTCTTGGTTATGTATACAGGCTTAAATTATGTGATTTGAGGAGACTTAGAAATGTATCTGTACCTCAATGACTATCTACCACTTCCTTACCTACTAAAATATGTAGCTACCATGGTTCCTGAATGTTTACCATTACAGATTCATTCTTACTCAATTGACCAGTTCTCTAAAAATTCAAATGAGGGAAGTACCTTTAACTCAAAATTTATCATTTTTTAATCAAATTTCAATTTTCTTCAGACAATAAGGACCTAAGACAGCAGAAAATAACTGAAGTGGGAGTAGAGGAATGGAATGATCTTTGAAGTCACATGTCAATACAAAATGACATTGATCCCCCTGATGTTGCCCTCCCCAAGGCTATGACTAGAATTGAAATCAAAACAGAGAGAATTCTGCATTCCAATTCTACAAAAATCTCAATAATAGGATACTGATTTCAGTTCTATAAGATTTTATATCCAAAGTCTTAGAATATTCAGTTTTAGCTTAAAGTTGCACTAAGACTTTTGGGAAACTGTATAGCAAATAAATATATGACTTTTCATTCCTACCACACAGTATAAGGCTATAGGTCTATAGTCAGATAAAGAAAATATGTAAGAAAAAGAAATGAGACCTTTTTTGTGGGATCACTTAAAAGTAAAGGAAATCTTTTGACAAATTATGATTAAACCAAATGAAAAGAAAACAATTTTTTATTTACCCAAATATGTAACCAATATTTTTATTGACTTCAAAAATAGTTATTCATTTTTAGATTCATTTACCAACAAAGTGGTCTGATATACTAGACTATTGTTGGTCCTCAATAAAACTGATTAAAATAAAAACAATTAATGGTTTCCCTACACTTACCAAATAGTTTCTGACTTCTAATATTCAATTCCTGTTCAATTCTCTCAAATGACATTGTAGGGTCCCTAACATGAACTGGGCAGTCTTTTTATCTGTAAGGAAGAAAACTCAAATTAAAAAGGAAGTTTAAAAAATCATTTTATCTCTTTACCTATGTTCTTCACAAAGTTTTTAATATGTATGCTAATTTCACGTTTAATTCAGAACCAAAAGTAACCTTAAAGAAAACAAATGTTCATTTATTTGACGCTGAGTAGAGTCCAAGGGAGAGTGCTATTCCACTTAGAAGCTGGTTCAGAGAGAGGTAGGAATGTTATATGGGGGAAGGATAGCTGCCTAAAGCCAACCTATAAGCGAAACCTCAAAAATAGTATCCCCTGCAGGGCATGACTGAATGGCAGACAGCCTGTTTTAACATCTCATCCAAAGACACACCTTAAAGAATGCAGCACCCAGTTCTCCATTCTGATCCCAAACCCCACCCTGGACTTAACAGCAGTGTCAGCAGTGGGTATTAATGGCTGAGATGAGGGCTGAATGGTGATATTTAAAAAGCAAGATATCATCTTCTAATTTAGCAACCAAGCTGAAAAACACTTTTCTGTCTTCGTAGCTGGATTTAGAGGCTTGGATTTAGAACCTCTCCCCTGCTGGCTCTCATTCAGCAGACATAATTATAAGACTAAGTTGGGTATCCAAAATAACATATCTTTGGTTAATCTGAAATTATTAAAAACTAAAAGAATAAGACAACCCATCTTTCCTTAAAGTATTTGTTTACTAGATACATTCTACTGTCTTGGACCACAATACTGTCATTAGCGTGAAATTTACTGCCAAAATTGCTATCGTGATCATCTCATCATCACTATTGCTGTTATTATTAACCACTTTACTTTTGCAAAAGGATGTGTAATAACTATAATTACATTATTCCCTGAAACAGTCTCATGAGACAAGTTGGAATTGTGTGGAATCTTTTCACAGATAAGAGAAGGAAAACATAGGCAGGTGAGCTAACTTGTTCTGATAAACAGTGAATAGATTCAGAAAAGAACAGAGAAGTAATTTAGAGAAGCCCAGAATCTTCAGGGCCGTAGGATTATGGACTGAAAGCTGGAAGGGACCTCAAAGGTCACATCTTCCAACCTATCTCATTTTACAAAGGAGGAAACTGAGGCTCAGAGCAAGGTTCAGTGACTGGCCCAAAGTCACTTAAGGAATAAAAAGAGCCAAATTAAAACCCAAGTCTTTTCACTCCATATTAGTGGTCTGTCTTCTGCACTATTCTGTGGAGATTAGAACTCACTACTACCACTTGAACAGGACTGCCTCTCAAAATTTTGCAATCCAAATGAAAATTTTGTTACAAAAGAAAAATCACTTTGTAGATTATTGAATTTTAAACTTGAAGGGATCTTAAAAATCATCTGATCCACTCTCTTCATGTTACAGATGAGAAATCTAAGAGCCAGAGAGAGAAAGTAGCTTGTTTGAGGTTAAAAAGTGAGCTAATTAAAACTTCAAAAAGCTAAAAGTAGGCTCAAAGTTAAAACTTAACAATTGGAGCTATCCAGAAGCAGAAGGAGCTGCCTTTAGAGGTGGTGTTTTCTTTCTTTTAAAGTTCTCTAAGTAGGGAAGATGATATCTTAGAGTCATCACTATCACAATAACTCACATTTTTCTAATCCTTAAAGTCTACAAAGCACTCTCCAAACCCCATCTACTGGAGGTAGGCAACTAAGATATTATAATTCCCATTTTGCTAATCAATGAATAAGCATTTATTAACTGCTTACTCTGTGCCAGGCATTGTGTTAGCTTGTGGAAATATGAAGATAATTGTGAATAGTGTTTACTTTCAAGGAACTTACATGCTAATGGAGGAGACAATGGGGGCAACATATATAATATATATAAATGTATATATATGAGATAGAACTGCTAGCTGAGATTATTAAGAAAAACTTCGTGTAGGACGCGGCATTTAAACTGAGTTTTGAAAAAAACGGCAGTTTTCAAGAGATGAAGGAGAGGTGAGAAGAGAAAGGAGAGGCAGAATGTCATGTGTAAGGAACAATAGTTTGGCTTACCTAAAGACTGCACAAAGGGGAATAATGTACAAAGGTCAAATGACTCTAGGTTGTGACGGATTTTAAATGCCAAACAAAGAAGTTTATATTTTGTCCTAGAAATAATAGGAAGTCCAGATGAGGAAGCTATGACTCAGAGAAGTTAAATGATTTGCTCAGTGTCATATAGATTTGGAAGTTGGAAAAAAGATCTGAACCCTTTGCACTTTATCAGGCAACTCATAGAATACACAATATGTAAGCTGGAAAAGATCTTAGAAATCGTCCAGACCTGCCCTTTCATATTGTAGATGAAAAAAATTGAGGCCCAGAAAAGTGAAATAGCTTGTCCAGGATCCCACAATTATAATGTTCCTCTTGGTCCAGCCCAGAGAGGGATCACAGATTGAGAATTCCAAGGGACCCCGGAATCTAAGCCTCTTGGTGAATACACTAAGATCCAGAAAGCCCAAGTGTCGATCAGTGTTAGAGATTGAACAGATCAAACAGGTAGTATGTGTCAGAGATAGGAATTGTGCTAGAGATCTCTGAATCTTAAGTCCCTAATCCAAGGGAGCAATTGGACCAGATCCACCACAAGTAGAGGCTAAGGCCTCCCATGATTGGATCTGAGGTATCTCAAACATGCAAATAGGAAAAGAATATATAGAAGGTTACTGATCAAGGATGAGTCAGAAATGTTGAGTCAGTCATATAAAAAGAGGGGTTAGTTATTAGGGGCTTAGTCAATATACCAGAGGCAAGATACACGGTCTGAATCAGGAGTGAGTGAATAATAAGATTTAGCATTTAAGAACCAGTTCAAAGATTCTGAGAATCATAGAATCTCAGAGTTGAAGGGTATCTCGACAATCACCTAACCACCCCATATTTATTTTAATAGCTTTTTATTTTTCCAAATACATGCAAAGATAGTTCCCAACATTCACCTCACCTTCGCAAAACCATGTGTTCCAAATTTTTCTCCTTCCTTTTCTCTATCCTTCCCATAGACAGCAAGCAATCCAAAATAGGTTAAACGTGCATATTTCCATATTTGTCAAGCTGTGCAAGAAAAATCAGATCAAAAGAGGGGGAAATGAGAAAAAAACAAGCAAACAAACAACAACAACAAAAAGGTAAAAATATTATGCTTTTACCCACATTCAATTTCCATAGTCCTCTCTTTGGATGAAGATGGCACTTTCTATCACAAGACTATTGGAATTGCTTTGAATCATCTCATTGAAATCAAAGACTTGCTCATCAAATAATCTTGTTGGTGCTGTGTACAGTGTTCTCTTGGTTCTGCTCACTTCACTTAGCATCAATTCATGTAAATCACCCCAGGCATTTCTGAAATCATCCTGCTGATCATTTCTTATAGAATAAAAATATTCTACAACATTCATATACCATAATTTATTCAGCCATTCCCCAACTGAGGGGCATCCATTCAGTTTCTAGTTCTTTGACTCTACAAAAAGGGCTGACACAAACATTTTTGCACTTATGGGCCCTTTCCCCTTTTTTTATGGGATACAGAACCAGTAGAAATACTGCTAGATCAAAGGGTATGCACAATCTGACAGTCACATAATTCTAACTTGTTCTCCAGTTGGATCATTTCACAACTGCATCAACAATGTATTAGTGTTCCAGTTTTCCCACATCCCCTCCAACATTCGTGTATATCTTTTCCTGTCATCTTAGCCAATCTGAGAGGTGTGAAAGGATACCTCAGAGTAGTCTTAATTTGCATTTATCTAATCAATAGTGATTTAGAACATTTTTATATGAGTAGAAATGACTTTAATGTCTTCATCTGAAAATTGTCTAGTCATATCCTTTGACCATTTATCAATTAGTCCACTCCCTATTTAAAAAGGAATCCCTAAAAAAGAATTCCCAAATGATAATGCCACTTTTATTTAAAAATGTTCAATGGCAGGGAAACCAATACCTCCTGAGATAATCCATTCCATTTTTGGACAACTCTAATTGTTAGATGTTTTCCTTATATCAAGCTTAAATAAATCTAATCTAATCAAAATCTCTCTGTGACTTTTACCCTAGTTCTGCTCTCTGGAGAAAAGGGGACCAAATCCAATTATTTTAGTACAGGACAGTCTTTCAGAACTTTAAAACAATTGCCACATCCCCTCCTAAGTCCTCTCTTGTCCATAGTAAATATCACCAATTGCTTTAATCACTCCTCACATGTCATAGTCTTAAGGTTCCTTGCTATTCTTATAGTGGTATTTATCAAAGATTTTCCTAAAATGTGACTCAAGAAATCCACACAATACTTCAAAAATGACCTGATAGGAGCAAAAGATAGTATAGCTGTCACCTGGGTAGTTTTGAATACACTACTTGTCTTAATATAAGCTAAATCAGTATTGTTTTTCTTGGCTGCCATATCTCATATTGAACTCATATTGAGTTTAGTCTATTAAATGTTCAGATTTTTTTAAAAGTTGAATTATTCTCTAGACACATATGTCCCATCCTATATTTGTAAAGTTTTTGTTTTTTAACAAGTTTAATATTTTATATTTTCTCTATTAAATTTCATCCTTATGTGGTACATTGTTCTAGGCTATTAAGATTATTGTAGAAAAAGGATAACCAATATTTGTAAGTCAGTCTAGAAGTCAATAAAAGGCAGCATGGTGTAATGAACAGAATGTGGGACTTAGAGAAAGATCTGAGTTCAAATATCATTTTAGACATGGTAGCTATAGCCTCTACAAGTCACAAAATTTCTGAGATTGTTTCCTTATCTACAATATGGGGATAATAATAGCATCTACTATAGAGTGTTTGGGAGTACAAATGAGATAATATATGTAAGAGACTCTGTAAACCTTGAAGGGAATATAAATATCAGCTTTTATTATCATAATAACCATTATAGTCCATGCTTATAAATAAGGAAGTGAGAAATATCCATTGATATAAAGACAAGGGCATCTCTGTGAGGCATATGAGTTTCTGAATATGAGTTATTTCCTACTTGTCCTTATATTATTAAAAAAAATCTTTCTTTGTACTCTCAGAACTTAGCATAGTTGTAAGCACTTAATAAATTTTTATTTGACTGAATAGTTAGCCACTTGTCCTCTCAGGGAAGTATGTTGTATTTCAGAGGAGGCTTTGAGAAACAGAGTAGACTGAGTTTTGATTGTCCTTGAATAAGAACTAAAGTAAAGGAAGTCAAAACTGGGGTTGGACTTTTCTGCCCATTTATACTCAGATGGCAGCTTATTCTAAAATGATTTGACTGATGTCAACTAAGGTAAAAACACAATTATAGTCCCTCTCTCTGTCTACACAAGATCTTTTTTCATATCCTGACCATCATCCAACACATTAGTTATCCTTTCTAGCTTTGAGTTATATGCAAATTTAATGACCTTGCCACTTCTGTCTATACCCAAGTGATTAATAAAACTGTTAAATAATATAAAGATTCTTCCCACCAAGCTAACGCATGGGCTTGTGAAGAAAAAGGCATAATTGTTGTGGACAGCTAGCTAATTAAGAATATGGTGTTTAATACTGTGATTTGAATTTTTGGACCATTGATTAAAATACAAGAATGACAACTCCCAGACCAGGGATATGGGTACCCAGCAAGGGATGGGAAGAATGTGTTTGCCTACAATTCTGCAAATCTAGTCAAAATAATTTTAAACTGAAAAGGAAAAGACAAGAAAAAAACTGATCACATATACCCACTAAGCAAGATTGCACAGGGAAAGCAACAATGTAAGAATAGCTGTAGAGATACCCCAAAATCCAAAGGAAACCAGTCTAGGAAAGAAATAAACAACAAAAACAATGGCCTCAGTTGTTCATATATAAAGTATATACAACAAGATGGTGGACTAGAAATCCTAATTAAAGATGGCAAATTTGGCTGCACAGATACTATTGGTGGGTTAAGACATGATTACAATATGACTCTGGAAAAACGTATTACCTCATTCAAAAGAAATAGCACTTGAGGAAATATAAAATTCAGTGAGTAGAAACATTTGAATAAATTTAAATAGAAACAAATAAACAAACAAAGGCAACTTTTCAAAGAGGAAGTAAATGAGTTCTGGAAATAGAGCACAGTCTGAAATGGAAACATGACATATTATTAAGGACTTCACTTATCCAGATATCTGCAAGAGCTTTGCTCCATTGACTAGCAGATTAGCTGATAATGCCTTGACTCAGCTTAATTATAATTTCATCCTTTGAAAGGTAAGGGAATGACAAAGGAAATTTATTTTCTTTACTTGATTGTCATCATCGAAGAACTAGATGCGAAGGTCAGAATAATGGGAATCTTGGGAGGAAATGAGTAGTCCATCTCAGAATTTGTAATAGGGAAAGAAAAAAAAAGTTAATATTGTCATAGATGTGCCCTAGATTTTGAGAGAAAAGGTTTCAAAGTGTTCACAGAGACAGGATATGAAAGTTCCTGTCATCTAAAATTCTATAGAAAGGGCATCTCAGGAGGGACAGGGAGTTCTCAGAATGAATTTCTAAAGACACCAAGAGAAATGACTCCTTGATGAGAAAAAGGAGAATTGTCAAAAGAGGCCAATGTGTGTACACAGGAAGCTCGTAACAAATTAAAATGTTTAAAAAGACATGTATAGAAGATGAAACCAAGAACAGGTAACAGAGGATGAACACAAAAGTGCATCTGTTCTTGTAATAATGTCAGGATTACTAAAGCTTCACATGAGCTGAGCACAGCAAAGACTAAGGATAAGAAAAAGAGGCTCTTTTTATATGTATTGATAGAGAGCATTAGAGAAAGGACAGAGATGCTGCTTATGGAGGTTAAGATGAGAATAACAATGATAAGAGAAGGCAGATTTTTTAACCTCACATTTTGCTTCTTTAGATGATATGTCCAAGAAGATCATCGTCAAGTTTAACAAAATTGAAGGACATGTCTACTGCTGAAGATGCCTTCCTCTACAGGTATAATGATCTCCATTTATGCTATATATGAAAGTTTAATAAAGACAAATATATACTATTTGTTTCAAAGTTTAAAACCAAGGTGGTTGAAATGAAAGTGAAACAGTTGTAGTGAAAACAAGAGATAACAAAAGGACTGGCACCCATGAAATTTTAAGAGATTTTTCTAGAGATAAGGAATCTAAGGTTATATAAGAAAAAATGGCCAACTGTGGCACATGATGAAAAGATTTAGATGGGCTGGGATGTATACTTTTAGAGAGAGTAACCACAAAGGCAAGGGTCTATTAGAACTTAGAAAATCAGTGAGAATAAGGTATCATAGAATATTAGAATTAACTTAGAACAAGTAAGGATCCACAGAGATTGTTTAGATCAAGCTGGGCCTAATGAATGAATCCTATTTCATCTTTGACAAGTGATTATGCAGTCTTTTATTACTTACTATTACAGATTATTATTATATAGATTGTCATTATTATTACAGATCATAGAATTTTTAGAGCTGGAAAGGACCTCCTAGATCATGTATTACTATTTCCCAAACTATATTCTGTAGCACACTAAAGTCCCACAAAATGAGAATAAGAAGATAAAAAATATTTTGCCCTCTTAAATATTAAACATGAAATTTATGTGTCAAAATGTTTATTTTATGTAGCAATGTTTTGAGTACAAAAATCCCTTAATTTCTTCTATTTTACTACAAATTCTCCCTAACTAATCTTTATCCTGGGAGGTACTCTGGACTAACATTTAGACAACAGTGCTTTAGAGGGAAAAGCACTGAATTAGGAGAAAGAACTTCTGTGTGGAGTCTCAGTCTCTGCCCCTTTAAGAGGCAGGTTGGGCCTAGAATCAGAAACACCAGTGTTCAAACCTGGCCCCAAGCACTTGCTAGCTATATGACTATTAGCAAGTTACTTAACCTCAATTTCCTCAACTGCAAAAATGAAGAACATAAATAGCACCTATCTCCCAGGGTTGTTGTGAGCCTTAAATGAGATAATATTTATAAAGTGCTCATTAGTAAGCATTTAATGAATGTTTACTCCCTACCCTTCCCCCTGTTATTGTTTTGCTGTTCAGTCCAGGGTGACTAACTCTTCATGACCCCTTTGGGGTTTTCTTGGCAAAGATGCAAGAGTGATTTGCCATTTCTTCTACAGGAAAACTGAGGCAATCAGGCATAAGTGTTTTGCCCGGGGTCAAAACAGTTAATAAGAAGCTGAAGCTAAATCTGAACTCAGGAACATGAGCTTTCTTGACGTTAGGCCTGGTACTCTATCCATTGCACCATCTAGTAGCTGGGTAATTGAGCAAATTCATGTCTCTGAAACTCAGTTTTGTGTGAAGATAATAATAATTGTACTACCCACCAGACAAGACTGTTGTAAGGAAAGTGCTTTGCAAATCAGCTAAAGAGATAATGGATTCAATCAATATGTTTCAAGCCCCTCAAACCACTTCAATTTGGGAAATGATGATCAATTTTAATCCTTTTTGTTTCATACATGATAACTGAGATCAAGAGAGGTTATATGAGTTATCCATGAAAGCCAACTCTTATTCCCCCAAGGACATTACAACAAAAGCTTCCAACAAAGCTTTGTCTGTACTTAATACAGAGTATTTTTCTGTTGAGAAAAACAAAGATGCTCAAGCTAAACAATGAAGCAATTATGTTTGATTTAATAATGACAGAGTTTCCTGGGAATAATAGCTATCCCTATCATGAATGTGCTGCAACTTTTTGTGGTCCTCCAAACATAATAATAGAAATATATTCAAATGGTGTAGGATTGGACAACATGTTTTACCTTATTCTTTATAGCGTGAAACCATACCTACTTGAAAATGATTCCATCTGGGCATTTAGGATCAGATATTAGAACATTTAGAGCAAGTAAGCTGCTCAGAGGACTAGCAATTAAAAGCAGAGAAGAGAAGGTAAGGGATTCAATGACTTAAGATAATTTCAGTTTGAACTCAAATTCAATTTGGGGGAAAGGGAACTAAACTATGCATAAAGATCTTTATGGCCATATATTAACTTAGAAAATTACAAATTAACACCATCTGTATTTTATTGTATTTTTATTTACTTTTTAAAATATTTCCAAATTACATTTTAATCTGTTTTGAGCTGCATTCAAGAAAATGGATCTTGTATTTGTTATCTTTGAACTAAGACATCTTCTGGGTCTCAGGAGCCACTGGGCACCAAAATCCAAAGTGCCTATTCCATTCACACTCATACACACACACACACACACACACACACACACACACACACACACCACCCCCACTTGATTGTACTTGTTGGAAGGATCAGCATGTCTTTTTTATTTCTAGAAAGCTATAAGAAGTGATTCATCAGTGGATACTGAAATGGGGTTTTGATGTCTTCCTTTACCTACCATTTCCCTCTTAAGTCTTACTTCTAGATAATGTTACAGAGGTTCTAAGAACCCCTTCTAAACCTACCACATGAACCTTTAGTAATTTATCACCCTTCCTCTGTTAGAAGGTAAGTGGACCTAAGTTCCAGATTTAAAGCAGAAGAGGTCTCTGCCATGTTAATTCCCATATTTCTTCCTCAAACTCTCATAAAAGAGTAAAATATTTTCTGCCTAGAGGAGACCCAGGTTAATTAATTCCATTCTGTTCTAAACTGAAGAAAAGGTGGAAGGGAATAGACTGTATAGATCCTTATTTCATTCTACAGACGTTTATTAAGTGCCTTTTATATGCCATACATGATGCTAGGTGCCAGGATTACAAATACAAAGAATGGAATGGTAGCTAGTTTGATGACTGCTACTTTAAAATATAGTTTAAGGTCTGAAAATGCTATTTCCCCTTCATTCTTATTTCTTTTCATTATTTCCCTTAACATTCTAGATCTTTTCTTTTTCTAAATGAATTTAGCTATTATTTTATCAAGCTATGCAAAGTATTGCTTTAGAAGTTTTGGTATAGCATTAAAAGTGTATGTTAATTTTGGGATTATTGTCATTTTTATTATATTGTCATAGCTAAACCATGAGCAGTTACTTAGTTTGTTCTTTAATTCTTTAAGGAAAGTTTTGTAATTTAAACTATACAAGTCTTTTCTATGCTTTGAGAAGTCAATCCCCAGACATTTTATGTATTTTGTAGTTATTGGGAGTGAAATTTCTCTTTCTACTCTTATTATTTAAGTATTACTTAAGTTATTATCCTAAAGAAATGCTGTTTATTTTTGACCGTTTATTTTATACCCTGAAATTTTGCTGAAGCTATTGTTTCAATTAATATCTTTGCTGATTCCCTGGGTTTTTCCAAATAAATAAGCAAAAAGGAATAGTTTTATTTCTTCTTTACCTATATTTCATACCTTTAATCCCTTTCTCTTGATCTATTGCTATTATTGATATTTTTAGAATTTTCAGAACAGTAGCAAATAATAGTGGGGAGAACTGGGATCCTTTATTTATTGGAAAAGGATCTATTATAATGTTATACATACAATATTTGCTTTTGATTTTAGAAAGATGCTCCTTTTGGTACTTTTTTAAAAGGTCCCTCTATGCCTATTTTTGGTAGGATTTTTAGCATAAAGGGATTGTTCACAGGTCCTTTCTGCAACTATTGAGATGATTCTGTGGTTTTGAATATTTTGATTTTTAATAAAATTAATTATGTTAAATGCTTTCCTAATGTTAAACCATCTTTGCATCCTTTGTACAAATCCTATTTGATCATATGAATGATTTCTTGGATAAATTACTGTAGTTTGTTTGATAGGATTTTGTTTTAAAATTTTAATTCATTAATGATATTAATCTAAAATTTTCTTTCCATGCTTTATTTTCTCCCTGGTTCATGTATTAGGACTACTTTTGTTTTATAAAAGGATTCTAATAGGCTTCTTTCTTTCTTGATTTTGTGAATTTGTGAAATACTAACTGTTCTTTAAACATTTGATGATTCTCTTGTGAATCCACCAGGTCCAAAAGTGATCCTACCCCTGACTGGGTAGTTCCTTTAAAGGCAAATCTATTTTTTTCTGAGATTGAATTATTTAAGATGTCTATTTAGTCTTCTGATAGTTTGGGCATTTTATATTTTTGGAGGTATTTCTCTTTTTCTTTTTTTCTATATTCTAATATATTCTGTATTTCTACATTTTAATTATTATTCCAGCATTCAATCACTTCACACTCATAATTATTTTATAATAATCAATACCAATTTTTATATGTGCATACATACACACATACAACCCAATGCTGAAGCCATTGATTTCCAGTTGAATTTAATTCATCTCTAGTCAAACTTCCAACCGAAGAATGACAAAGCACCTGAAACTTATTCTATTCTAGCTGAAATTTATAAGGCAGAGGGTCCACTGCTGGTATAAAAGTTGACTGAAATTTTCCAGATTTTAAGACAAGAGGAGATTATCTCTTGGAAGTTCAAGGATGTTCCCACTTTCCACTGCAATAAAGGAAAAAGAAATAGGTTGTCCTATGACAATCACAGGGTTATCTCTCTCTCTTAGTCATTACTAGCAAGATTCTTGCCAGAGGTCTCCTTAATAGGATGATCTTTCACTTGGAAGATGATCGTCTACGTGAGAGTTAGTGCAGCTTTTAAAAGGGCCTAGGAATGGTCCAGAATCAGGGGTCCTCAAACTTTTTAAATAGGGGGCCAGTTCACTGTCCTTCAGACTGTTGGAGGGCCGGACTATAGTAAAAACAAAAACTTTGTTTTGTGGGCCTTTAAATAAAGAAACTTCATAGCCCTGGGTGAGGGGGATAAACGTCCTCAGCTGCTGCATCTGGCCCGTGGGCCATAGTTTGAGGACCCCTGGTACTATGTACTGACAGATAACTCCAGAAGTTCCAGGAGCAAAACAGAGGTCTGTACACATTTGTTGACCTGATCAAAGTCTTTGATATTGTTAGTCAGGAGGGCTTGTAGAAGATCATGACAAAATGTGGTTGCTCAGAAAAATTCTTCACTATTGTACCCACAACAGCATGTTTGCATGGATTCTGGACCATGGACAATGCTCTTGCATTTTCCCAGTCACCAGCAGAGTAAAGAGCAGAGCTGTTCACTTCCCTTGACAATATACTTTCCAGGGGTGAACACATTGATATGAGGTTGACACAAGCATTGCCTGAACTAGCTTAGTATTTGGAAAGTTCTGAAAAAAAAAAGTGTAGAAGAGAAGAGATATTAGATTGTCTATTCAATCTACAATTAGATGTAGATTGAAGGTCTACAGAGCCCTTGTGCTGACCTCATTGTTGTATGCTTATAAAACATGGACTGTATACCAGTGCCATGCCAGGAAACTGAATTACTTGCATTTGAATTGTCTTAGGAAGATTCTGAAGATTATCTGGCAAGATAAAGTACCAGACACTGAGGTCATTTCTGTAGCTGAATTGCCAAGCATTCAAACTCTACTGCAAAGAACACAGCTCCAATGGGCTAATCATGTTATTCAAAGGTTCCAAATGTACCTTTGCCTAAAAGACAATTTTATGGAAAATTCACACAATGCAAGCATTCATTTAGAGGTTTGAAGAGCTAGAAAGATATTCTCCCGATCTCTCTAAAGACCTTTGGAAATGTCTGCATGACATGGAAAAAAATTGGCATAGAACAGTCTATCATAGCATGCCCTAATCAAAGAAGGCACTGTGGTCTATAGGCAAAGTGGAATTGTAGTAGCTCAAAGAAACATGAGATGTACAAATTTAGAGGCATCTTCACTCCAAATGTTCAACCTGTAATAGAGCCCTCATTTTGGGCTATTCAGCCACAATTGGACATACTGATTCTTGACCCCAACATAGTGACATTATTTTGATCCTCTTAGAGAATGAAGGACAACAACCAACTATATATACATTTGTACACATGTATGAGTTTATGGCTATAGGGAATTCATAGTATGAGAAAATCCCTCCAATAGTTTATCTATCAGTTAAAGTGTCAGGATTGTCTGAGGACCCTGACAAGTTAAGAGAATAGTTAAGAGTCACAAAGCCAGTAGGTGACAGAGGCAATACTTGAAATGTATATCTATGTGTTGTGTGTGTGTGTGTATACATATATACACACATATAGGTACCATAATAATCCTGAATATTATTAAAGGATAGAAAAAAGCAAAACCCACTGTGAAAACTAGAGGTGAATTTCAAAAGTAAAACTATTTACTAATCTGGAAAAAAAACAAAAAAACATTTGAATTGTGTTAGAAGTACAATGACAGCAGAAGGAGGCAAACCTTGGAAATGGCAAGTTGCCAGCCATCTATGATTGTTCAGGATCTGACCAAAGGGTTTTAGACTGCAAATCCAATGCTCTTTCATGATCCTATACTGCTGTTTAGGTTTTCCTTGTTGGAGTACCTTATGTGAATTTGATGGGAAGAAAAGTAAATTTGAAGTCAGAAAATCTAGGTCTGAAATTTAGTTGTTCTCCTTCCTGTCTGTACAATAAGAATCCCTTGGGGAAAGTCACTTATACCTCTCTAGATTTTTTAAACACCTTTTTCTTTTTCCAAATACATGCAAACATAATTTTCAACATTCAACTTTGCAAAATCTTGTGTTCCAAATTTTTCTTCCTTCCCCCCCCCCCAGTCCCTTCCCAAGATAGCAAGCAATCGATATAAGTTAAACAGACAATTCTAAACATATTTCTATATTCATCATGCTGAAGAAGAAAAATCAGATCAAACGGTGAAAGAAAACATGAGAAAAAACAAGCAAATAACAGCAACAACAAAAAGTGGAAATAATATGCTTTGATCCCACATTCAGTCTCCAAAGTTCTTTCTGAATGCAGAGGGCTCTTTCTATCACAAATCTATTGGAATTGCTTTGTATTATCTCATTGTTGAAAAGACTCCAGTCCATCACAGTTGATCATCACTGTTGCTTCGTACAATGTTTTCTTTATTCTACTTAGTTCACTTAGCATCAGTTCATGTAAGTCTTTGGGTTTTTTGGGGGGGAGGGAGAAGGATGATAAGGCAAATGGAGTTAAATGACTTGCCCAGGGTCACACAACTAGTTAAGTGTTAAATATCTGAGGCCAGTTTTGAACTCAGGACTTCCTGACTCCAAAACCTGTGCTCTATCCATTGCACCATCCAGTTGCCCCCCATGTAAGTCTTTCCAGGCTTTTTTGTTCATAATTTCTCATAAAAAAATAATATTCCATTACATTCATATATCATAACTTATTCAACCATTCCCCAACTGAGGGACAACCACTCAATTTCCAGTTCCATGCCACCATAAAAGGAGCTGCTACAAACATTTTTGCATAAGTGGGTCTTTTCCCTTCTTTTATAATCTCTTTGGGATACAGACTTAATAGAGATGCTGCTGGATCAAAAGATATGCTCAATTTGATAGCCCTTTGAGCATAGTCCCAAATTGATCTCTAAAATAGTTGGATTATTTCACAATTCCACCAGATTTCTCACATCTCCTCCTAACAGTCATCATTAACTTTTTCTATTATGTTAGTCAATCTGAGAGGTGTGAAGTGGTACCTCAAAGTGATCTTACTTACATTTCTCTAACCAATAGTAATTTAAAGCATTTTTTCATATGATTAAGAATGGTTTTAATGTCTTCATCTGAAAATTGTTAATCTTGGACAATCTTGTAAATATTCATCTATTTCACTTAGATAATCAGATTTGTTGGCATACAATTGGGCAAAATATCTTTTTTTTCTTTTTTTTAATTATAGCTTTTTATTTACAAATATATGCATAGGTAATTTTTCAGCATTGACAGTTGCAAATCCTTTTGTTCCAACTTTTTCCCTCTTCCCCCAGATGGCAGGTTGACCAATACATGTTAAATATGTTAAAGTATAAGTTAAATAAAATATATGTATACATGTCCAAACAGTTATTTTGCTGTATAAAAAGAGTCAGACTTTGAAATAGTGTACAATTAGCCTGTGACGGAAATCAAAAAAGGCAAAATATCTCTTAATTATTGCTTTAATTTCCTCTTCATTGATTGTAAGTTCACCTTTTTCATTTTTATGTTGATAATTTGGTTTTCTTCTTTCCTTTTTCTAATTATATTAATTAAAGGTTTATCTATTTTGTTGGGTTTTTTTTCACAAAATCAACTTTTAGTTTTGTCAGTTCAATAGTTTTCTTATTTTCAGTTTTATTAATCTCTGCTTTCATTTTCATAATTTCAAATTTGGTATTTAATTGGGGGAGTTTAATTTGTTCCTTTTTCTAGCTACCCTAAAGGGTAGCCTTTTACTACCCAATTCATTGATCTTCCCTTTCTCTATTTTATTAATGTAAGCATCTAATGATATAACATTTCCCCTTAGAACTTCTTTATTGCATCCCCTAAATTTTGGTATGTTGTCTCATTATTGTCATTATCTTAGATGAAATTACCAATTGTTTCTATGATTTGTTGTTTGACCTACTCATTCTTTAGGATGAGATTATTTAGTTTCCAATTACTTTTTGGTCTACTTTTCTATGGACCCTTATTACATGTAATTTTTATTGCATCATGATCTGAAACGGATGCATTTACTATTTCCACCTTTCTGCATTTATTGGATTGTGAGGTTTTTATGCCCTAATACAAAGTCAATTTTTGTGCAGGTGCCATGTACCATTAAGAAAAAGGTATATTTCTTTCTACTCCCATTCAATTTTCTCTAAAGGTCTATTATACCTAACTTTTCTAAAATTCTATTCACTACCTAATCTTCTTTCTTTTTTCTTTTTTGGTTAGATGTATCTAGTTCTGAAAGAGAGAGGTTGAGATCCCTCACTCGTATAGCTTTGCTATCTATTTTTTTCTTTCAACTCACCTAACTAATCTAAGAATTTGGATGCTATACTACTTGGTGCATATATGTCTAATATTGATATTTCTTCATTATCTATGGTATCCTTTAGCAAGATGTTTCCTTCAATATCTTTCTAAATTAGATCTATTACTGCTTTTGTGTGATCTGAGATCAGGATCGCTACCCCCTGCTTTTTTTACTTCAGCTGAAGCATAATATTCTACTCCAGCCTTTTACCTTTCCTCATCTCTCTACTTCAAATGTATTTCTTATAAGCAACATATTGTGGAGTTTCAGATTTTAATCCTATATGCTATCCCCTTCCATTTTATGGAAGAGTTCATCTTATTCACATTCATAATTAAGAGTACTAATTCTGTATTTCCAAGCCTTTAGCCAATTGATTAATGGTCAGGGGGTGTGAATAGTTTTCAGATGAAGAAATTGAAGCCATCTCTGGTCATGTCAAAAAAAAATGTTCTAAATCGTTATTGATCAAAGAGAATCAGGAGACAACTCCAGGTGCCACCACACACCTCTTGAATTGGCTAGGATAATAAGAAAGGATGATGGTGAATGTTGAAGGGGATGTGGGAAAGCTGGGGCACAGATGCATGGCTGGTGGAATTGTGAAGTGATCCAACCATTCTGGAGAGCAGTTTGGAACTATGCCCAAAGAACTGTCAAAAACTGTGCATACCCTTTGATCCAGCAATATTTCCACTGGACCTGTATCTCAAAGAGATCATAGAAAAGGAAAAGGGATCCACATGTATAGGGATGTTTGTAGTAACCCTTTTTGTGGTGGCAGGGAATTGCAGACTGAGTGGATGCCCATCAGTTGGGAAAAGGCTGAATAAATTAAGATATATGAATGTTATGGAATATTGTTGTTCTATCAGAAATGATCAGCAGGTTGATTTCAGAAAGGCCTAGAGATATTGCATGAACTGATGGTGAGTGCAGTGAGTAGAAGCAAGAGAACATTGTACACGGAAACAAAAAAATTCTGCAACAATCGATTCTGATGGATGTAGCTCTTTTTCAACAACAAGAGGACTCGGGCCAATTCCAACAGATCTATGATAAAAAGAGCCATCTGGATCCAGAAAGAGGACTATGGAGACTGAATGTGGATCACAGAATAGTATTTTCACCTTTTTGTTGTTGTTGTTTGCTTACTTTTTATTTTCTTTCTCATTTTTTCCCCCTTTTGATCTGATTTTTCTTGTGTAGCATAATCATGGAAATATGTATAGAAAAATTGCATGTTTGACATATATTGGATTACTTGTTATCTAGGGGAAGAGAAGGGAGAGGGGAGGGGAAAAAATTGGAACATAAGGTTTTTCAAGCATGAATGTTAAAAACTATGCATATATTTTGAAAATAAAAACTATTATTTAAAAAAAAACTAATTCTGTATTTTCTGCCATCCTACTTCCCCCAAGTTATACTTTTCTCTCTCCTTTAACCCTTTCCCTTCTCACGAGTATATTGCTTATGACCATCTCCCTCCATTTGTTTTTCATTTTTTCAGTCTCCCCCTTTCCTTCTCCCTTTCCCCTTTTTCCCCTTTGAGCCAAATCTGATGAGATTAAGCAATGCTCATCCCCTTCCCTGTGTCCTCTCAACAATAACAGATCTTTTGTGCCTCTGCATGTGGCATAATTTACCCCATTTTACTCCCCTTTCCCCTTCTCTTAGGACAATCCCTTTTCCACTCCAAGTTTCAATCAAATCAATGAAATCAAAAGTTTCAATCAAAAAATTTAAATCAAAAGTTTCAATCAATATTATCTATGCTCAAAGGGCTATATATTCATGCATATCTTTTAATTTAACAATAACACTATTTGGCATGAATCACAAAAGAGATTTTTTAAAAAAGGAAAAGGACCTATATGTACAAAAATATTTATAGCAGCTCTCTTCTCAGGGTAAAAAAAAAAAATGGAAATTGATAGGATGCCCATCAATTGGGGAATGGCTGAATAAACTGTGGTTTATGATTATGATGGAATATTATTGTTTTATGAGAAGTGATGAGCAGGATGCTCTCAAAAACAACTTGAAAAGTCTTCCATGTACTCAAGCAAAGTGAAATGTACTGTGTACAAAGTAATAGCAATGTTCTGGGATGATCAGCTGTAAATGACTTTACTATTCTCAGGAGTACAATGATCCACAACTACTCTGAAGGACTTATGATGAAAAATCTTATCCAAAGCCAGAGAAGGGACTGGTTTGAAGCATATTCTCTTTTTTAAAACTTTTTTTTTGAGGGTTTTTTTTTTTTAGGATAGCTATGTTTTTCTTTAACAACATGGAAATGTTTTGCATAACTTCAGATGTGGTTTCTTAATGAGATTTGGGGTGGGATAAAGAAAAGAATCTGGAACTCAAAAGTTTTTTAAAATATATTAAAAATGTACCTGGAGAGGAGAAATGTTAAATAAATAATCTCAAAGGTCTTTTGGCCTTATTCCCCTCATTTAAAAAAAAAAAAAAAGTGGGGGGTAGGTGGGTGAGACAGGGGGAGAATTGGATGAAATGGTCTCTAAGTTATCTTCCAAATCTAAATGCTTCAATATGAAGAAAATGTAAAGATCTCTTTTCTCCCTTGGAAAAATTAAATTATTATCTACCTTTAGGTAGGACCTTGAGCAAGTTATTTAATTTCTCTGATTCTCAGTTTTCTTATCTATGAAATAATAATAAGAATATTTATACCATCTGACTAATATAATATCAACTATGTCAGTGGTGGAAAAAACTGAAGAGAGACAGAAGGATGACTGCCTGCTTAGAAACTTGGACATTAAGTGATTGAAAACAAGTTTGTTTTAAGTGTTTTTAATAGCTCGGGACTCTTCTTTGGATGTCGCTTCTCAAAGATATATACAAGATTACTTATAGTAGTTGAAAGCTACTACTGTAATAGTAGTTAAAACACGGGCACTTCAAAACTATATTATGTATCTCCAAAGATGCATATTTTTGAAAATGAAACTCTTTAGTGCCAATACCAGAAAAAGATCTATAGCAATCACTGACTCTTAGCATTTTCAAAGCAGTGGTTTTTATCAAATAAGAGCATAAGATCTTCAACAGAATTCACTGTGTAAAATCCTTATGCAAACTTTGACAAGACGGCTAAGTCACTGTGGGCTGAACTAACCTTTTTGTGGTACAAATGGGGTAAGCAAATGCTATCTTTTTCTTCCTCCTTTTTCTCTCGGTCCCTCCCACTCCCCCCAATCATTCTGATATGTTACACATTAGGTTCCCTTTTCTGTCTTCCTCTTTCTAAGGCTTCATTTCTGGAGAACTTCTTAGTTTCACTGAATTATCAGTTTTTATGAGAAATATTTATAACCTGCAGCAAGTTACAGCTGGTACCTTAACTGCCCAAATCTATCAGCTACTTTCAGTAAAAGAGCACAACATTCTTCATGCTAGTAATGCCAGGAGGCTCTTGCTCAGTTATAGGTGTTTTGATACTGTATTGCTGCTGTTATTCCTCCTAATCCTATAATACTATACAAGGCATCTCAAAAGTCTTAATGCAATTTTAAGCTTTTAATAGCTTAATAACAAAAGTTTAATTTTTCTAATAGCTTAAAACTATATTAGGATTGTTGGTTAGCTCCTACAAACTTTATAACATGTTATAGATAGCCCTTTTGCAAACAGTTTATTGAGCCTCACAACAATCCTATGAAGTAGATATAGTTATTTCCCCATTTTATAAATGAGTTGATGCAGCAGAAAGATTGATTTATTTCTTGGTTATATAAAAATAAATTTCATAGATAGTCTTTCAATCTAAGTTTTCTTGACTTCAAGTCTAATACTCTATCCACTATATCATCCTGCCTTTCATTATTATTATTACATCTACCAGTATTTGGTAGCATAGTGGATATATCCCTAAATTCAAATGTGCTTAGAAACTTACTAACTATATGATCCTGGGCAAGTCTTAACTTCTGTCTATCTCAGTTTCTTATCTGGGGAGTAATAATAAGATAACCCCTGTCAGGGTTATTGTGAGGATTAAGTAAATTCACATGTGTAAAGCACTTTGAAAAATTTAAATTGATATATAAATGCTAGCTATAACTAAAATTACCACTAATGATACCAATATTACTGCTAACAATACTCTTTTACTATTATGA
Source organism: Sarcophilus harrisii (assembly GCF_902635505.1). Classification (NCBI taxonomy): domain Eukaryota; kingdom Metazoa; phylum Chordata; class Mammalia; order Dasyuromorphia; family Dasyuridae; genus Sarcophilus; species Sarcophilus harrisii. The sequence goes on from NC_045427.1 coordinate 226,171,684, forward strand.
CCACTGGTACCATTATTACTATCACTGCTACCTGTGAAATTATACTGCTGCTACTAATACTATGATTATTACTATTACAACCAATACTATTATTAACCAGGACTCTTGCTGTTGCTACTACTGCCACCCATACTGTTACTATTATCATTCATTGCTGCTGTTGCTATCATTATTACTACTCTTACCAATACTAATATTACTATAGAACTAAGCCTGTATATGCAGAGGCAAATTGCTAAATACTTCACAATGAACAATATGAGAAATTGGTAAGAATATGAGTATATATAATCACAGAAAAAAAAACACAGAAACCGAGTGGAAGGGAACCTTAGAGGTCATTTAGTCCTCCCCTATCTGAAATATGAATCTCTCTTCCAATATCCTTGAAAAATGGCTCAAAGATTTTGTGATAAGGAGCTCATAATTTCAAGGGAAAGCTCATTCTACCTTTTTATGGCTCTAATTGTTAAGAAGCTATTTGTTATATCGAATCAAAATGAATCTCTTAGGGACAGTCTTCTAGTTGGCTTCCTTGCTTCCAGGATCTCTTCTCATACTTCCTCCAAATGGCTAGATAATTAAGCCATGAAATAAAGGTTTGACCATGACTGTCTCTTTCTAAGAAATTTTCAGGGGAGTCTTTTGCCTATCATTTAAATCCCTCCACAATGTGCGGCTTACCTTCCTTTTCAGATTTTTACATAATTCCACTCCACACAGTTGACATTGTAGCCAAATTGATTCATTTGTTTTTCCCTTAATATGCTCTATCAACTAACTTCTGCCTCTAATCTCCCTTTAAGGATCAGCTAAAGTGACGGTTCTTTTGTAGAATTTTGTTTAATGCCCCCATTTATTCTCTTCTGAATTTTGTATATGTTTATTTCTCTTTGGATATGATGTTTAAGGTCCTGTTGAGCTCTAAAATCCTATGATGCTAGGTTTATCCTTCCAGTTAAATATTATCACCACAGTGACACTAATTTTAATCTTTCTAACCCTAGCATGTAGCACGACTTTTACATAAAAGGTACTTAAATGTTTGTTTTTACTGAAAATAACTACAAGTTCTTTTCTTCTAAAGATTAAAATTTCATACTTCCTTCATCTAATCCTCATATGATATGGTTTGCATGCCCCCTCATCATCCTTTCTCTATAAATTCCCTAGTTTATCAATGGCCTTCCTAAAAAAGCAACATCAAGAACTAAACTCAGTATTCCAGATATGATCTGAACAGAACGAGGTAGCCCCATCACCTTCCACATTCCAAATGATTCTATTAACTGTAGTCCTTTTGATTCGCATTTTAAACTGTTGACTCATATTAAGTTTGCATTGCACTAAAAACTATGAACTATTGTCTAAACAAGGCTTTCCAACTTGTTCATTTGTATCTGACTTGTTTTAAAAACCAACCTGGAATTTTTCCATTTATTCCTATTAATTTTCATCTTGATTAGATTTGGCCCATCATTCTAGCTTATCAAGATATCTTTCAAACTCAGTTCTGGCATACAATATGTTAACTATGTCTCCTTTCTGTTATTTTCTACTATTATAAATATGCCTCTCTACTTTCATCTAAATCATTGATAACAGTGTTAAATGATCCAAAGACATATCCCTGGACCACTAGAGACCACCCTGCAAGCTGAAATATTAATAACCTCTATTCTGAATTCACTTATTCAACTAACTTTGGTTCCATCTAACTATATATTTGTCCAGTACACAGTTTTCTCTTGTTCACAAGCTTATTATGAGAGAAAGTACCATAATTCTTTGTTGAAAACCAGGAATACACGCCTACACATTGTATCTATTTATTAGTCAAATAATCACTCAAATAAAAGAGGAAATTAGGTTAGTTTCTCATCACTTGTGCCCAATGAACCCTTGCTGGCTCAAAGCGATCACTTCCCTAAGAGTTCACAAACCATTTAAAAATAATGTTCTAAAATTTTTGCCAGGAACTGAAATCAATATCCTCCAAGCAGAACTTTTTATGGCAGCAAAGTCTTAGAGTTAAAGTAGATACCCATCAGCTGAGAAACATCTAAACAAATCATAGTACCAGAATGTAATGGAATATGACTATACTAGTAAATATGAAGAATACAGAAAAAAACACGAGAAAACTTATTTGAACTGATACAATGTGAAATAAACAGAACCAGGAAAATAATGTGTGATGACAACAACAATGGAAATAGAAATAACTAAAAAAGAAAAAAAAAAACTGAACACTAATTATAATGACCAAACCTAATCCTGAAGAAAAACTATGAGAATACACATCTCCCTTCTTTGCAGAAGTAGAGCAACAATTTTTAAAAAAAGAAAACTTTTTTGAAAATGCAAATGGAGTCCTGGGGCAATACTTGTAAGTAACCACCTTCAATTATTCTATTATTTACAATATAATGTACAATACAAAATAGAACTTTGAAACTGTTAACTTTATTAAAATTTTTAAATTGTTTTATTTTTCTGGTTATACATGTACATTGATTTTTAAAATACATATTTCTTTATGAATCATGTTAGGAGAGAAAAATCAGAACAAAAGGGGAAAACCATACACACACACACACACACACACACACACACACACACACACAAACCAGAAGAAAAAAAAAGTGAATATAGCATGTGATTTACATTCAGCCTCCATAGTTCTCTCTGGATTCAGACAGCAATTTGTATCCAAAGTTTATAGGAATTGCTTTGAATCACGGAACCACTGAGATAAAGCCAAATCTGTCATAGTTGATCATCACACAATCGGAACCGTTAATTTTAGAAGTAGTATAGAGTAGTAAGTAAATAGATCAGTGGACTTAGAATCAGGAAGACCTGTGTTCAAATACTATCTTAAGATATTTATTCATTGTGTCACCCTGGCAGGTCACTGAATTTATGTCGACCTTTGTAAAATAGGGGTGGTTTCTTCTAACATCTCTTTTAGCCCCAAATTTATATGAGGAGCAAATTGTTATTTCTGCCACAATATAAATCGACTTCTGCTTATCCCTATTTCCCTTTCCAGAAAAGGGGAGGGTGGGCCCAGGACATGAATTTTTTTTCTTTGTTTTTCTTATAAATCATATTTAATTTTGTCTGTCACCCTTGCCATCATGACCAAAACAACCGTTTGGTGGCCAAACTTGTTTTAATGAGTTCAACTTTCCCATTTGGAAATTTCTAATTTTCCAGCGTCTTTATTATTACCAAAGTGACCATTGTTTTACCAATTTCACTAATTCATACATACTCACTTCCCTAGAACAACATCTAATGACTTTTTGAAATACTCCTATATTGTTCTTTTTGTCAATATCCTTTCTCTTAGTATTGAGTGATAAAGCTGTCATCTGCTAAAGTTTATTCTCTTTTGGGGGGGCGGGGAAGGAGAAAGTTGAATAAGGCCTATCAGTCTTAAAGGAGCCCATATCAAGGAATGAGAAGGGGACAGAGAGAGACATGAAAACAAGGAAGATCTGAAAGCTATATATTAGTTCAAGTGTGGCATAACGAAGAAGAATCGGGAGCTCTGTATTCTTCGTCCAGATCTGGCTTTGACCTTCAGCCAATCACCTCAGTTGTAAAATTAAGGGAGTGAACTTGATTACCTCTGAAGTCCTTCTTAACTTTAAACCTGTGAATTTATTACCTCTCATCTGTTACTAAGGTGTCTGTATCATCTTCGAGGTCCCTTCCAGCCTTGTTCTATGACTCACGGGACATCTCTCTCCCGGTGCGAGTGTCATCCCTCTCATGGAGTGAGACAGCAAGCACCTTCCAAAGGACAGGTCACAGCTGTACTCAGTAAGGAAAGCGCCGTATTTCAGTCTTCACCTCTTTCCGCTGCAGTTTGAAGTGTAAGAGCGGGAATCGTTGTAGTTGGGGGTGGAGGAAGAAGAAGAAGAAACCTTGGTAGAAATCTGTAACAACGGCACCGAGTATGTGGAACAGAAAAACGCAGGCTGAATTGCATGCCAGGGTTCTGCTGGCATTGATTAGGGCACTGAAGGTTGCTATAAGTGACTGCTGGAGGACATCATTCTAGAGTATCAACTACTCAAAGAATGTTTTTTTTAGTTAATGGCTCATTGACGGCTGGATCGATGAAACAGTTCAGTAAAGTGCCCGAGACCCTTTCTTCTGGAAAAAGCGCTTGTTTTGAATCCATGTTTTCCAACCTGTCACCAAGGGACCTATCAGAAAACGTCGGATTGCCACAACATAGCGCTGAATCACTATTGTCAAGAGTTCGACCTCAAAGGACAGCTGCTAAATCTGTTTGGTCTAACGACACTGGGGATGGGTTTAAGCGCCGAGGCTGAGACTGTTGGGGAGGAAAAGGACAGAGGGGACTTAGCCAGTAAGAGTCGCGAGGATCATTTTTTTTCATTTTTATTTTTTAGGAAAGCCTAATAATTAGGAAGGTGCAAATGCAGGGCAAAAAAAATTCACCGCAACTCTCTGGCCTTCAAATTTCTCATTTTTAAGACGGGAATCATCCTGAGACTATCTTACCTCATAGTTCTGGCAGGTGAATCAGCTAACGGACGTTAAAGGCTTTGTCAACCATCATTAGCCAACCCGACCAACCCCTTCAGTATACAGCGCAGTAAACTGAGATTCAGAAAAGGGAAGCCACCTAGGGTCGCCCGGCTGGCTCTTGGCAAGGGCAGAACTAGAAACCAGATCTCCTCCTCTCGCCCTCCAAATCCGGGGCTGGTTCGGCTACGGCCAGTTTCTCTTCCCGCTCTTTTTTAGCCACAGCTGAAGGGGGGGTATATAACTCACACGGAGGAATGGGTCTGGGGCCCGGCCGCTTTATACCCCGGAGAACGGAGGCTGAGCGGGTGGGAGGGCACATGACTCACTTCAAGGTCACTCAGTGAGTCAGGGGGCTGTGCCAAGGCTCGAAACTTGGCTTCCGCGTTTGGCGACTAATCCATCAACCCACACGCCAGGGCAAGAACCCAAACTCAAACTGAAGCCAGGTGGCCCCCGGGGGGTCGCCTAGGTAACAGCGCGCGCGCTTGGGTCTCAGCCGGAAGCGCGGGGGAGGCGGGGCGGGGAAGGGGCGCTCCGAGCCCGACGTCTCGCGGGGCCTGACGAAAGGGCACTGAGAAGGCAGAGAGGGAAGCGCTCGCCCACCGCCCTTCGGGACCTCCTTTTGGCCCCGCCTCTCTCGGAAGTCCCCCGCGAGGATTGGCCGTCGGCCCGGGGCGGGGCCTGAGGCAGGCGCGGTGCGTACTTCCGGCTGCCGAGTTGACATGAAGAGGCGACGGCGGTGGTGGAGGAGGCGGTAGCGGCAGCGGCCGGTTCCCGGGGCTTGAGGGCTGAGGAGGGAGTGAGGTGGTGGTGGTGAGGGCGGCACCAGAACTGGAGGAGGCGGTGGAGGGCGGCGGCGGCGCTGGCTGCGGAGGACACGGACCAGCGGGAAAGAAGGGAGAAGCCACACCCGCTGGCCTGGACGTCTTAGAGATGGAGAAGGAATTCAACCAGATCGACCAGGCCGGCAGCTGGGCGGCCATTTACCAGGTGCGGGAACGCCGGCCGGGGAGCGCTGCCTCCTGCGGCTCAGTTAGGCCTCCTCCTTCCCTCACCCCGGGGATTCCGCCGCACCGTGGCTCTCCCCGGCTCCCCTCCTTCCCCCTCAGCCCTGGCTTCTTCCGGGCCTCGGCTCTAGTAGCCTCAAGTCCGGCTGGAGTCAGGGTTTTATCCTTTTCTTTCCCTAGCAGATCCTGGCTCCGCTCCCCAGGCGCCCTCATTCTCCCCCCCCCCACCTTTTTTTTTTTTTTTTTTTTGTTCTTGCAGGCAAGCTCCCCCCCCCCCCCCCCCCACCAAAATCTATTAAGCCTCGTGAGACGCCCCTTTGTCCCTAAGGTTTACCTCCCGTATCCCACAGTCTTTGATGTAAAATAGAGTTATAGGCGGCTCCTAACTTCTCTTTAGGTTGGCATACGCGAAACCTTATCAAGATCTTCTTTGGACTGTAAAATGATCGGGCTGCTCAAAATGATCCCCTTTTAGTCTTTATCTTTAACGACCTCATCTCCTAGTCACTCATTCTTTGTCCCTTGGGATTGATTCACCCCCAATTTCACCTCCTCCAGGAAAAGATTTTGGGTATCGTGGTAATTTTTCCATTATTGTCTCCCGGAAATAATATAAATTATCAATTTTCTCTTTCCCTCCCCTTTTCAGCGACTCCCTCAAACACTTACCCGGATTTGGCCCAAAGATGATAGGACCCTTTTCTACTAGAGCCCGTTTTGTGCCATTGTTATTTGACATCACAAAAGACTGTCCTTCCAGACAAGGGTTATAAAGGAGAAAAAAGGAAATTGAAACTCCTCTGATCCAAACAAAAATTAGGATGAGTTCCACATCTGTAAGGCAAATTAAAGCTTGTTACCTGGCACTTGGTTATTTCTGCAGAGTTCTTGTCTTGTATGACTTGCTTAGGATGTGGTGGTGTATAAATTATGAAGGATTTACATATATATATGTATATATATATTTTTTTTTTAAGTAGTAGGTTGGGAATGTGAAAAGAGATAGTTTTATCAGTAGCCAATTCCTCTAAAGAAAACTTATAGTTACTATTTAATGTAATGTAATAATGGGTGAAGATTAACAAAATAATCTTAGCACAAGAAAAAGTAAAGAAGGTTTTGTTCCTCATAGTCAGTTTCAGTTAATCTTGTCTTAATTAGCTGAAGCTCCAGTTAAGCTCAAAAAACTCCTCTGCCAGTGTTTTAAAATGTATTTTAAAATTGTTTTTTAGAAAATGCTTTAAGCTGTTAGCTACTGATAAAAGGGCTGCCCAGGGCTTTTATTCTGATTTGTTTCAACTGCCTTTTCCCAGGACATTCTTTTTGAAATATATGGATTGTTGATGGATTTGAGGTCATGTATTGTCAAGTTATTGTAATATCTGATATTCAGCATGTCAAATTTAGATTCCTTGTCTGTTATGTCTGTAAAATGACAAAATTCATTTCATGTAGTAACTTGTGAATTTCTGGAGAGTGTTTTTAATAATTAGAGAAGGACTTGGGGAAAAAAAAAACTTGTGCTTTTAAAAAGTAAAGTTTGTAGTTGAATATATAAATATGTGTATACATGTGTGATTTGTAAATTTATGAATTTGTTTTTGTAGTTGGACTCTTCCTTAGGCCATAGTATCATTAAATCCCAAATTAAGTAGTGATGCTAGCTAATATAGTAGAAAAACTTTAACTCTGTATACTAGGGAAAGTGAAGATAATGAAGATTAACCATGCTAGCTTCTCAAAATAAGTTTTGTCACATTTCTACTAGGAGAGTTAAATATGATTGCTTTAAAATAGTCGTCCAACCTCTTTGGCATTGCTGCAATTCTGGAGATGCTTTCTGTGGTGTTAAGAAAACTTGGAATCTCTGTTCGTGAAAATTTGGAAATTTTTCGATTGCAAACTGTTATTTGTTATTGTAGAACCAAGCCTTTAAAATATTGTTTTAGGAAGAGATAGAATGTTTGTAAAAAGAGATGGAACTGATCTTTTAAATCTTAGCAGAGTAGACAGTTTTCTGCTTTATATATTTACTAACTTTAATCCATTTTTTTATTTCCCCCCAGAAATTAGAAAAGACCATTCGCCATAAATTAATGGAGAATCAAGGGATTTCAGATTTTCTTGGTGGTAGCATATGCTTAGTATATAACACTCCTTAGTACAACTGAGAGGGAGTCTGGCATATTAGGGTGCTGGACTTTTAGTTAGGAAGATTAAATCTGACCTAACATATACTAATTGTATAACCCCAGACAAATTACTGTTCACCAGAAATTGTTTTAGCCCACAAATTAAAGGTAGATGCTTATCTACACTGGTGGAGGAAATTTTCACAGTGGAAGTTTCCTAAACTGATGAAATCATGGGTCTGGACAAATCAGTATGCTGTGTTGCTTTGGTAGCATCTTTTTATTCCCCTTCCCTCCACCCCCCCACCCCCCAAAAAAGCATATTTTCTACTAAAGAACAAAAACAGATAATGGAACAAGGACTAAGTGTGAAAAAGGAAGAAGTTTATTGGATTCAGACTAATGTGGCAGGGAAGTCTGGCCTTAGTTGCTTATTCAAGCAACAGTCTGCTGGTTTAATTTGGTAGAGTATAAAGAGTTCTTTGGAATTTTAAAGTTGATCAACGGCATTCATATTACTAAGTGTTCACTCCAGAAAATTATTCTGATGATAAAAAGCATATTTGGGCAGTGTTTACAATTCATTTTTTGGCCTTTAAACAATTATATCATATTTGGAAAATGGAATGCTTCTTGGCTCATCCCAAATTTGATTGAGCTGGCAATACTAGAAGGAAAATACAAGTATGAAAAGAAACATTGGTCTTGGAAAATAAGGTGAAGGAAGGTAGAGGATGGTCCATATACACTTTGTGACATAAATGAAATGGTTTTCTTTTTCTTTTTTTAATAAAACAATAATCATGGGCTTATAGGAAAGACTTATGTATTATAAGCAAGTTCACCCAGATTGCCAGCTTTTATTTAAAAACAAACACAAAAAACTAGTTATAGAGGATAGTTAATAACTTGTTTTTGTTTTAGTTGTTCAGTCATTTTTTTCAATTGTTTGCACTTCTCCATGACCCCATTTGGGGTTTTCTTGGCAAAGATTCTGGAGTGGTTTGCTATTTTCTTCTCCAGTTCATTTTACAGATAAGCCAAACTAAGACAAACAGGATTAAGTGACTTGTCCAGGGTGTCGCAGCCAGTATGTATCTGAGACTATATATGAACCCAAGAAAATGAGTCTTACTGATTTTAGGCCAAGCACTTTATCCACTATGTCACCTAGCTACCGTAATGATTGATTTAATTGTTAACAAAACCATATGCTAGTATCTCACTAAAATTCCTTAATGCTGTTATGTGCATCTGGCATATAATACTCCAGTGGAATGCGTTATTAAAAGTTTGATACTGTTTGCTTAAAAACATTGTCTACAGGGAAATATTAAGTTGGCAATAAATAGAAAAAAAGTTTATTCAGTATGATGTTTGTCATTCAGTTAAAAAAAAAAAGAAACAGATAAAATGAGTAGAATAGGAAGTTCTCATCTTCAATGACATTAATTCTAAATGGTATTTAGCCTAGAATAAAACAAGAATTGGTTTTAGTTGGCCATAACTTTGGAAATGGAATAAACTCTTATAATCAATGGTATTTTGAACTAACTGGAAGCATCAACAGATATGGTGGAGGGGAGAATAACTTAGTACCATTATTCAGTTGACATCATTCGCATATTTATAGGAATGAATGCCTGGTACATTTGGAAATAAGTAAGCTCTTCCAGTGGCTCCTAGAAGCATTCAGAGGACAATGATTATGAAAATCGTTTTCAGTTATGACATTGTACTGATTTCCTCACCCCCTTGCCATGTAACTGAATTTTTCTTTTTAATATGAAGCCTCTACTAAGCCATATAATAATGTGATTGAATTATTTTACTGCATTCTTTATATAAAGAAACAGGAAACTTCCATTAGAGATTTTAAATATGTAATATGATTTATCCTCTATTTTATTATATGAGACTTTCCTATTTTGACACTACCTCCTGTAAGCTATAAAATATGACATAAGTGTGTATTGTCATATACCTCTTGCATAAAGCTGGCATTTTCCTTACAATGTCATGTTAAATTGGTTCTATATTTATACTAATTAGTTTCAGCAAGTAGGTTGTACAAATTCCTTTACTTTGATATATGTTAAGTGAGGTTGATGCTGGAGTTGGTTTGATTTTAAGGGAGAAAAATGTTCTTTATAATAATCAGATTTAATATTTCCAAGCAGCATCTGTGTAATAAGCTTTCTTACAAGTATTACAGGCCTGAATATAGATGACCACCCTGGAAGAAAAATAGTGATATAATACATTGTTCCCACATCCTAATTTGTCATAGGTTTATGTAGGTTCTTAGTTACCTAGAATTTCAAAGCCAGGAGAGATCTTAGGATTTTATATTTACAGCTGAAATGAACTTAAAGATTCTCTATTCAGCTCTTCATTTTTACAAATTAAAAAACTCAAACCTGGAGAGGTGAATTAGCTTGCCCAAGATTATGTCAATGGTCATACAGAGCTGGGGTTTGTACACAGCCAAGCCCCCAGGCCCATTCTCTTAGTATAACTGCTTCATTTTATAGATCTGGAAACAGGCTCAGAGAGAGGAAGTTAATCGCTACCCACATCATATTGGCAGAGGCAAGACTAGAAACTTAGGGCTTCTTATTTTTTACACAGTTGTATTCTCTCAAGAGGGATATTTCAGGGAATGGGCTTTCCCCCCATCATTTGTGCCAAAAAGATAATCTTCTATGTCCTATTTTTCATTTGGCATTCACAGATTTATTGAGGACCTACTTGGCACATATATTGTCCTATATTCTGTGAAGGATACAAAAATATGTGATGGTGATTTTTGAAAAGAACTTGTATATAAAAACATAAGATGATGATTTTTTGAAAAGGACTTGTTGGGTATACAATAAAAATTTGAATTGTTTGGTTCCCCCTCCCTCTCACCCCCCCATAGAAGCCACTGGCAAATTTATAGTTGGCTTGTGATGAATTTAACAGTCGCATGGGAAGTGGAACATCTTGGTCTTTTTATCAACTTCTGAATCATGCTGTAACTTTATGATGTTATTTTTAGATTTGGTCTCTGTGCTACAGGGCTATGCACTTAGTAGACTCAAAATATTTTTTGATTTACTGGTGTAAAATCTATCCATATTTTCACAAAGTAGATAAACCTTAACATCTTACTGAAGCCTATGTATGCATAAAACGATGGTCTTGAGAAATATTTCAGCATCCTCAGAATAAATAACCTTATGAGTCAGTGAGGAATATAATCTTAAGCAAAGTCAAGACAACATAAAAAAGGTAATCAAAATTGTTCTTCAGTTAACACTTTGTACCTTTCTGTGCATCTATGTAAGACTATCTGTTAAAGCTATTTGTGTTTGTTTCTTTGATGTATAATGGGAAACAGAGGCTGGATTTCATCTCACCTCCGCCAGCAGGTACCATAGTATTCTGTACCCAATAGGCACTTTTAAAATATTCACAGGAGTGAATCATTGAAAAGGACACTTGAAAAGAACAGTGGTTTTGTAATTGGGACACTTGGCTATAGTTCCATCCCTGCCAGTAATTAACAGTGTAAACTTGGGGTAACTACTTCCTTTATTGAGGCCAGTTTCCCCATTTGTAAAGTAAGGTGTTAGACCTCTTGCCCAAAACTGAGGTCTAAGTTCCTTTTCAACTTTAACACTGTTTAGGGCTATCTCAGATTGTAAGGGACTAGAACAATCCTTGTAGAAATGAAACAGTATTTTCCTTGTTAGGAGGTGCCTCAGTCAGTTTATGCCAGTGCTCAGGGCTTATTTTTAATACTTTTTTTTTATATTTTTGCAAAAAAAAATTTCTAAACAAAACCACTTCATTATCCTTTCCAGTAAATGTAGTTTTAGTAACATGAGCAAGCAGCTTTCATTTAAAGTTACATGCATGACCTGTGTCTTAAGTAGAATCGGAGTGGCTTTTCCTGTAAAAGATTGAGGAACTGATTCTTCAGAATTTACCAGACACCTGCTGGTACTTAAAAAAATAGTAGACTTAAGTTGTAATTTTGGAAAAAGCCATTGCCTGACATAAAATTAATCTGAAGAGTATATATATATATATATATATATATATATATATATATATATATATATATATATTTACAAATAATTTGCTATGGTTCTTTAGAAAGTACCCAATAAAGATCATTCACTTGGATTGTTCTGACAGTAGAACAAGAAATAGAAAGCCTTTACCTTTTTTGTGATTTAACAGATCCAAAGTTTCTTGATTGTCAGGGAATAGTGCAGGGTCCACTGAAGCTTATAATAATTAATATCTTTGCATGCAAGGAATTCACTTTGTAGCTCCATGTGATTATGATACCGGTAAAAATCTTAACTACAATAATGTAATCATATGGATAGAATTTAGTGGTTGCCTGTCAGTACCTGCAGAGATGGATTTCTAGAACCAGTTACTTAAAAAATTTTAAATGCCACTTAGAATGTCAGTTTCTTTAATTGATCTCTTAGAGTGATCAATTTCTATAAATTGATTTTTTTAATAACCATCTCTTTACAAAATTAATGCTAAGATTTTAACCTCAATTTCCATTTTAATACTAAAGTCCTTATTTTGCAAAGGGGATTTATTTACTAATACAGATATCTCTACTTTTATGTAACCTATGAATTATACAAAAATAAATTTAGTATTTAATAGCTTCTGCCAGAAATTTGGAGGTTTTATTTTCCCCAAATTTTACATGTCCTGACAACTCAGGGAAGTATATCCTGTTATGCATCACTTAAAAGAAAATGGATATATATATAATTATTCTAAATATCTACAGTACTATTGAGGACAAATTACTTATAAATATTGGGAATTGAAATCAATTTTTAATGTATTGTCACTAAATCAAAAATATGCTATAGCTATATTTGATCTATCAGTAGTAGGAAATAGTAAATTTACTTAGGTGGCTGTGATGGTTGATTATCATCCTTAAGAAGCAGTACCATACAGATTACTACATTACTCTTCATGATTCCTTTTAGGGTTTTCTTGCCAAAGATATTGGAGTGTTTATTGTTTCTTTGTCCAGCTTGTTTTACAGATGGGGGTGGCTTAGATCAGATTTGAATTCATTAAAATAAGTTTTCCTTATAACTGATATATGTTTATCTTCTAGTGGGCGGGGGAAATGGTGGTAAGGATGGAAAGAATTTGGAACTCAATTTAAAAGGAAAAGTATATTAAAATAATTTTTAAAAATTAAATCTTCCTTACTTCAGGAGGGCTGATGCTCTATCCACTGCACCACTTAGCTGGCCCATGTTCAGTTGTGATAGGTGCCTTATTTTGTTTGAATGTTATATTATCCTTTTCTAGTTTTATCTTCATAGTTCCTCATATTTCTTCTAGTTTTCCTTTATTATTAATAGTATCTCTAGAATTGTATACACTTTGCTTTGTTTGTAGTACAAATTACCATTTTATTTGTATTGTATAATGGTTGGAGAGCTGGCCTGAGAGCAAGAACTGCCTTTTTAAAGACCCACTTTTGTCATGCTGACTTAATGACCTTGGCAAGTCATTTAATCTCACTGTTCTGGTCAGCTCTCTCCTTGGCTAACAAATTGCAGGGACCATGACAGCCTACCAATTCTACCAATTTCCTCATCTAGGAGTATCCTTTTCAGCGAAACCACAGGTCTATTCCTGTCCCTATTCTTACATGCTTCTTTCCCCTCATAATAATTCATTGTTCCCCTCCCACTTTCTCTAACTCCTAATAATATTTTTTCTGCCTATATCCTAGGACTTTATCGAAGACTCTTTGTGATATGCAAAAAGGTTTTATGACCTTGATACTAAGATAAATTTTCACGCAATTCATGATAATTCAGAGAAGTGATAATTTTGCAGGTCTCCATTTATATAATAGTAATTTACTAACGATTATACTAAACTGATCAACAAAGATTTTTCTCCTATAAGTTATTCCTTTATTGCTAACAGTGTAATTTTAGATTTTCACATAAGGGTTTTGATGTTGAGAGCCTAACTTTTCAGGTAGGAAATAAGAGTTTGAAAAGAAATTGGGCCAGAAATAGATTTCCATGGAGCTTGTTCAACAATTAAATCTATCAGAAATAGTTAATATTCTAACAACTTAAGTATTGCACAGGACATATTGTTTTTGCTTAAGGATAAAAAGCAACTGTTTTCTTCTACATTTCTTTGAGGTATAGTGTGCTTTAGTCACATTACATGCCCAAGATTCTTTGTAAAAACAAGTGGAACAACTAAAATTAAAAAGTTAAGCTTTCATTTCATTTATATGTATTTTACTTTAATGTTTGATTTCACAGACTGATTTAAAGGTGATGATGAATATATTTGATTGTGGTTTGAGCTAATTTTAGTTTCAATCAGATTATTTGTGACATTTTAAAAATTTGCTTTCTAGAAACACTAAAACTTAGTAAGTCAGGCATAAAAATCTCAACAATTCCTTGCCCAGGTTAAAAAAATATTTTTGCTTTACATTATAAGTTGAACATATATGCAGTCTGAGGAGTCACAGCAACTTAATACTTCTAAAAGATGTAAAAAACCCTTTTGAAAAATGCACTTTTATTTCTCAGTAGAGAATTTTATTAAGCAGGGTAATAGGCACCCTAACGTTAAACTCAAGGTGGTTGATTCTAGCTGCTCTGCTGTGACCTAAGGGTATTTCCTTGGTTTAAAAAAAAAAAAAAACCTAATGTTAAAGGCTCCTTGCTCAGTATCTTTCTCAAGGATTGTCTTCATTCTCTATCCACCCCCAAGGATAGAATAGCCCTCACGGGACCCTAACTCCCCCCACCTACCCTGTCCTTCCATTCTAAATTATAGTTGATTTTTGTGAGTGTATTTCAGTGACACAGTGACTTTTACTTTGTCTTCTATAAATAACTGGTTATTGAAGTTAGAAGCCAGATAAAATTAAATTGTGTAAGATTATATGATTTAGTGTTGAGGATGATAGCAAAACATTGATAAAGCGATACTAAATGTTTGTATTATGACAACATTATCCATGAGATTAAGGATGAAGACCCTTACCCTCATTATGTATTTTTACATAAAGATGATTTATGCTTCACTGCTCCAATCTCAAGTTGTCCTGTCTACCACATATGTTCTTGGTCACAAGAAGGATCAAGTAGTTCAGTATTGCTTACCATTGTTCATGGGTTGAGGAGATAATGGCTCTGTATGCCCTGACGCTGATCTAAAAAGTGGGACACACTTAAATTGTTGCATGTGACTTGCCTTAATTAAATCCCGTTAATGTGACCTAGTTATTTATATTTTACAAAGGTATAGATCTTCAGATTTTGCAGTCACAACTACCTGGTGTCATGTTTATAAGTACGCAATCATTATTCCTTTAAAAAAATTTTAAATTCTAAATATGTATGAATAAACATTTAGTCAATTTGTAATGATTCTCATTCTCATGCTAGTTTATATCTCATTGCTTATTCCCATCTAATTTGTACAATTTACAACCATAAATTGACCTATAGTAGAAGGACTTGATAGCGTTTGATAGAGTGATGAAATTTTAAATGACCCTATCTTTGTCTGAGTTGACTCAAATAACTGTAACAGTCTTCAACATAGCATAATCAGGATTCTGCTGCCTTTTTTTGTTGTAATTTCTGTAACTTGGAAGTGAGATTAAGGTTTGCTCAATGCTTCACAACTCAATAAAGGATGTAAAAATGTAGTTTGTAGCTCTTGACCTTAGGCTAGTTTTCTGTGTTCCCTTTTGGAATTGAATATTTTAAAATCAAAGAAGTCAAAAAAGACCCAAACCGTCTTAATTCTCTTTGTTAATATTATGTAAATTATATATATATATGTATGTATATATATATCATATATAATAGCACATATATAATTTATATAATATTAACAAAGAATTTATATATATTATATATTTTATATATATAAATTATCTTTGTACAACTTATTTGGTGAAATTGAATGGGGGAAGGAGAGGATTTGGAGGGGAACCAGGAATCAGAAAGGAGGGGATAGAGTTAATGTAAGAAAAAGGAAAACTGAAGAAAGAGTAAGCTTCACAGTAAAATCCAAGAAAAATGAATATGTAGATGTTTATTACTTTCTATTCTATCATCCTCATTTTATAATCTTCCTTACACTTCTCCCTTAAGAATATTTTGGGGAAATTGCTATAATATTTTCCACTTAGGCAGCTTACTATATATTTTGTCTCATATTAGCTTATTTCCATGAGCTACTTTTGGGTACCTAATTTGAAAATTAAATTGGATGAATTATAAGTGAATCGGTTAAAAAAAAAAATTACTTAGAAAGGTGCTAAATGGTTTCTAGTGTTTTCTTTTTCCATAATTTGTCTTTTGCTTAAAAATAATAAATGAATGAAAGAGTATTGTCTAATATGTATCAGATATAATGAGATAGACCCTACCCTCAAGGAATATACATTCTAGTGGATAAGGAAGACAACATATTATAAGAGACTGGTGGCCAGAGGAAAATACTTTGTCTGGAAAGTCATAGGAATGATTAGTTGAATCATAGAGCAGTCATTTGTCATGCCCTTTCCAGAAACAGTGATATTATTGATTTGATTACTATTCCTAGTAAAAGAGGCAGAAAGCTAGAGCTATCAAAGTTCTGTGGAGAAGAGAGTATATATAGGCAGTTAACATGATCCAGGATTACACATATGAATGTGTAATATATTCAGGAGTAGATATTAAATTATTACATTGTTATCAGATATCACTAAGTTGTATTTAGGATCAAACTAGGATATAGTGTTTTATTTATCCTTAGTTGAGTTCAAGAAGTCATAATGATAAGGAAGATTCTTTACTTTTAATGACTAATCAGGTTATATATTCTAATTTAATAAAATTAGAATTGGAATTTTATGAACTTTATTCCCCTAAATTCAAAAGCCTAAAGCACTCAATCAAGTCCAATATGGCACTCTCAAATGTGTAGTTAAATATGGTTCCTATACTTGTGAAGTGGAAGAAGTGAATCTGATATAAAACACCCTTCTACCATTTTAGCCTGTCTGATAGGTATGAAATGATATCTCAAAGTTGTTTTAATTTCCATTTCCCTAATCAGTAAAGATTTCGAGAAATTTTTTTTATATGACTATAAATCGTTTTGATTTCTTCATCAAAAAACTACCCTTCATATCCTTTGATCGTTTGGTTTGGGAATGACTTGCATTCTTATAAATTTAACAGAGTTCATTTGAGATATAAAATCTTTGTCTGAAGAACTGTCTATAAAATCCTCCCCTACCCCCAGTTTGCTGCTTTCTTTCTGATCTTGACTACATTTGTTTTGTTTATTTTTAATTTAATGTAATTAAAATTATCCCTTTTTTTTGTAATGAGGATAAGACTGAAGCTTTCTCAGCAAGATCAGATGTGAAACAAAGATTCCTAAATATTAGTCTATATTCCCTTTTCTCATTCTCTTGATTTTTAAAGTTCTCTATAAGTTCTGGCACATGACCATTTGATAGTAATTACTCTTTTGGAGGCTTTTTTTGCTTCAGTATCCTCTGAAAATGAACTCTTTCCCCATTGTAGCTTTCTGTGACTGGGTTCTTTCTCCTTTTGCATACTTATTTTTGTTTTGCTTTCTATTTTTAAGTTTGTTATTATAGTCTTGAGGTGTGGGGGATAATGCCTCTGGTCTCAGGTCTTTCTTACTGTCCCGAGCTTTGTTCAGGACCTAGCCTTGCCACTCTTTTCCCCCCTCTAGGCCTTAGCTAAGGACCTCGGCCACTCTGTTTTGAAAATGTTCTTGCCCTCTGAGAACACTCTTGTGGCTGTAACTTTTAATCTTCCCCTCTGGCCTGTAACCTAACCCTGGAACTCAGCTCTCCCATAACTGTCCACAGCAAGCAGCATCCCCACCTCATTGCTTCTGCTCTCACCACATGCATGCTGGTTCCTTCTTGCCTTCAGCAGCACATGTCCCTGTATCCCGGGCTGGACTTGGTTTCTCCTGGAAGCTGAATCCTTTAGTCTTTCTCCACTCAGATTTCTGACCCCGACCCACTGTCTGTGAGGTGAGAATTCCTGAGGCCGCCTCCTAACAAAGCTGCCCACCAGGGCTTGTTCTGTTGTTTCAGTGGAGATAGCCTGGAGGCATCAGGTCTTCTCCAGTAGTTTTCTGAGGACTTCGCGAACTTTTGTTTATTTTTGCAGCTCTATGTTTACCTTGAGGTGCTGCTATTTTTTATTGTTTATGGAGAGAATCTGTGGAGCTTGGAATTTTCTGACCTACTCCACCATCTACAAAAAAATTATATGAAAGTTTTCAGAGAGAAGCATCTTGTTAAAATTTGGGACTCATTCATTTGCCACACAATTAAATTATACTTTAATAAATTATTTTAAGGACTTGTTAAGAAGTACTAGTAAGATTTAGACTTTAGATCTATACCTGGAAAGAACTACAGAGGTCATTTGAATTTAACCGCATTTTATAGATGTAAGTTGTGATTTGCCCAAGGCCAGAGAATATGAACAAATTTCCAGTTGGAGTCTTACTCAAAAGATGAATATTTTATTATAATAGTCTAATATTACATAGCTTTTTGCCACATAAATAATGGTTCTCTCTGGCCAGTAGCTTGTGAAATATTTTAAGTTCATGTTTAAGTAATAAATGTATCAAACCCATAGACATTTTAATTTCAGATCAATATTCTGTAGAACTCTGGATTAGGCTTTATAGAATTTTTAAAGTTGTAAGGGACCTCAGATGAACAACCTATTTCATTTTTTATAAATGAAGACATTGCCTTTTACACAGTTTTGCAACTAGTCAGTGGCAGAATTAAGACTAGAATCGCAGAGTTTTTCACTTCCAGATCTATGTTCTTTCTATTTCATTGTGTTTTATGGCCATTTAAATTTAAACATTAAAATTGGCATATTCTTAAGAAATATAAGGAAATTTGGGCAAGCTTTTAAAAAGTTCCTT
Source organism: Sarcophilus harrisii (assembly GCF_902635505.1). NCBI lineage: Eukaryota > Metazoa > Chordata > Mammalia > Dasyuromorphia > Dasyuridae > Sarcophilus > Sarcophilus harrisii. Next base: position 226,190,423 of record NC_045427.1, read on the forward strand.
TTAGGCCTTTTTAATTTTTCTTGCTCCTTAGTCCGATAGCTGAAAAATTGAGGAAGAATTTTACTTTGACTTCTGTTAATCCTGTAAGTGTACCTGTATATGCATATGTTTTAGTTTTAATATAAGAATATAGTAGCTAAAATAGAAGATATTCTGAATTATCTTCCTTTTACTAGGAAAGTTGTTTTCTTATTTTAATAAAATCATTTGAATATCATATAAGTGGACACTGTTGAATATACATAATTGGAAATGGATGCTATGAAATGGAAGGCTAGTGTCAAGATAAAGAAAATTAAGATTGTATGAATGTGATAAAAAATGAGTTTCATGAGCCCTTAACCTTAAATGAGAGTTCTGGGTTCATCTTTAGCTTGAGATGTTGACTGAAGGGGTATGAAAACCTAAATTGGGGTGTGGAATGAAGAGAGGGTGATTTCATTAAGCTTTAATATGCAATAAATAATTGCTAATCCTCCAGAAATAAGAATACTTGAATTATTAAGCTTTATGGTAATTGTGCTATATGTTAGACCTATTTTAAGCGCTTATAAACTGAAAGATTTAATTTAACTCTTCAGTAAGCAGAAATAGTAGACAGAAGATGATTTTATGATATTGCCATATTGATAACTCATAGACACTATTTTTTGAGTTGTATTAAATTTTTATTTGAGTTGCATTAACTGTATCACTTTGCCAAATCGTTTGTAAACTTCTTGAAAGCAAGGACTATGTCATCTTCTGCTCTGTGTCCCCATAGTACTCCAAGTGCCACACACATGGCATTTAATAAGTGTTAGTTGGTTTTGAGTTCCAAATTCCATCCTTCTAGTCCCTCCCCCACTCATTAAAAAGGCAAGCAATATGTTGATCATGCCAGTGAAGTCATGCGAAACCTATATTTCCATCTTTGTTGTTGTTTGATCATTTCAGTTGTGTCTGACATTCCATGATCTCTGGTGATTTTCTTTGGAAAGATATTGGAGAGCTTTTCCATTTCCTTCTCTGGCTCATTTTACAGTTGAGAAAACTGAGGCAAACAGGGTTAAGTGACTTGTCCAGGGTCACACAACTAGTAAGTATCTGAAGCCAGATTTGAACTCAAGAAGGTGCAACTTATTGACCCTAGGCCCAGCACTTAGATATGCTGTACTTCCTGGCTTGCTCCATTTCCATATTAGCTCTGGCTGAACAGATTTTGTTGATCTTGATTATCTTGATCTCTGTTGTTAGATAATCTTTCTTCATTAAGCAAGAATGTCTCACTCTACAGTAACTCTTTTATTTATTTATTGTTTGTTTAGCTAGCTCTGCCAAATGACTCCCAAATCTATTCTCCAACCATCTGCTGGGCATTTCTTGTCAATATCTCAAATACTTAATATGTAAAACTAAACCTGTTATCTGGTTCCCCTCTTAACCACTTCTGTTTCTATTAACCACCATCTTTCCATATGCCATGGGCACAATTTCAAGCACCTTTAACCCTTCTCTCTGGTGCCTGGCCCATGAATTCTGCTGGTTTTCTTTACCTTTAACTAGTTTGGTACTTCCTTTTCCCTTGCACAGCTACTAAGGGAAGTAAGTAAGGCCTGATCATCTGCTTCCAATCTCTTTTCTAATCTGTCTTCTACATTGCTGTCAAATCATTTGACCATGTCACTCTTTATGCTACCAAATCTTCAGTGATTCCTGCTTCTAATAATAATATTTATAAAACACTTAAAGAATTGCAAAGCACTTTACATATATTATCTCATTATATCCTCACAAGGACCCTGTGTTAGATGCTATTATTATCACCTCTATTTTACAGCTGAGGAAAATGAGGTTAAAAGGGGTGAAATGACTTGTTCGAGGTCAGTAAGTGTCTGAGGCAGGATTTGAACTTGGCTTTCTGATTTCAAGTCCAGCACTCCAGCCACTGTGCCAGCTCCATTTGTTGTTCAGTCATTTAGTCATGTCTAACTCTTTATAACCCTTTAGACCAGGGGTCCTCAAACTACGGCCCGCGGGCCAGATGCAGCAGCTGAGGACGTTTATCCCCCTCACCCAGGGCTATGAAGTTTCTTTATTTAAAGGTCCACAAAACAAAGTTTTTGTTTTTATTATAGTCCGGCCCTCCAACAGTCTGAGGGACAGTGAACTGGCCCCCTATTTAAAAAGTTTGAGGACCCCTGCTTTAGACCATAATACACTAAGTCCTTCTATTCTTCCCTCTTGAAGTCTGTCCAGGTTCATGTTGATTGCTTCCATGGCATTGGTTGTTTCCATGACACTATTCCATCTCATCCTTTGCCTTCCCTTTCTCCCAATATCAGGGTGTTTTTCTGTTGAATCCTATCTTCTCATTCAGTAGTCAAAGTATGTAAGCTTCTGCCTCAGTATTTGTTTGACCTTCCAGTGAATAGACTGAATTAATTTCTTTTAATATTGACTGATTTAATATCTTTTCTATTCAAGGGATTCTCAATACCTTTCTCCAGCATCAAAAAAAGCTCTGTAGAGCTCAACTTTTCTTATATGGTCTATCTCTCACAGCCATGCATTGCTACTAGACAAACTATAGTTTTGAGTATGCTGTCCAGATTTGCCATAGCTTTTTCCCCAAGGAGCAGGGTCTTTTAAAACCTCATGACTGCAGTTACCATCTGCAGTAATCTTTCAACTCAAGAATATAAAATCTGAAGCTGCTTCCATTTCTTCTCTGATTGCCAGGAACTGATGGTACTCAGTTATTAAGATCTTAGTTTTTTTGATGTTGTGTTAAGCCAGCTTTTACATTTTATTTTCGCCCTCATCAAGAAACTTCCTAATTCTTCATTCAAAATCCAACACACTATCCATTATATCACTCCGCCTCTTAACTCTTTGCTGCCTAGAGCTCAGAGTTGGTAGGGCCTAAGTATAAATTATGACACAACCTAATACTGCAATGTCTTTATTAGAAGTATCTCAAGATACTAAATGACATTTTTGTTTACTTATGTAATATGTTGTGGCTAAGAGGAGCATGGTAGGATTCAACTGAAGCAGATACTTTCTTTAATTCACAATCTACCAAACAAAACAAAATCTCTTCATAAAATGATTTCTGTTCAACCCTCAGGTCATTAATGAGAATGCTACTTGTGTAGGAAAAGCTTATTCTAGGCATCCTTATCAACCATTAACTTTCCTGATGCTTATGTGTATATAGCACTACTAAAATCTCACATTCTGCAAGAAACTTTTCCCAGTTCTCTTTAATACTAGTTGCTTTTCATATGACATCTCCAAATCTATCCACTATATATCTTATTTGTACATCAGGCATGTTGCCTTCTCCATTAGATCATGAACTCCTTGAAGGCAAGTGACTATTTTGCCTTTCTTTGTATCCCTGATGCTTAGCAGATTTCACTTGTTAATTCCTACGCATCCTTTAAAGCCTAACCCATATATTCTTTTCTTTCATAAAATATTCCCTAGATCTTCAGCCCTCACATACCATTTTATTTAGTATCTTCTCTAAAAAATACCTGATCATATAATTTGGTGTCTTATAGGTGTTTGTTTTTTTTTCTCCCTTAGATATGTTTCATGAAGTAAATAGATAAAATATTATATGCCAATAACTGTGTTAAGCACCAAATACACATGCCAAACAAGAAGCTTTGTCTTCAAGATGCTTATATTTTAATGGGTAAGACAACACAGAAGAGGAGCTAGAGGATGGAAAAGGTACTGGGTGACATCAAGATGGTGAGAAAGTGATGTGAAGTCTGGTATGTGAAATCTCACCTATCAGAACTAGGAGACTTAGGGGCAGAGTCGCAAGGCTGTGGTGATAAGGAGGTAAGAATAATGATTGATGTATAGGCAACATATTGAGGAGATGGTTGAGGATTGTGTCTTATGTAAATATTGTATCTCCCCTATTTTCCTAGCACACACAAAAAACCCAGAATATTGCCTTTGGGAAATAAATAAGACTTTGAATAATTCCAAACTGCTCTCTGACAGACACATAAACTACCATCATTTCCACATCACTGATTTTTCAGTCATATAACCTTTGGAAAACACAGAATACAGTATAAAGACTCATCTGTTTTATGGGCCATTGCAAAATTGCTGTCCTTGGTTTCCTAGCTTTCATGCTCTTTCTTATCTATCCTTTCATCTAGCTGCTAAAATAACTTTTGTAAGTACAAGTATGGCCATACAACTCCCCTGGTTAAGAACTTTTGAGGGTTCCCTATTGCCTCTAGCATACAACAGACTTAACTGGTATTTAAAGCTAAGTCTGACTCCAGCCTACCATTCTAGATTTACTTCACATTCTTTTGCTTCACCTGCTTTCCATTCCAGCCAAATTGACCTGCTTGCTACTCTGCTTCTTCTATTTTACCTCCTATAAAAAGCCCTTCCTCATCCCATTTTTTTAGTATTTACTCCTGAGCTGGCTAAACTAGCCATTGGGTTCGGATTCCACAAGGAAAGAGAGACACTTGGAATGTTGTTCACCACATGGTTTATTAGTCTTACTGTAGGTAGTGACTGGGCAATCTAATCCAATGGCACAACAGGGTACATACTATCATACTTACACTAGCAGAGAGGGGTCCACATTGGAAGACAAAGCATTCTTTCCTACTCTTTCCCATGTACTATCAGTGTCGGACTGTTTCTAAATAGAGAGTGGGAGCTCCAAAACTCCTGCCCATGGGTTTTTTAATGATACCAGCATTCCCACTGGCAGACTATTTAAATGAGACCATTGTTCCTGTCCACAGGCCCCTTTCAATGGGAATGGGAAACTGACTGTTAGATCTGAACTTGTCTAATCAACTCCCTTATCAACACCCTGTATTTACTTATTTATCTAAGTATATCATGTGCCTTGTAATATTTGTAAAGTCCTTGAAGACAGAAAATTTTTTTTTGGTCTTATAACTCTAGTTTCTGTCACAGTGCTTATGAATGAGTAGTCAAGAGTAGTCAAGAGATAACTTGCTATCATAATAATAGTGATGAGACATAGATAAAATGGTATAAAAAGTAGTATCCCTCCATCACTAAATGACTTGTTCACCTTTCTTTTTTGGTTACATGTCCTGAATGTTTTTTCTGATACCCACAGAATGTAAAAAATCTAGGGAAACATTGGGTAGCTCTCCTACAGAAAGTTTATGGAAAGATATAGACAAAAATTTTATAGAATGAGAAAGAAATGTTTTATGTGGCAGCATATACTCTTTAGAGGCTCCATCCATATTGGTGAAACTTTATCAAATTGTAGGGTTAGGAACAGGTTAGAAATTAAATTTAGCATCCTATACTTAACTATTCATATCCAAGACTGATTGGACTCTTCCCTTAAATAGAGAGGTGTGTGTGTGTGTGTGTGTGTGTTTGTGTAGATACACATACACACAAATTTTTTTCCACCAACATGTAAAAATAATTTTAAACATTCATATTTTTTTAAGGTTGTTGTTGGGTTTTGTTTTTTGGTTTTTTTTGCTGAGGCAATTGGGGTTAAGTGACGCCCAGGGTCACACAGATAGGAAGTGTTAAGTATCTGAGACCAGATTTGAACTCAGGTCCTTCTGACTTCAGAATCAGTGCTCTATTATCCCCTGTACCAAACTAGATGCTTTTGGTTTTTTTAAGTTTTGAGTTCCAAATTCTATCCCTCTTCTCTTCCTGCTCCACCAATGAACAGTCTGATATGTGTGTAATCACATAAAAATGTAAAACGTTTTCATATTAGTCATTTTGAACAAGAAGATTAAAACCAGAGCCGGGGGGGGGGGGGGGGGGATGAAAAATAATGCTTCACCCTGCATGCAGATAATATTAGTTATTTCTCTGAAGGTGGATAGCATTTTTCATCATGAATCCTTTGCCATTTGTCTTGGATCATTTGCTCAAAATAGCTAAGTTATTAATGGTTCTTCATTATATAATATTAGTTACTGTGTATAGTTTCTCCTAGTTCTGTTTACTTCACTTTATATCAGTTCATCTAAGTCTTTTCAGGTTTTTCTGAACTCATCCTGTTCTCCATTTCTTACAGCACATTAACTTGTTCAGCCATCTAAATAGTATTTTGATGGTGACCTACTGTATAGTCTTAAAATTCCAGACTTGGTGAGGGATGGAGTGTTCCAGTATGGAAGAAGGGACAATCAGGAGGAAAAGGCATGTTTTTATAGATAAATACTCTTAGAGGAAGGTCTCCGATGTAGTATATAGGTCCATTATGGGGGCTTTATGAGAAGACATGAACAAATCAAACTAGTTGAAAAAAGCATAAGTTGTAATCTCTGTTGCAGGAAGTGTAGGTAAGGATTTATAAATAAACTCTTCATCTATGATCTTCCCCCAATCTCTTTTCCCCCAAAAAAGCCAGCTATAAAGAGCTTCAACAAGCTGCCATATAAGATAGTCCAGCCCCCAACCAGAGTTGTTTTTATATATATATGTATGTATATTATATAATTGTAATATATCTCTATACACACACACACATCTATATATATATAAAAATGTGTATATTTTCAAGACCTGGCTATAAAAACATCATTGCTAAATACTTAGTATTTTTCCTTTCTCATAAATATGAAGAATTATATGAGTTGGTATCACAGGGAAAATTAATGGTAAAGGTCATAGATCTAAGGTTCTATCTGTTAGATGTGTCAAAAGGAAAAAAGCACGATAAAGAAAAAATAAGCAAAGGTGAAAATACTATACCTCGATCCACATCCTATCTCCATAGTACTCTCTCTCTGAAGTGTATGGTACCTTCCATTCTAAGTTTATTGGAATTCTTTTGTGTCACCAAATTGCTGAGAAGAGCCAAATCCATCACGTGATCATCACATAATCTTGCTGTTATTTCACTCAGAATCAATTCATATAAGTCTTTCCAGGCTTTCTGAAATAAGCCTGCAGGCACATCACTATAGAACAATAATTCTGTTACATTGACTTATTTTTATGCACATCACTATAGAACAATAATTCTGTTACATTGACTTATTCAACCACTCCCAGCTAATGGGCATCCATCAATTCCAATTTCTTGCTATTACAAAAGTGTAATGCAAACATTTTAGCACATATGGGTCCTTTACCCTCTTTTATGATTTCTTTGGGATACAGACTCAGTACTGAGACTACTGGATCAAAGAGTATATGCTCAGTTTGATAGTCTTTTGGACATAGTTCCAAACTGTTCACCATAATGATTCGATCATTTCATAATCCCACCAACAATATGTTGGTGTCCCAGTTAAACTGATTTGCTGAAGAATGGGAGAGATTATCTAGATTATGTAAAGATTTATAAAAGCTGTGCTGTAATAATGGCTTTTCCAAATCTTTTCCTTTTTTTTTTTCTTTTTTTTTCTCCCCCTTTAGATAGTTCTTCCATTTTTATCCTTAAATGTCTTGGGGAAATGAGGAGGCCAACTTTGCTTATTTGGATATCTTGTCAACCTTCTTTAAATTGTCTTTACCTCTTCTTGCTGCTTTATGAGATTATACTACTCATAGTTATCCATCTTGTCATATTTTACAAATGAATTTATATTCAAACCTGTTTTTGCTTTGGCAGCCACCTCTCTTTATTTGGCAAAGATTTGCTATTTACCATCAGACAAACCATGACTAAACTGGGTTCTAATGGTTGCCCAGTTGTGGCATTTAATTTATAATGCAAGACATATGGAAGTAGAAATGGAAGGATTTGACTACCACTTGTCTGAGGAGTCAAGGATAAAAATAATAATTCCAAGGTTATAAGCCTGGGAATCTGAAAGAATGATTTTACTCCTTTGATAGAAATAGGAAATTTGGAAGAGGAGGAGTATTTGAAACACAAAATGAATTGTGTGTGTCTGTGTGATAATATTAATAATAATGTGATAATAGTTAAACCCATGGGAGCTGATGAGATTATCAAGAGTGTGTAAAAAGAGAAAACAAAAAGGCTTAGGACAGAATCTTGATGGCACCAAGTTGGTGGACATGATATATGTATGATTAGTGAACAGGGAAGATTGAGTTGGAGAGTGATCTATCAGATAATAGATCTGACATCTATATCAGAGAAGAGAGAATATTCAGGAGAAGCAAGTAGTAAAAAAGTGCTGATTCTTTTTGTCAACATTAAGTACCTATGCACCGATTCTTCTACTTAACTACAACTTCCTTGTTGCTTTTTGTTTGTTTATAGCAGAATGTCAAGATGGATATGATTCAGCCCCTCTAGCAATCTGACCAGGCCAGTCATTAAACAAGAATCTCACATCCATTTGTCAAATTAAAGTTCATTCTGTTCATTGTTGGAGAGTTTGTGGGAGAGAAAGACACATTACAAATTCATATAACTATTCTGAAGGGCATTTTGGAATCCCCTTTGTCTTAGCACCATCAGAAACTGTGAGCAAAGCTCATCCATGAACTGAATGGAAAATTCATAGGGCATGGCTTTCCATACAAGAATCTCTGATAATGCAGGGACTTTTGACCTATAGTAGCATCCTTTAATTTTGTTGACTATATGGTTCTGCAGAGACATTATCCATTCCCGAAGTTTTCTATTTATCTCCACTTTCATTTTCACTTTTTGCTTTATAAGAGTTGAATCTTGGGTAGACATAGTAATAAAGTCTGAAAAGTTTGCAATTTAGAGTGATAAAAGGACAAAATGAGCAAAATCAGGAGAACATTTTTAATAATGTCTATGGGAATTTTATTTTTAAGGGAACATTGAAAGTTTTCAAAATTCTAATTAATAAGTAACTGGTATTGATGTTATGATTCACACTTTTTCAGGGGATAGGTAGTAAAAATTGAAACAAAATTTTAAATTAAGATTAATATTTATGTGTTACAAGGGACGGTTGGGAATGGTGTGGGGGAGGCTATCATTAGAAAGGGATAGTGATTTTTTTCAAAATGAAAGAGTATCAATAAAGCATTTAAAAAGTACACTATCTAATTAAGTTGAGCTGTAATGAATTACATAATGATGTCTTACATATTTTAAGTTCCTTGAGGATAGGTATTATATCATTTTATCTTGTTTGTCTAAGGGTACTTAATATATTTTAAATTAAATATTTCATTAAAATTTTTCTAATTGTTTTAAACATTCCAGAATATATTTTACTTTTCTCTCCTCATAAACTAAAGGATTTGATTTTATAGCAGATGGTTTTTATATAGTTTTTACAATTTCAGTTGTGCTTGCTTTATGCCAGACAGTGGAAATTCAAAGACAAATTGCATAATCTCTCCCCTCAAAGAGCTTACATTTTATGGGTGGAAAGAAGATGGTGTTTATGTGTTGTATGTTTTGTGCATGTGTTTGCACATGAATGTTGTTGTTAACATTGTACACAATGTTAATCATTACTTGTTAGGATTCTTACAAGGTGCCAAATCAGTGGAATTGATGAGATAATGATTCTCTAATTTATATGTATTTAGTACTTACTATAATTCCACTAGATCCACACCTTTAAGAGAGCATATATAAGGAGGAGCTCTCAGAGCCAAAGGACAGAAGCCCACTAGAAGCTCTGGGAGGAAGAGACAGATACATCCCATCTTCCACCTTTGTGCTGGCTGGAGACATTTGGAGGTAGCTAGAGGCAGAAGCTGGCAGAGGCAAAGGACTAGGGGCAGAGCTCTCAGAGTCAAGGATAGGCCTCTAAGAAATCTAACCAGGCCCTAGGAGAAGGACACAATAAAGGATTTGGACTTTAACTCCTGGCTGCATTTGGGGTGATTACTTTGAACTGAAACTAAGGCTGCCTCCAGAAGCCCCCTAAGAAACCTGCTCCCAGAAAACAATAAATTTTAGAGAAGAACATTACATTTTGGCGCCCAAGAACCTTCATCTATGACCCAGAAATCAGGGTGAATACAACAAGGAAACTTTGCCTAAAAGGTTAAAATAGTATTTCAGTTAAAATTACAGATGTTTAGAAAACAGCCTTCTTTTCTAATTCAAGGAAAATGTGTAGAGAGCATTGTCACACTTATGAAAAGCCAAAGTTTGATTATAATTTGGGAGCAGATCACTAAACTGTTAGAAACTGTACAGTACACATCTCCTTGGTTCTCTAAGGAAAAAGAATCGGATCCAAATGAGTGGAAATTAGTAGAAGACCAATTATGTCAATACTACAATGAAAATGGACCTGACTCAATTTCCAAAGATATACTTTATACATACAATTTAATACAACTGGCTTTAGAAAATTGTATGTTATAAAATAAGGAAAAAGACAAAAGAGCAGGAAGGGAGGAGTCAAATTAGGTGAAAAGGATGAAGAATCAGATAAGAATGGAGTTAAGTGCAAAATTCTGAGTGTGGCACTTCACAGCAGGCACATTTCCTATCCCCTGACCTACTTCCCTCAATTAACCCTTCATGGGTGGAGGGAGAAGGAGGGAGGAAGAGAGGCAGTGACACAATCAGCATCTCCTATGAAGCAGCCTATGACAAGATTACAAAAGGGATTGGTTATGGCTAAGAGAGAAGGACAGGATATAGCTGATTTAAAAATAAATGCATACCCTGTGATTGAAGAATTTGACTCTTCAGGTCAAAAAAGGAGAAGATACACTCCTTTTAATCTGGAAAAAATTAAGGATTTGAAAAAGGGTTGCACTCTTTATGGGGCTACATCATCTTATGTTAAGATATTACTAGATAGTTTGGCTTATGAAATCCTAACCCTTAGTGATTGGAAATCCATAGCAAGGACATGTTTAGAACCTGGACAAAACTTATTGTGGCTTTTGGAGTATCATGAATTATGTAGGATTCAAGCTCAACGCTATAAGCAAACTGGAGTTAACATACAAATCACTTTTGACCAACTAGCAGGTGAAGGTCAGTATGCAGAGAATTCAGCACAAACTAATTACCCCATAAAAGCGAATGAGCAAATTGCTACTGCTGCAATAAAAGCTTGGGCCACCCTCCCAGGGAAAGATCGAGGGGAAGCCTTCACACAAATAGAGCAAGATCCTAGTGAACCCTTGCGGATTTTGTGGGATGTCTGCACACAGCTGTCACAAGAACTATTGGAGAAAATGCAGCTACAAGAATTATGATAAGACAACTGGCTAAGGAAAATGCCAATGAGATTTGCAGAAGAATTATATGGGGGCTACACAAAGATGTTCCGTTAGAGTAATCATAAAATGCTGTGCCAGAGTGGGCACAAATGCTTATTATACCCAGACTATGATAAATAGGGGAAGACGGGGTCCCTCTTGGCAAGGGACTTCTAGAAAAACTCATTAATGTTTTCAGTGTGGAATAATAGGACATCTCGGCGCCCATTGTAGATATAGAGAAGACAGGTTGAGAGAAGACTTAAAACCCTATGTCCAAAATGCCACAAGGGCTTCCACTGGGCCTCAGAATGTAAATTGACCCAGGGAAATGAGAGGCAGGGCCCAGCTTCAAGATATCATACAAAAGATAGGTGGGGCATGATGGCAGCTGAGTTTACACCCAGAGTCTTTAGAAAGTCAGCACTCTGATGTGATCAATCAGCAAAAGAGCAATCAGATGGCAGAAAGGGATTACAATTGGGGAGAATACAGTCTTTTTAAACCAACAAGGCAGTGTCCAGTGCAAATAGCTCCAATGTAATTGCCAAGTAATGAGGAGAAATCCCCAAAGTGGTAAATAGAAGGGACTATTAACTGCCTGGGAGAAAGGGTTTACTTGTATTTCTGCAGATGGAAAAGGAATCAGATGGGTGCCAACGATCACCTGGCTCAAAGAGACAGAAAAAGAGAAAAATCTCCAAACAGTGGAGAAGACCTAAGAAACATCTGACACTGAAAAAGCACAGCTCATAATGACTATTGCAGGATTTGAAAACCAGCAGGAATCATTGGATTCCTTGAGATGAAAAATTCTTGATGAGACTATTACAGGACTTGCAGGAATTATTGGATTCCTGGCACATGAATTAGTGGACAATAGATTCCTCTTGGACTATTTTTAGGACTTATGGACATGTATAAATTCTTCATGTTGATTCATGTTATTTGTTACTTCACTACTAGCCTGTGTTATATTGCTATGTGCTTATGTAATTATGTGTAATACCCCCCCCCCCATATTGATGGATTTATGTATATCTGTTTTAAGGGTGAGTCCCTTCAGAAACCCACTAATCTGATTTGATTTCCCATTTCCTTTGGTGTTTTCATCTCCCTAAGATGTCAGGGAGGGCGTGATCACCTCTTTTTATGGTGTTTTCACTCCTTTTTTGAGCAGTCAAGGAAGGCATGATCACCTTCTTTTGGGGGGTTCTCACCTCTTTGAGAAGTCAGGGAGGTCATGATCACCTATGTTCTAAATCATAAGAAAGCGGGAGATGTTAGGATTCTTACAAGGTGCTAAGTCAATGGAATTGATGAGATAATGATTCTCTAATTTACATGTACTTAGTACTTACTATAATTCCACAAAATTCACACCTTTTAAGAGAGCATTAAGGAGGAACTCTCAGGGCCAAAGGACAAAAGCCCATTAGAAGCTCTGGGAGGAGGAGACAGATTCATTCCATCTTCCACCTTTGTGCTGGCTGGAGACAATTGGAGGTAGCCAGAGGCAGAAGCTGGCAGAGGCAAAGGACTAGCGCGGCAGAGCTCTCGGAACCAAGGAGAGAGATAGGCCTCTAAGAAATCTAACCAAGCCCAAGGAAGGACACAATAAAGGATTTGGATTTTAATTCCTGGCTGCATTTGGGGTGATTACTTTGAACTGAAACTAAGGCTGCTTCCAGAAGCCGCCTCCCAAGAAATCTGCTCCCAGAGAATAATAAATTTTTGAGAAGAACATTACTGTCATCACTCTCTTTATAAATAAGAGAGATAAAAGGATGATAGGATCATAGGCAATAGAATCATACATTTGGGCTCGAAGGGATCTTAGAGACTAATTTTTGAAATTTTTAGTTGTCTATAAGTAAAGTGAAAGATAAAACAGAAGTGAAAGTAGTTTTAATTTTTAGACATTTTACTTACAGGAACAATTCTGTGGTTCATGCATTTAAATAATATTGCTTGTAACAGTCATCAATTACTGTAAGTCATTGATTCATTTTATGCATATTGATTTCTGCCCAAGGTGAAATTTGTGATATTAACAGAAAGTGTAAGTGATTCCTTATTTCTCACTTTAAAATTCTTGTGTTTTTCAAAAAAAAAATTAAATAACCCTGATAAGAAGGTAATTTTTATATAATTACTTAGTAATAATAACTCTCTTCATTTGCTTTGCACAGAGCCAGGAAAATAATTGCCTCATATTGTCATGATCTTAGACTACCACCTTTCAGACTCTTAAAAGACCGAAATTTATTTCACATGCTTTAAGGTTCCTGTGTAGGAGTGCTTTTCAACAGTTTGCTTTCATTACCACAATTCTACCATTATCATTGTTAAGACGATCCATTTTCAAGTGAATCTTGTCATTATTTGCCATTGAAATATAAATTGTGGTTCCAAAGCTGTACAAAGACCTCTGAGAAATTGAAAATAGTTATTTGCCACAAATAACTGTAGATGTACAAATACTGTACTTTTGTTCTCATAAATGTTTTGGGGTCAGAGGTAATGACTATATTTGTTAGTATTTTTGAAAATTTTAAAATCTTAAAATGACTAAGCATTATGATTCTTTTAAATCTTAACTTTTTAATTTTTATTTTTTAAAATTTAAGTAAAGTTCAAATTGGCTTAGTGTTCAGATTTTACAACTTAAATTTTATTTCTTGATATGCAAAAAAAGACCCCTCAAAAACTTTCTGCTTCATCTTCTACCAAAGTTAAAAAACAAAACACTTATGAGGATAGCTGTCTGTGTAGAAATGTTATCATCTCTTAGCACAGTCAATTTGAATGAGTTGTGGTACACATGTTAACCATTTTAGCTTACAAATCATTGAGAGTTAAAAGGGACCTCAAAGGCCATTTTATTTAGTTCAACACGTTCATTTTGTAGAAAAAGAAACTAGGCCTAGGAAGGCTACGTCATATGTCCAAGGCCATACAGGTATCAAGTGTCAGTATCAGGTATTGATTTCAGAGCCTGAATATAAATTTCTTCTGTTTTCCCTGAACTTTGTACAGAAGATTAGGCTGTCTCTATGATGTCTATACTATTAAAAAATTAAATCGTGACCATATTCTAAGGAGACCAATTATGGAAAGAAAGATCCCCTATGTATCCATAATATTCCTAACACTTTTGGGGGTATCAGAACTAGAAACAAAGCAGGTATCCATCAACTGACACCTCCAATGTCTAAATGAAAATAGTGATACATAAATGTAGGAGATTATTTCAATGCTATAAGTAATGTGAATATGAAGAATTCTTAGAATACCATGTGAATTGATACAGAGTAAAATAAGCAAAACCTCCAAAAAAACTATATGCAACAATTATGATAATGTAAATGAAAGGTTTGTTGTGTCTCCCCAAAAGGGATGATAATCAACAAGTATTTATTAAGCACCTACTGTGTTTCCAGACACTATGCTAGATGTACTGGGAGTTACAAATACAATAAATGAAGTGATCTTTACTCACAGAGAGCTTATATTTTAATGGGAGAGAAAATAAGGACTTCTACATATAGAGACTTACTTCAGAGCTATTTCAGGTTCATTTTTAGGTCACTGCAATAAAATGTCACATTAATTTTTTGGAAAGTTAGGTTTTACACTGTCCTGTCATCTATTAATGTACAAAAGTGTTGTGTCTAAAAAAAAAAAGTCCAATGTACACATAAAAATTAAAAATACTTTCATTAAAAAATGGTAACCATTATCTGAACCTTCAATGAATTGTAATATTTTTGCTGGTAGAGGATCTTGCCTCTCTGTTGATGGCTGCTGACTGATCAGAGTGGTGATTATTCTAAAAGTTGGGATGGCTCTGGCAATTTCTTAAGATAATGAAGTTTTCCACATCTATTGACTTTTCCTTTCACTTCAAGCTTAGAAAACCATTGTTTTTATATATATATAATAACCAAAGTTATTAATTTGTCTAATTTCAGTATTGTTGTATGTCAGAGAATAAAGAGGCCCAAGGAGAAAGAAAGAGGGAGATAGAGAACTACCAACTACCTATTGGTGGAGCAGTCAGAACACACATTTATCCATCAAGTTTAACATGATATGGGCATGCAGAGAAAGAACTCTGGGAGATGACTAAAAACCATTACATTGAATTCCCAATCCTTATATTTATGCCCACATGCATTTTTTATTTCCTTCATAAGCTAATTATACAATATTTCAGAGTCTGATTCTTTTTGTACAGCAAAATAACGTTTTGGTCATGTATACTTATTGTGTATCTAATTTATATTTTAATGTACTTAACATCTACTGGTCATCCTGCCATCTGGGGGAGGGGGTGGGGGGAAGAGGTGAAAAATTGGAACAAGAGGTTTGACAATTGTTAATGCTGTAAAGTTACCCATGCATATATCCTGTAAATAAAAGGCTATTAAATTTTTAAAAAAGAGAGAGAGAGAGAGAGAGAATTGATTAAACCAAAAAAAAAAAAACAAAAAAAAAAACCATGATATGGGCATGGTTCATGACTCTCCAAAACAATTTACAGCAATAACATCAAAAATCACTAATCATAGACATCATAGCAGGTATAATAATAATGGAAAAGTTTGAAATATTGCAAGAAATAGCAAGATGTGGCAGAGACATATTGTGAGCCCATGCTGTTAGAAAATGGTATCAATAGATTTGCTTGACACAAGGTTGCCTGTATAAAAAATGCAGTATCTGTGAAGTGCAATGAAACAAGATGTGCCTGTGTACAAATAATTATAGATTATAAATTCAAGTAGTTAAATTGGAGGTAGTTTGAGATAGAAGGCACTGTCATTGAAGGGATCATAAAAAGATGACCAGTTATTACATCTTAAATGAAGAGAAGGGTTCTGTTAGGTGAAGAAAGAGTATAGGACTGCTAGTATAAAGACAGGAATCATGTTGAGGAACCAGAGAGAAGGCAAGTTTGCCTGAATCCCTTGTGTGAGAAAAGAATACTGTCTGGCAAGAATAAAATTATTGATGGATTAGAGGCAAATTGTGAAGGACTTTAAAGGTTAAATTAGAGTTGTTTGATTTTAGAGGCAACAGCTAGAGTACTAAGTAGAAAAATGTCAAGGTCAAGATGGTAACATTTTGACAGCAGTATGGAGGGTAGATTACTCACTTATCTGGAGAGACTGAGGCAGAGAAATTATCAGTAATCTAGGCACAAGGCAGTGAGGGCCTAAATTAAGCTTTGTGAGTAGAGAAAAGATAGTTGGATTTGAGGGATGAAGTAAAATTAAACAACTGATTGGAAATGTGGATGGGATTTATTAATTTGGGAGGTTGGAAGAGCAATGGAAGTAGGGAGATTATTTCATTAACATGAAGATTATGTATATGGAACAGTACATATATTATCATACTGAGTTAATATGTATTAATTTTACTGCTGTGCGCTCTTGCTCTGTGTGTGTGTGTCTCTCTCTGTCTCTCTTTCTCTTTTTACTGGTTAGTACAAGGAATGGTTTACTGGGGAAGTAAGAGATATTCAGAAATGAGTGATAAAAAGCAAAAGGATTTTACAGCCTAGTAGAAACAGTCAGAGCTTGTATCAAGAACACAAGAGGTAGATCAAAAGCTGTACAAGAGAAGGCAAAGATAAATTTCAGGTTGTAGCAGTGAAGAAAATACTTTTATCAATAAGGTTGATATCAGTATCTCAATTAGGTTGTAATTCTATCAAAGTAGTAATACTTCTACATATGTGATATAATCTTTTTCCCTGTAAAAGCTCATTATTTGTCTACTTTGTGAAATGATTCTAATCTAGATTTTTCCCTCATATCTATTACTAGTATTTTAATACATATATATAGAAATATATGAATATTCAGCACTTGTTACTTAAAACATTTTACTTTTACATGGTTATAAATAACTTCCTCAACTTAATTCCTTATGCTAAAAGTTTGTGGAAATGTTTTTAGCAGTGTTTTTTTTTTTCCCCTAAATGGTATATTCCAAATTCTTCTTTTCTTTCTCTATAATTTTTAACTCCATGATCTCTTAACCAGATATATAATGGGGATAAGCTAGAAGCATTCCCAGTAAGATCAAGGATAAAATATGGTTGCCTATTATCACCACAATTATTCATTATTGTACTAGAAATGTTAGCCTTAGAAATGAGAAGAAAAAGAAATTGAAGAAATTAGAGTAGGGTAATGAGGAAACAAAATTGTCACTCTTTGCAGATGCTATGATGGCACATTTAGAGAATTCTAAAAAATCAACTAAAAACTACTTGAAACAATTAACAACTTTAGCAAAATTTCAGGATGTAAAATAGACCCACATAAATTACTGGCATATCTGTATGTTACCAACAAAGACCAGCAGCAAGAGATACAAAGAGAAATTCCATTTAAAATAACTAGGTAATATAAAATATTTGGGAGTCTGCCTGCCAAGACAAAGCCAGGAACAATTACAAAACACTTTTCACACAAAGTTAGTTCTAAACAATTGGAATGATATCAAATGCTCATGGGTAGACTGAGCTAATGTAATTAAAATGACAATTCTACCTAAATAAATCTACTTATTCAGTGCCATACCAATCAAACTGCCAAGAAAATACTTTATAGAGCTAGAAAAAATAACAAAATTCATTTAGAAGAACAAAAGGTCAAGAATATCAAGGGAATTAATGAAAAATGCAAATGAAGTTGGCCTAACTACACCAGACCTAAATCTATATTATAAAGCAGCGATCATCAAAACCATTTAGTACTAGTTAAGAAATAGAGCAGATCAGTAGAATATGTTAGATTCACAAGACACAATAGTCAGTGACTGTAGTCATATTCTAGTATTTGATAAACCCAAAGACTCCAGCTTCTGGGATAAGAACTCACTATTTGACAAAAATATCTGGGAAAACTGGAAAATAGTATGACAGAAACTAGAAACTGACCAATATCTAGTATCCTATGCCAAGATAAGGTCAAAATGGGTTCATGAGGAGAATAAGGGATAATCTCTCTCTCAGATCTGTAAAGAAGGGAGGGGGTCAGCTAGGTGGTATAGTGGATAGAGCACCAGCCCTGAAGTCCAGAGTACCTGAGTTCAAACTCAGACACTTAATACTTCCTAGCTGTGTGACCCTAGGCAAGTCACTTAACCCCAAGTGCCTCACCCCACCCCACCCCAAAGAAAGAGGATTTTATGGGCAAAGAAGAACTACAGGACATGACGAAATGCAAAATAATAATTTTGATTACATTAAATTATAAAGGTTCTGTACAAATAAAACCAATGCAGCCACGATTAGAAAGGAAGCAAAAGGCTAGGAGGAAAATTTTTATAGTCAAGTGTTTCTGATAAAGGTCTCATTTCTAAATTTATAGACTCAAATTTATAAAAATACAAGCCATTCCCCAATTAATAGGAAGATCAAAGGAAATTAAGACAGTTTTTAGACAGACATTAAAAAAAGCCATTTCTAGTCATATGAAAAAATTCTCTAAATTGCTATTCATTAGAGAAATGCAAATTAAAGTACCATTTCACACACCTCTCAGATTGGCCAAGATGACAGGAAAAGATAATGATGAATGTTGAAGGGGATGTGAGAAAACTGGGACATTGATACATTGTTGGTGGAACTGTGAACTGATCTAGCCATTCTGGAGAACATTTTGGAACTATGCCCAAAGGCCTATAAAACTGTGCCTCTCTTTTGATCCAGCAATGTTTCATTAAGTCTATATCCCAAAGAGATCATAAAAGAGGGAAAAGGACCCACCTATACAAAAATGTTTGTCACAGCCCTTTTGGTAATGGCAAGGAACTGAAAACTGAGTTAATGCTTATCAGTTGGGGAATGGCTGAATAGATTATGATATATGAATATAATTGGAATAGTTCTGTAAGAAATGATGAACAAAAGAGCCTGGAGAGACTTATTTGAACTGAGCTAAGTGAACTGAGCAGAACCAAGAGAACATTATGCACAATAGCAAGATTATGTGATGATCAACTGTGATGAACTTGGTTCTTTAAAACAATGTGGTGATTTAAGGCATTATCAGTAGACTTGGGATGGAGGGTGTCCACCAATCCAGAGAGAGAGCTATGGAATCTGAATGTGGATCAAAGCATAATATTTTCACCATTTTGTTATTGTTTGTTTGTTTGTTTTGTTTTTCCCCTTTCTTGGGTTTTGATTTGACTTTTCTTGGGCAACATGACAAATATGGAAATAGAAGAATTGCCAATATTTAACATCGAATTGCTTGCTGTCTTGGAGGGAGGAGAGGGAGAAAAACTTGAAACACAAGGTTTTCAACATTTAAAACCACTTTTGCATGTGTTGGTGATTTGTACAAGGTCAAATATGATTTAAGTAGCAGAGCTGGGATGGGAACTTGGGTCCTCTAGTTCTTTCATCTATTCTATAAGGGTTCTGGAAGAACTCATTTACCAGCCATGTGATCTTGTATAAGACATCTAACCTTTATTTGTTCTACAAGTTACCAAGTCTCACATGGTAGCAATCAACAAAAAATTCACCATATACTCAGGAACTCGCAATTCTTAGTGTAATCCAATACATAAACGAGTCACAAACATAATGTTTGGCTTTTAAGACTTACTCAAACACTTTTATTGAAGGACAGGACCAGTATCTTATTTATCTCCTCCGAACTTGGAGCATAACAAGTAGTACTCACTCAATGAACATTTATAGTAGGGAAAATCACCTGGCTGAATCTCTCTTCCTCCCTAAAATGAAGCATTTGAACTAACTGGCCTCTCAGGAACCATCTAGCTCTAAAACATTGATTCCAAACTCAGCCTTCTGTCTACTAGGCCATTCTGCTTCTATTTCCATGAACTTAAATAAGAGTATGTTCTAGATTTTTTTCCCAGTTAAAAAAAAAAAATTGCTTTGTTCACTTTGTAAGGATTATGGCATATGACAGGTCTCCATTTCCTGGTGTTTTCATATTTGATTTATGTTGTTCTCAGGGTATTATAGTTTAAGTGGCCGAAGGCTAATTATTAGCCTTAAGTAATTTTTGGAATTCATCAGCCATTTGTTTCGGAAAATATTTCAGTTATTCAAGTGCTAAAATGGAACTGTTTGAATGTTTACCTGTTGAGTACTCCCTCCAGTAATACAGAATGTTTATGCCTACTCATCCTGAACAGTTCTTGTCCATGACCTCCACATACATTAAGCACACTTTAAGTGCTGGTATCCTTTTTCAATTTTATCTTGACAGCCAAAGGATGATATATTGAGAACATTTCACTGTTAATGAATTATTTGCATATATGCACGAAATCTAAACCCTTCTGTTCAGTGTTAACATTCTAAAACATTGTCTCTATTGTGTTTCTGCCTCTCATCTTCCCTTGAGCTCACATAAGGTTCTTAATTTTATGCCAATGGATCTTCTTTCTCAGTTTGGTTAAGCCTGTGGATGAACCCTTTCTCAGAAGATTGGTTTATTGCCTGTATTTACAATCGATGGAAATGCTAAATTTCAGTTTGAAGTTAGTGAAAATAAAGATGTAGGATGGATTGGGGGTTCCCCCATTCATTTTCATATACTCTGTGAAATTTATCCAAATACTCCTGGGGACTGGAGGAGAGGTCTGTGCACCCCAGTTTAAGAGGCCAGGGGCTAGGTGAAACTATTTATTTCTAAGAATCTGCAGGTTCCATAAAAGTGAATGAAATAGCTTATTACC
Source organism: Sarcophilus harrisii (assembly GCF_902635505.1). Classification (NCBI taxonomy): domain Eukaryota; kingdom Metazoa; phylum Chordata; class Mammalia; order Dasyuromorphia; family Dasyuridae; genus Sarcophilus; species Sarcophilus harrisii. The sequence goes on from NC_045427.1 coordinate 226,211,300, forward strand.
AAAATATTGAGAAGAGCACCAAGGGAGGAACCAAGCCCAATTGTTTGCCTTGTTTTTTTCCTCAGATCTAAAAGGTAGTATATTGAGTATGAATAGAACCCTAATCCTACCTTGAAATCCTTGCTTTGTTATATACTTTAGAACTTTTAATATGTCAAAAATAAGTATTGTTCCCTTTAGATATGGTATAAAAGCTTTTGTTATTGGGAAGGAAGGAAATAACAGATGTGTGAATTACATGTTACCAAAAATTTTTTGAAAAGTATGGCTCCATTTTGTAATAATTTAAGAAAAAAAAATTTGTTTTACAGGAACACATTGTGTGTGTAGTAATTGTAAAGAATATTAGAATGGGAAGATAGATACCTGTAAAGACCATACGGATAAATATATCTCCAGTTTTCTTATATTTTTGACAAAAGAGTTCTTTAATTGAATTAGCATCTTTGTAATCAGTGCAGACTCATCTATTATCTTCTGGTTTTTTTTTTAAAGCCACTATTTAAAATTACCATTTCTGAGACAAGAAAAAAATTAAGCATAGACATAGTTGGGATTATTTTTTGCCCATTTAATACTTATAAAGTATTTTTATATATTAAGCAGTCATAAAACTCAGACAATAATTTTTTTAAAACGTTTATTAAATGACATGTAAAATACTGCTGAGAAGATTTTACTTTCAAATGTATGTAGATATTTTGTTATAGGAATAATTTGAGGAAAAGAACTTGTGGGTATTTGTTTCTGTGTTCAAAATTTGACAGAATATACCTTTTAAATTAAAAACTCAGATGTTTGCATATATGGGTAGTATGACAACCTTGTATGTATATGTACAAATTTCTTGTATACGTGTATGTTAGATACAATGATAGCAAACATTTTAATTTCCTTGTCTTTTTATAATAAAATAGAAAACGATACAATAGTACTGATTTAATGAGACTTTGAAATTTTCATATTTGATAAGATTTTTAAATTCCTTGTATTCTAAATGAATGGAAAAATATTTTCTGATTACTTTATTATTCATGAAATTTAAATGATCCTGTAATGGTTGATTTTAGATGCTTTTGAAGATTACTTTTCATTCTTAATTTTTTTTTTTATAATTCTCTGAAGTGAAGTTATGCACTTTATATAAATGTATTTTTGCTAAATTAGTCAATTCAGTTCCACAAACATTTATTAAGTGCCTGTTTTGCATAAGACAATATCATGGTCATCATACTTTTTTCTTAAAAATTGTGACAGCCACTTCACAGAACACAATAATGACTTTCTCACAAATCATCTCTGCTATTTCTCATAGCACTACCTGGAATTTTTCCTTTGCTTTTATCACTCATCCTTGTTTTGTGGTTATTTGTATATCTCATCTGTTAGATTTTCAATTCCTTGAAAAGAGGTTTTGTCCTATATGTCTTTTTATCTATAGCACTTTATACCGTGTTTTGCATGTTATTTGTTGAATTTAATTGAATTTACATCTTGATTTGCAGTCATTCTAATGGCTTATTTAGCTACACTAATAATCTCTATCTTAGCTGGAAATGATATACTCCAGCTAAGAGCAAATATGCCTACCATCCTATCAACCATTAATTTTAATCTCTATGCTTATCATGTTAACATCAGAGATGGCTTTTGACCTACAAGTTTTTTTTTCCCCCCAAATAGGATTATGTCTAACATTGGTTTTTAAGATTTAAATTTTTATACCTTTTAGCTCTTCACTTGGATTTTTGTATAGTCCCTCACGTAAATGATACATAAACTGTATAACATCACTATGCTAATTTTTTTTGTCATTGCACAAGTTTGTAATTCATAATTTTATTTTTAAATTTTTAAAATGTCTTTAGGGTGATTCATCATAAACATCCAGAAAAAAATTTTTCTTTCATGCCTTATATTTTTATGTCCAAGTAGAGCGAGTAGCAAGCAGCTTAGCCAAAGAAATTTCATGGTTACTGACAATTCTTTATAGAGATTCTTCAACAATTTTAGTAATCCAACTAGGTCTTCTTTTCTCTATAATAATTCAATATATTGAGATCCATTTATCATCCACTTAGAGGGAGTGTTCAGTTGTTTAGGTTTTCTTGTTTACACCTTGTAAAAAATAGTGGGTAGATAGCTGACTTTCAACCCTGGAAGATGTTGTTTTAAGTAAGTCCTGATGCTTGTCAAATACTGATTGTGTGGCCCTGAACAAGTCAGTTAACTTCTCTGGGCTCCATACAACTCTCTAAGATTATAGTTTGCAGAGAAGGTGGCAACTATATGGATAGAGAGAATTTCATCACAAGTATAATCCCTATACCCAAAAGAGAGGGTACCAATTTAGTAACTACTATTTTGAGCTAGAAAACTAGGCGCTTCAAATAGATGATATTTTATTTTATTTTATTTATATTTATACTTTATTACAATATTTTTAAATTTTTAATTATATTTTATTACAATATTTAAAAGAAAAATTATTTATTATATTTTGTGTGTGTATAAAGCCCACATAATAACCAGAGATTTCAAACACTAATATTTGTTCCTTTTGTAGGATATTAGACATGAAGCCAGTGACTTTCCCTGTAAAGTGGCCAAACTTCCAAAAAACAAAAATCGAAATAGGTACAGAGATGTCAGTCCCTGTAAGTATTCTTTTCTTAGTTGTCTATATCACTACCTTATACCTTTTTTTTGTTTTTTTCCTCTGTAGAGATTGTATAAATAAGATATCAAATATTGTAGATATCTACTACATATTTATCCATTAACATCCATCTTTTATATAATACTAATAACACTAGTAAGAATAGCTAACATTTATGTAGTACTTTAAGGTTTGCAGACCACTTTACAAATGTCATCTCATTTTATCCTCACAGCAACCTTGGGAGACAGGTGCTATTATTATTACTATATTAAATTAAATTTTATATATTTGGGAGGTAGGTGCTATTATTATATTAAATTAAATTTTATATATCTTATATAGTTTAATCATAAATTATATATTAAGTATATAAATATGTTATACTATGCCATTACAGATGAAGAAATTGAATCTTAGAAAGGTTAAGTGATTTGCCCTGGGGTTACCAACTTAATATGTGTCTGAAGCTGAAGGTTGAGTACAGTGCTGTGCTCACTGCACTATCAATTGCCTTATATTTGTTTGCCTGTGTAGCAGCACTAGAGATAAGTTGTTGCATAATAGCTCATTTATTGTTGGGGGATAAGCTAGTCCAAATAAGTAAATATTGAAGACAACTGAAGATTGCTCCCTTAAATAAAAATTTTATTATCGGTTTTGAAGAGAATGTCTTATGCCATATTTGTTCACTTACCAGTTTAATTCCTTTGTTCCTATTTTATCCTCAGGTACCAAGATTTCTTTTTGAAAAAATTTACTCACATCTCAGTCCATTTTTGCTGCTAATAGATAATTTGTCCTGTGCACTTAATTTACTTTTTTTGTGAATATTCATTCCACAGGATTGTGGTATTATAAGATCATTTACTAACTATGGTTAACCCAATGAGAGAAGTCTTTCAGAACTTAACTGAAGCAAAAGACATATTTTAGGTACTTGATCATTCACAAACCGTTCTAATTTGGTAAGACTTGTGAGATTCTACACTTCATAGATATAACCTTCGAGAAACAAGGGTCAGAGAAATCAGCTCAAAAACTAGATAAAATAACGACTTTAGCAGAGTTTCATATATATGAATAAACTCTCACATAAATCATCAGTATTCTATATATTACCAACAAAATTCAGCAGCAAAGAGAGACAGAAATTCCATTTAAGATAATTGCTGTATAAAATACTTGTAAGTCTCCCTGCAAAGACAAACTCAGAAATTGTATGAACACAATTTACCAAACTCTTTTCATATAAATAAAGTCAGATGTAAACAATTGGAAGCATATTATTGCTCATGGGTTGCCAGTATAATAAAAATGACAATACTACTTAAATTAATTTATTAGTGCCATTCCAAACTAAGAAAATTTTTGTATAGCTCTATTTTATAGAGCTAGAAGAAATGACAGAATTCATCCAAAAAAAACAAAAGGTCAAAAATATCAAGAGAATCAGTGTAAAAAAATATATGAAGGAAGGTGAATTAGCTGTATCGTATCTCAAACTATTACAAAGCAATTATCAAAAAACAGTTTGGTCATAACTAAGAAATAGAGTGGTAGATCACTGGAATAGATTAGGTACACAATACACAACAATAGAAGTAGATTACTGTTTAATAAATGAAGAGATTCAAGCTTTTGGGACAAGAGCTCACTGTTCGACAAAAATTGGTGGGAAAACTGGAAAACAGTTTGGCAGAAGTTAGGTATAGACCAACATCTCTACTATATATCAAAAAATGAAGTCAAAGTGGATATAAGACATAAAAGATGATACCATAATCAGATTAGAGAAGCTTGGAATATTTTACCTGTCAGATCTATGGATAAGGGAAGAATTTATGACCAGACGAGGGATAAAGAGCATTATGTGATATAAAATAGATAATTTTGATAATATTAAATTATTATTGTGTATGTGTATGTGTGTAAGCAGTGCAGTCAAGAATAGAAGGAAAGCAAAAAACTTGGGGAAAATGTTTACAGCAGGTTTTTTTGATAAAAGCCTCATTTCTCAAATATGTAGAAAATCAAGTCAAATTTATAAAAGTACAAGTCATTCCCTGATTGATAAATGGTCAAAAGATATGAACTGGCAGTTTTTGAAGAGAAACCTAGGTCCATATACATATGTACACACACAGGGCAGAGGTTATATATCTATAATTTGTGTTTATATGTACATACATATATAATGTATTGTATCTATACAATACGGCAGCACCCATTCAGGTATCTGAGTCGGCTTTACACTGTGTCTTAAGTTTCTCCCTGACAGAAGATAATGGGACATTTCGAGACACTAAAATTGTCTCTTTCATATCATATTGGGCACAATTTGATAAATAGAAAATGAAGTTTAATTCAGACAAACAGACATAATTTTAAAAAAACAAATTTGAAAAGAAAAGAAATAGAATTACCATCATAGCTCAGTGAAGCAACAGAGAACTAAAATGTTCTATATAAATGGTAGTTCAGGCCTACCTTTCAATATTGTAGCAATTCTTCAAGGCTCTAGGAAAATACTTGAGTATTTTATTGTCGTCTTCTCTGCCATTGATTCAAATTTGCAAAATGTTCGGTATTAGGACGCAGTAGAAAATTACTTCAGCATTTTAGATTTTACTAAGTATTAGTCTGAATTTGGGAAGAATGTTGATTAGTGCTTCATAGTTGTATTTTAGTCAATTTTCACTCCATTTTATTAATATTTATGGTCTGTAATATACAATTTGACACAAATAACCCACATATGAAGTAAATTTTTAAAACTATCACTCTCAAAGTTTTCATCTCCGTGACCTTTGTTTCCCTCCCAAACTTATTCATATTTTCGAAGTCAAGCATTATTTCCCCCCTTTTCTCAAAAATAATAATTTACATGAGTGGGGTCCTTTGAGATTTATTAAAACCTTTTCCTCTTAACAACCCTGAGGGGTAAAAAGTGTAAGTATTGACTTACTATCTTGTAGATGAGGAAGCTAAAATTGTGTAAAGTTAGAAAATAAAAGAGTCTGGATTCACATCCAGTTCATCTGACTCTAGGTCCAGGATGTTAGAACATAGAACACAGCTAATTTCAAGGAACCATTGACATCCCAGAGCTAAAAATTACATGGTTTCATTTAGCTTTGCAAGGTAGTAGATCTTAAACATTGAAAGGAGGAGAGTATGGGAGTTAATCAAGGTTAGTGGAAGGCCATTCACCTGAGCTTCTGAAAAAACTCCAGGGAAGATAGAATCCCTGCAGGTGTCTAGGCCAACACCTTCATTTTATAGTTGAAGAAACTGAGGTCTAAAGATGTATAATAACAAAGCCAGCATTTGAATCCAAGGCCTTTGATTCTTAATCCAGGACCTTTCCTCTATACCATTCTATCTCCAGTTATTGTTTAGTAGGTATCTAATATATGTTTATTGAAATATTTTATATACAACTTTTATTTATGTATTCTCTCAATTAACTTCCTCTGTTCTAATTGTTTTATAGTTGACCACAGCCGAATTAAGCTACATCATGAAGATAATGATTATATAAATGCTAGTTTGATAAAAATGGAAGAGGCCCAAAGAAGCTATATTCTCACTCAGGTAATAAATAAAAAAAAAATAGAAAAATATTTGGGGGTGGTAACTTATCTTCATTGTTTTATTTAACCATTCTGGGACTGAATTTCATTACTGGTAAAATTATGAACTAGATGATTCTTAAAGGTACTTCTATCTCTGCTGTAAGTGTAAGACTATAATCTTCATGATGCCAAGGGATATCGAGGATATGAGGATTAGAGCCCAGGAGTTCAAATTTGACCTCAGATATTTACTAACTGTGTGACTCTGGGTAAGGCACTTAGCCTAAGTCTGACTCAATTTCCTCAGCTATAACTAGGGCCTACCATCTCAAGGAGGGGGAAATGAGATATTTGTAAAGCTTTTCACATAATACTTTGTACATAGTAAGTGCTTAATAGATTTTTGTTTAAATATTTAAATGATGTTAATGAAAACATCACTAATAAATTTTTTTCTCAGTGGTAATCATCTTATGTTTCACTGTGATTTAGGTTTTCTAGAAATTGATTAAAAATAATTAATATCCTAGGAAATCAGTTATCTTTTTATAGTAGAAAGTATTGAAAAAAGTAAAGCAGAATTGCAATTGCCCAAAAGAAAGATGAGATACACAAATTTAGAGATATCTCCACTCTAAATGTTCATGTGGACTAGTTATGCCTACCTATAGTAGAGCCTTCTAAGCTCATCTTGATCTGATTAGCCAGTCAGACATATTGTATCTTGACCCACTAGCTTGTAGACAAAACCTATAAATTTATGGGTGAAATCTTACTATACACATAGTTGGCATTAAGTGATAACTAACATAAGAAATTTGATTATCAAGCTTAATACAATTTTGTGATCTTGTGAAAGAGTAACAGACCCAGAAAAGGAAAATCATTTGGTTTAAGTCTCAAAATAAATAGTGTAACTAGAGTAGAGTTTTAGTTCCCTAATCTAGTCCATCTTTCTTTGTAATAATAGACTATTCTTTCTCCCTTTTATTATCATGTAAAGTTGCCATAGATTCTGAAATTTTTATTCTAAAAGGACAAGTGTTTTTAAGAAGGTACATGCTTCATAGACTCCATTGTCTGAGAGCTTACATTCCTGAAAGGAAAAATGTCATACATGCTGTCCCAAAAGTCTTAGTGTGATTTTAAGTTTAAAAGAAGATTATTTAAGTTGCATCAATGTAAAGGATAGATTCAAGAGATTGGATAGAAGGCAGAAAAACCCGTTAGGAAACAATTATAGTTAGTGGGTTGTATAGTGGAAGTAGAAAGAAGGGGGCGTGTATAAGAAATGTTATGGAAGTATTCTTGACAAGACTTTGCAACTGATGGACTCTTTTTCTCATGCTACCATATCTCACTGGGGTTTTTAAGATTATGAGCCTGATATTTTGCTAAGAGGAAAAACAACAACTGTTTAAATTTACTTTCCCAAAATTTGAGTTTCTTTTCTAAAGTAAAATAAAACTATTCCAGAAGGCTTAGTGAAGATTATCAATTTTTAAAAAATAGATAATTTTTTCCTTAAAATTTTTCACTAACTGTCTTCTGTCTTACTTTGTTTAAGATGCAGGACTTGACTTGATGGCACAGTTGTCCAAATGATTTTGGTTTTATCCCAACTAACTTAAGTAAATAAAACAAGATTTAGTTAAGATTTAGTATGTGGTGGTCTTGAGGCAGCTATTATTTAAAATAATGCTTGATGAGTACTTTAGTAAATAAAATGTTGATTTAATTTATCTCCTCTTGAGTTTAGAATTTTGTGTAATTTCATTTTGTGTAATAAATTTTCATCACATACATTATTTCTATAATCCAGAAGCTTGGAATGTACTGTATAATTTTATCAATAAAAATGATTAATTTTTTTAAAAAAAGATTATGAGCCTGGGTGACAAGGTGGTTTTGTTAACATAAAGTTGAAAGGTGGGAAGGTAAATTCAGTTTTGCCTATGTTGAATTTGATGTAACAATAAGACATCTTGTTATAGATATGTTGTACTCCTTCAGTGCCCATAGGCATTACATCCTCTTTAATTCTGACCACTTTTACCTTAGCTGAAATAGGGAATTCCACTTCTAAGGAGGGTTTGAAAGTAGATAGATTTAGAGATCATTTGTATTAGAAATAATTGAAATCATTAGCATAAAATGGCCAAGAGACTATTTAAAAAGGAAGGAAAACTAAAATTAGAGGCTTGTTTCACCTGTGTTAAACAGGAGACATTTGGCAGTGGCTATCCAAGTAAAAAGAAAGTCATGAAAAATGCTTTTGACCACAAAAGTTAAGAGAAAATAATATCAGGAGGGAGCTCAATGGTAAAGTTTTACATAATACGTATGACCAGACAAGTTAAGGAAGGTGACTATAGAAAAATCCAGTTTAAAGGTCAGGAAGTTATTAGTAACCATGAAGAAAGATCTTTTATTAGCATGGGAATGAAAATTACATTGCAAAGAGGTGAAAATGAAAAGTAAGTGGGTATTAGAAAGCAAAGTTGGAATATGGGCCTATCCATTAAGGAAATAGGGGTGAGGGGATGTATTTATTAGTGCAAGCAAGCAACATTGTTGTAAGCGACAGAACCTTTCACATAGGTCAGCACTTGGCTCAGTTATCCTCTATCAAACGAAATAACATGTATAGAGTTTTGCGAACTTTAAAGTACCATATAAATGCTAGTCATCATTATCATTGTTATTATTTTAAACCCCAATTTCATACTTGAGAATTTCAAAATTCACCTTGATATTCTCTCAACACCCCTAGATTCATGGTTACTCAATCTCTAACTCCTGTGATATGCATTTTCACACCATGTGAGCCTCTCATGTAGTCATATCTTTGATTTTATCTCCATTCAGACTTTATCACTTCCTGCAACATGAAATTCTCCTCTTAAATCAAATCTCCTTTTCTACTTTCTCCTGCCTCACTCATTCATCTTAACCTTTTTTAAAATTCACATTATCACTTTTAGTTCTTCCATTCCTCTGTGCTCTGGCTTTAATCTCTTTTCTTCCAAGTCTTGCTTGTGACCTGACAGCTAACTAGCTCTGCCATGCATGTTCATCTTTGAATCCCTTGCTCCTCTGTCCAACCTAGTTCAGCTCTGTTTCTTATCCCTGGACCATAACCACCATCTCCATTCATCACTTAAGCCTGTGTTGCTAAATGCTACTTGAGGTCACACAAATACATGCATATAATTGAACACAGCTGGGTCCAGTATGATATAATGTTCTCATCTCATCTTATCTGGGCCCTCATTGTTACATTGTAGTCCTTTTTTTTCTTCCTAGATTTACGAGCTATCACATGCTAGCAGCAACTATTTGAAATCTCTGACTTTAGGCTCCTAGTACTACCCACACTCCTATGTCTCTGTTGCCTTATATTCCCCACCTAAGAATACTCCACATTTCACTTCTCTTTTTTTTTGGGGGGGGGGGGGGGGGGGCTCTGAAGAAGTGGCTCTTTCTTCATCAGGTCTAAGCCTTCTACTTGTACCCTGGATCCCATCTCTGTTCCTTAAGAACTACTTGTTTACTAACGACTTATTGGACCTTAAGCATGTTAACTGCTCCCTCACCAGTAAACTTTTAATCAGCTCTGCCATCCCCAAAATAATTGTCTTGTAGCTCTCTTCCCTTTCATTGCTGAATTTCTAGAAAGAATTACCTTAACTTCATGCCTCCATTTTCCTCACTGCCTATTATTCTGATCAACCTCTTGCAGTCTAACTTCATTCCCTGATCTCTTATGACTTAGGTGCAGTTGACCTTAAACTCCTTAGGATAAAATATAGATGTTACTTCTAAAAACTGACCTGTAGGGAACTCCACAGTTAGGAACAAGCAGAAGAAATGGAGCAAAGGAAAAAGATAACAGGATAGTATATATGCTGTTATGAAGCCAAGAAAAAAGAATTTTAAGAAATTATTGGTCAGCAATGTCAAATGCAAGAGAAACCTCCAGGAGAATAAGAAGAAAATGCACTTCAGTTTGTCAAAAAAGAAAGTCATTAATATTCAGGAAAGTAACTTCATTTGAATAGTAGGGACAGATGGTAAGTTAGAGAACTTAAGGAGAGTAGATAGGAAAAAATGGAGTTTTGGACATAAAATTTTATTATAATAAACTACTCCTAATGAATTGGTGCCTATGTTAGAGTACATATATGCTGCCTTGGGTTTAAAGCCAAGTCTCACAATACACAAAACTGATAATTACCTCAGCCCTATGCTTTTCAGGAGTCCTGTACTGCTGTAGGGACCAGTTGACTGTAATTGCATAGCTACTTATGATTGTCACAAGAGAAGGAGTCCTTGTTATCAGCTGGCACTAAAAAAGGGCATGAAGCTTATAACTTACCCTCCCTGCTTCTCTGTCATCATCAGAGCAATTGGGGTGAAATTAGCTGTTATTTTCTTTTTTTCTGCTATCCTGAAATCCATCTGTACTCTTTTTAATATAGTAAAAAGTTCCATGTTATCCTTTTGTGAACTCTTTTTTAGAACTTTTTTCTCTCTGTAACTTACCTACTTACCATTTATATTTGTAGCCTCAGTATAATTCTCAGTTTGGCAGTGTATTGAGTAAGCCTGAAGTCAAGAAGCTCTTAATTCAGATCCAGCCACAGAAAATTTCTTAGCTGGGCATGTCACTTTAACTGCAGTTTGCCTCAGTTTTCTCAGTTGTAAAGTGGGGGAGATAATAGCACCTATCTCCCAGTGTTGTAAGGATCAAATGAGATATTTATAAAACCCTGTGTATCTGGCAGATAGTAAGTGCTATGTAAATGTTAGCTATTATTATCACTTGGCACATAGTAGACAGTTAATACATGCTAGTGGTTTGTGGAAGCCTAAAATAAAGGCCTGGTTTCACTGATCAAGATTTATCTTGTTGGGGCAGCTAGGTGACACGGTGACATGGTGACGCAGTAGATAGAGCACCAGCCTTGAAGTCAGGAGGACCTGAGTTCAAATCTGGCTTCAAACACTTAATACTTACTAGCTGTGTGACCCTGGGCAAGTCACTTAACCCCAATTGCCTCAGATATATATATATAGTCTTTTTTTTTTTTTTTTTTTTTTTGCATTTCATCTGTGTAAACATACTAAGGTACTAAGGGGCCTTACCCACTCCCATAGTGTCATAGTCCCTGTATATCCTTAGGGATACAGTACTAACTAGTACTGTACTTCTAAAAAGTGCTTACTCTGTTAAATTGATTATCTCTCTAAATCAGTGCTAAAATGACTATTTACTAATTTTAAAAATTAAAATAGAATTATAGTTGTTGAATTCTGGGCTTTGAAAGAGAAAATTTATTTCTCTCTGTCTCTGAACAGGGCTGTATTCAAAATCATTGAGAAAAGTGTCTGATTTTTTTTAAAATTATTAATTTTCAAAGACGAATTTAATTTTTCAAGTTTGTATCTTTACACAGGGTCCTCTCCCTAACACATGTGGTCACTTTTGGGAGATGGTTTGGGAACAGAAAAGCCGGGGAGTCGTCATGCTTAACAGAGTGATGGAAAAAGGATCAGTAAGTATGGATTTCACTTCTTTTCTGCAGTAGACATGCATACATAACCACAAAGACTATTGCTACCATAAGTTTGTTTATTGGAACTGAAAGCTTTGAAATCTTTGGGCTCAGTCAATTTTTAAAATACATATATAGAGATAGATAGATAGATATACACCACACATAGATACATACATACATATATATATATGTACATCACTTATTAAGTTATAAAACAGTACAAAACTGCTTTTAAAACATAATCCAGGTTTCCTTTTCTAAATGATCAGATTTTATGTTTGTTATAATAGGTGTTTGCTGATATCAGTGTGCAGAAACCTAAAAAGGCTTCTTCTCCAAACTAGTTACTAGCAATTACTTCTTCTCTAAACCAATTATCTGTATTCTGAAAATATTTTCAATATTGTAATTAGTTATGAAGAATTAGTCTTTTCAATTGTATAAAGAAATTTCATTCTCTTCCATTTTTTCAGCAGATTGTCATCCTCACTCTCATCCCTCTTTTTCTATTTTCAATCTCTTTGTCTGGTGGCTCCTTCCCTGCCATCTACAAACAAGATCATGTCTCCCTGGCACCTCTGATTGCCCCTCCTTATCACTCACCCAATTCTGAACCTTCTGCAGTATTGCTTTTGACTTCATCTTTCAACTGAAGCTGCTCTACTAAATTGTCAGTGTGATCTCTTCTCTGACAAATATAATAACTTTTTTTTTTTACATACTCTCTCCTCTCTGTATTTGTGACAGTGTCCTCTTCTTACTTTTCTGATTGTTCCTTCACAGCCTCTTATTGGATATTCTTCCAGATCATGTCCATTAAATGTGGGTGTCTCCCCAAATTCTAACCCAGGCCTTCTTTCCCTCTTTATTGCCTCACTTGATGATCTTATCACCTTATATTGATTCAGTGACTTCTATGCAGATGATTCCCAGATCTGTATACTCAGATCCAATCTCTTTCCTCCTGAGCTCCAGACTCGGATCATTTTTTTGATATTTTAAACTAGATATTCTGTACACAGCTCAAACTCAACATGTCCAAAATAGAACTCGTATATTTCCCCAGAAACCCTTCCTTTTTTGAACTTGCCTATCACTCTCAGTGGTGCCACATCCCCTCAAATCACCCTGATTTGTAACCTCAGTGTCACCTTTTGCTCCTTACTCTTGTTTATCCCATATATCCAATCTATTGCCAAATGTCATCATTTTGTTCCCTGTGATATCTCTTCTATAGGTCCCTTTCTCTCCATTCACATAACCACCAACCCAATTCAGGACCTCATCATCTTTTCCCTAAATAGATTGCAGTATTTTTCTATTGGTTTCCCTGCAATGATTTTCCCAAAGTGTAGATCTGACCATGTGATTTCACTGGTTCCCTAATACCAGTAGATTCAAATATTAAATCATCTGTTTAGTGTTTAAATTCTTCATGGCCTGAGCCTTACACCTTTCCAGTCTTTTTCAACTTATTTCCACCTATCCTTAATTCCACATATTCTGTAATCCAGAGACACTGACCTTCTTATTGTTCCTCATCTCCTGTCTTCATGATTTTGCATTGGTTTGGCCCCCATGTTTTTCTTCCTTCAAGACTAAGCTCAAATTCTACCTTCTATTGGAGGCCTTTTCAGATCCCTGCAACTACTGATGCCTTCCCTTCTGCGATTACCTTCCTTCTACTTGAATGTACCTAGTTACATATTATCTTTCTCTGCAGATTTGTGAGTACCTTGAGGCCAGGAACTGTTTTTTGTCCTGTTTTGTAGCCCTGTGTTTGGTCTAGTAAAAAATTAAATACTTGTTGACTGATTAATGGTTCTGTAAAATTATTTGGAGTTCCAAATTAGAAATTTTGAAGATGAATAATATAATTTAGTACAGAGTAGTAATCTAGTCATAACAGTTTGTAAATTATATTTTATCCATCTCTGTTCCTTGTAAAATAAAGTAATTCATAAAACCTTAAACATGTGCTATACATTTTGGCAAAGTAGAACCAAATTAACAAATAAGTTATATGTTTGCAATTGTGAATCTTACTTGCTTTTTTGTTCTGTTATTTAAAAATAAGGTTAAAGCTATATTTGCTTGCTGTTCTGAGTCTTTGGTTCTCAATTTCATTACTTCATATGTAAGTTTTTATTTCCATGTCTCATATTTATTATTTTCATAATGTTTTACTATGTTAATGTACCTTAATTTATTCAGCCATTCCCCAACTATTGGGTATATAATTTGTTTTCAGTATTTTGATCTGCATTTGTTATTTATGCATTTCATGTGAAATGGTCTTGGTCTATATCCTAATTGGATGGGGTTGAAGTTAAATAATAATTGATCAGTTTCAGGTTCTCTGCTGTCTACAGTTTTGTTTTCTCTTACTTGAGAGCCCCCAAACTCAAGATGAGGTAAACTGGAGAGGAACAAAGACTAATAGGACCACTGTGGTCCTAGGATTGGGAGGCAGTGCCCGTACATAGACATTTTCAAATATCCATTTGTAAGGGATTTCTGTAATCCCTTAATTTTTCTTTGAGATGCTGGCACTCTTGACTTACCAATTAAGCCAGTAGCTTTCTGCTGTAGTGATCATAGTGAGAAGAAAATCAAAAGAATATAAAAAAAAAAAAAATTTAAATAGTAGAAATTTTAACACTAACAATAAATATCAGCAAAATACTGAGTATTCATAAGAATTATGCTTCTACCTTTGTTGATATGTTTTTAATCTGTGCTTCTTTTTACCTTTTAAAGAAAAAAATATTTGTTGAATAACATTTTGTTTTATTTTGTTTTGGGTTTGGGTTTTTGTTTTTTTGACTTGGAACAATTGGTGCTTGAATTCTTCCTGTCAGAAATGTTAACCAATCGTCTTAAATTTTATTTTATTAGTCAAGTTCCAAAACAGGAGAGGGAAAAGTCAGATATTTCAAATGTTATATAACTCCTAAATCTGTTTTTTGATCAAGGCAAGAAAATATTAAATCCTTAATATTCATTTCCAGCTGTTACTTTGAAATAATCAGTAATAGCAAGCTCAGATCAAGATTAATTAAAATGTTATGATTTTCAGTAACATTTAGTAAGGAAATTATTTTTCAATATGCTGATTGTCTTCTTGGATTTTAATTAAAATAATTTAAGATTCTTAGCTATGTTGGAAAACCCATTTCTTGCTGACGATTCAAGTAGAGTATTTGCTTTTATATGGTAAAAAGTTATAAACAAACTGACTAGCAATTGGGGGATAACTGAATAAATTATGTTCTATGATATGATATAATGTCGAACTTGTGGAGAATTTGTGAAAACATGAGAAGATACATGAACCAATGAGAAACGAAGAAAGTAGAAGCAAGAGAAAATATGACTATGACAATATAAATGAAGCCAAGAAAACTCAAGACAAGGAAAATGAATAATATTGGTTCTACTTATTTAAAAAATATATATCAAAACATGTTTCTGCTAAACAGTAAAACTAGAAAAATGGAAAGTGAGGTGTAGTTGATCAAAATTGTTCCATTAGTTGATTTTACTTAACTGTTTTTATGAAAAGATATAGAGAGGAATTTGTTTTGAAAGTGACAATAATCTTTTCAATAAAAACATATTACAAAAATAATATTTATTAGATTGAAGTTTATTTTAATATCTTAAATTGTTTTTTCTAAGAAAATCTTCCTAAGGACAGAAGTGTAGCAGAAACTATTCTTATTTTGTCCTTAGTTCCCTTTCTTTTTCTCTCTTTCTCTGTGTCTTTCTCTCTCTCTCTCTCTCTCTCTTAGTCTCACTTAACATACATACATACACACGCTCTCTCTCTCTCTCTCCTTCTTCATTGCTACTTCTGTGGTTAAATTTGCTTTTTCATACATACCAGTGTACCATATTGTTTTTTAGTTGAGGTCTTTATATATTCTCAGTTCAGTATTTAGAAATTATGGGCCATATTGATTCTCCTTTATTTTTGTTTTGATTTGGTTCAAATGGCTAGACAAAAAAATATATAGTAAGAAATAGCAGTGTTTGATTTTTGGCCTTTTAATAAATGATGATGGACCTACCTGGGTAAGTAACAGAAACAAAATTAAGATTCGGGTCTTCTGATTCTGCATCCACTGACCTTTTTATTCCACACCCCAGCTGCTTCCCTGAGCTAAAAATAAAATAAGCAGTGATGATGATAAAATATGAGCTATTCATAAAGTTAAGAAATGATTTCTTTACAACTTTGAGAAGTTGGTAGTTCAGCTGTTGTTAATCTTTTTTTTTTTACAGATAAGGAAACTGAGGCCCCGAGAAGTTACTTATTCATAGTCAATGAATATCCATGTTCTTTCCATTATACTATTCTGCCTCAGGTGTGGCTTCATTTATATTTTATCCACATAATTTCTGCTCAGAGCTCAATCAGGATATAGTTTTCATTTAATTCATTGTTTGCTTCCTGGGGTTTTTTCCTTGGGAAATTGCAGGATACCTTCCTTTTGGAGCTTTCCTAAACTGTTTATTTTCCTTTCAGAACTTTAATATTGCTTTAAAAAAAAAAAAAAAGCTAACGAAATTATTATCATTAGTAGTTCAGTGGGTGTCATATGAGTTTAATAGTTCTTTTCATTTCCTTGACCTCTGTGGCCTTTGACATTGTAGATCCTTCTTTCTTCCTTGATACTCTCTTCTCTCTAGGTTTTCGGGACACCATTCTCTCTTGGTTTTTCTCCTATCTGAGTACTCTTTCTCTGTCTTCTTTGCTAGACCCTTCTCTAGATCATGCCCTTTAATCATAGGTGTCCCTCAGGATTCTGTCCTGGGCCTTCTCTTCTCCCTATAAACTAAATCACATGGTGATCTTATCAGCACCATCTTTATGCTGATTATCAAACTCATGTTATCTTGTCCCAGTCTGCCAAACTCCAGTCTCACAATTCCAACTGCCTTTTTGTGTTAAAATTGTATCTTGTTCTGGTTCAGACAGTCTCCCCTTCTAGTCAGTATAGTAAGTTTATAAGTAACTAGTATAAAATGGCAATAGCAGGATGGAAGAGATTACAAAGAGAAACCTAAAAATCATGTACAAACTATCCCAAAGAGCAAAGTTTATAAATTATATCCACTAGATTTTGCTGTCAGAATCTTTCAGTCTTACAATATATAAATCTCAAACAAATTCTAGCCATCAGCAGTAAAGACCAGCAAATGGTGCCACTTATTTTGAGATGATGTGGACATGTTAACTTGAAAGTTTTCCTGACAACTTGAAATGATTTGGATATGTTAATGAAATAGCTTCAAGGTGGCACAGATAAGAAATAATGTATACCCCACAAAAACCCTGTAAAGAATTGAGACCTCAAATTCCTGAGTACCCTGAGCAGTCTTCCATCTCTATCAGGTCCATGCTGCCGATTGCTTCTAGTTGTAATCCATGGTTATATAAATGATTATCTGTTGCCTTTCTCCCACCCCATTCTCTTCTCTGTCACTACATGCCTTCCTTATTCCTCATCCCCATGCTATTTGCCTCTGTACTGCCCTCTCCTCCTTCACTTGTTTTTATACTTTCAATGCCATGTCTCTCTCCAGTCTGTACCTTATTAAAAGTGTTTTCAGCCTCACTCCCTGCTGCCATCAGTGTCTTTCCCAGCTTTACCCAAAGAACCAGGCATGTCTAGTCTTGTTACATTTTATATTCCTTCAAACCCTCATTTCTTCAAACATCTCTATTATCTGTTTTCACCTTTCATAATCCCAAACTCAATCCTACTTAAGGTAGGTGTGCTAGCATGCTGGTTAGATCTGCTACAAATTTATATTCTTTAGTATCAACTGAGCCTTCAGTGCTGTATCACAAAGCTTTTATTCTCCTTTGTTGATTTTCAATACTGTTCCCCTCTGGGACAATTTCAAACTTTTCCCTTGTTTCCTCAAGTCCCCAATGCCCCCCCTTCTCTTTATTATATTATTCTCAGTAGATGTTCTTACCGCCTACTTTTCTGAAGAAACAGAGGCTATCTACTATGAGTCCTCTTCTGCTGTGCTTTATCAGAGCCCTTCCCTTAACCTCTTCTACTTTACCTCATCTCTGAAGAAAAATTGACCCTTTTTGCTCAGACCAACCCCCTCATTCTGTCCCTTGATCCCATTCCCTTCCATCTCTTCTGTGAGCTTGACCCCAATGATCATTTCCTCTGTTCTTCAATCTATTCCTCATATATGAATCGCTCCCCCTATCCCCCACAATATGCTGAGTCTTTAATCTTCAGTTGACTGCCATTCCCTCATCTTAAATCTCATTTTCTTTTCACTGTCAAATTCCTAAAATTATATTTTCTAGCTTCACTTCTTACCACTTAATCATTTTCAATGATTTAATCAATTCCAATCTGGCTTCTGGCTCATCACATAACTGAAACTAATCTTTCCAACCTTATCAGTCTTCTTTCGAGTTTCATTTCCACACACCCCTGCCCCAACCTCTTTTTGTGTGTGGTAGTAGTAGGGTGGTATTAACTACTTTTTCTTTCCAGATGTTCTCTTCTGTAATGTAAATTCATTGGCCTGACATTTAAGACCATTGTGACCCTGCAAATCTTGCTAGTCTTATTTTTATACTACTCTTCATGAGTTTTACATTCCAGCTAAATTTCATCTGCAAGAGTACTTTTTTTTTTCTTTCCTTAGTGTCTATCAAAATCACGAAGCAGTAATGTTGTGAGTTGATTTTTTTTAAGTAGTACTGTAATCAGTAAGCAAGAGGAGCATTTCATGATATTATGAATTTAAGTGTTCTTAGAAATACATATTCACTTCCTAATACTAACAAACTCCAAATAATAGACTTCATAAGTTTTAATGTCCTTTTATCCAGTTTAGTACATTTATTGTGCTTCATATTTGGTATATTAACAGTAATTGTTATTTTTGAGTGGGCTTAACTAAAAAGACATCAATACATGACTATAATAGGGAGTTTTTTTGTTTACTTTTCTTTGTGCTTATATCACTCTGCATTTCTGCCTCTTCTTCTTTACCGTATCTCTTTAGTAGCTTTCTCTAAAGATCTTTCCCATCTCAAATTGTTTCATATCAAGTTGATATCTTTACCTAAAGTTGGACCTGAATACAGATGTAGCATGACATAGTAGAGATAAAACTGGATTATAGAGTTTGAGACACAGTATTTACTAGCTTCCATTGTTTTCTAACCTTTTTGATTTGGCAAATGATTTCAAATCTCTAACCTGTCACTTTTTTATCTTATAAAAATGAGTATAATCCACCACAGAGTGGTTGTGAGGATCAAAATAGATGTATGTTTGTTTGTTTATTTATTATTGTTACAAAGTTTTATAATCATGAGTTTTAATTTTTTAGCATTTCTCTCATCCATCTTACTTTCAATTGCCCCACTTACCTTGTCTTTACAAGCCTCTTTATAGCTATCTGTTCTTCATTTGGGCTTATTGCATTAAAGTACACAAGACTTTAGTATTAGTAAATTAACTTCTTCCTAGGATTGCATTTTCGTGGAACTGATCTTGCCATTTGACTTGCAAGATACTTATAAAATTATATGAAACTGTTATGTCTGCTGGGCCAACTCTTGGCCTTTTGAGAAGTTTGGGCACCATCATGCTGCTTTAGGCTTAGACTTTGATCAATAGTTTTATGTTATATTGGTACCACTCTCTTCCAGCAAACCCTAGTTTATGTGGATCATCTTGACTTGATTTTCTTTTTCTTTATCAGTTGGTCAGTCATTTAACTCTGTCCTGCTGCAATAAGAGAACTGAATAGGTCTCATTCTGTGTTTTAATTGATCCTGAAAATCATTGACTGTTTTATGCTTTCTCTTACTCTTTTGACTTACTGTTGGTTTATTTTACTTCAGTGATCTTGCAAAATAGTCTACTTCTTTTCATACATACTTCAGGAACAAAATCTGCAAAAAAAAAAAGCTCACACAGCTCTTGAGAGTATGCTGATCCAAGCAACACCAAAAGAAAAGGAAATCAAATGTAATAATTTGTTAAATTCTAGAGTGAACATAACTGTTTGGATCTTTTAAAATTGAAGTATAAACCAAAGTAATTAAAAGGAAGTAGAGGAAAATCTAGCAATGTAGCTCTTCTCAGTACAACTCATATTTTTCTAAAACTATTGATCAGAGATCTCTGATAAAGCCATATACCACTGCTTCATTGTAGCATGGAGGTAACTTTGGGTTCTTAAAAACTCTGATAGTATAGTACCAATTTTGATAAGGACCAAGTTGGAAATGCTGGATGGTATCATCCAAGGATTGTCCTGTTTGGAGAGACTTAACACCAGCAGATGATTCATTTATTCAGACACAGCAATCCATGGAGACTATTAAGATATAGAAAGATTGCAATTTGTACCTTGGGTGGCTGAGGTGGGGATGCGGAGCAGGTCTCCTACATATTAAATCATGAGCTTATGAAAACATTTTCTGAATTGACCCAAATCACTTAAATTCCTAGTTATATTTGCATTTTATGGTGTTTTTAACTTTTTTCAAAAGAACATTCATATACATCTACTTCTTTTTTATCCTAGTGTTCCTAGTCTATTGAGCTAGTTCTCCAAGGATTAGAAATATTCTAACAGAATCTGGAGCCTTTGTTGTTCTTTCACGTAAAGCAAACTGTGTAATCTAAGCCTTTTTATCTTTTCCTGTATTGGTGATAAGGAAAAGTTCAGATAGTAAAATTTTATCATTATCATACGATAATGGTGTAGCCTAGAAGCCTAAGAACAGATCTCTAGATTCATTCATTCATCAAACCTAAATGTATAAATCATGTATTAAGCACATAAACCATGTGTATCAATGTATTAATCATGATCAAAAGATAGATAATGAAATCTAGATACTGAAAAATGGTCTTTAAATTTAACTAGGAAGAGAGCTAAGAGAATTTATGCTGTACCCTTCTTATTTAAAAAACAAACAAAAACTTAATTTTAGTAATGTAATGCTTTTTTTTCCCCTTTTCTCTTAGTTAAAATGTGCACAATATTGGCCCCCAAAAGAAGAAAAGGAAATGATCTTTGAAGATACAAATTTGAAATTAACTTTGATTTCTGAAGATATAAAATCATATTATACAGTACGCCAGTTAGAATTGGAAAATCTTACAGTAAGTATGTAATACACATTAGTATTCAATAAGCATTTATTTATTAAGTCCCTACTAAGTGTTAAGTACTGTGCTAGGGATACAAGGGCAAAAGTGTTTTAATCCTTCTTCTCAGGAAGTTTATCAGTAAAGATAAGATGTACGAATATTGGTATCTATACAAAGCCAGTAAAAGGTAATTTTGAGAAGGAAGGTACCAACAGTTGAGAGGATCAGTCAGCCACCTGCAGTTTTGAAGTGCTTACCCATATGCCAAGTATGGGTTAATCATTGAAAATAGAAAGACAGACAAAAACATGGTCCCTGTCCCCAAGAACCTCACATTTTAATAAGGGATTTAATATGCAAATAACTATGCATGATGACAAATAATCTATATGATATATACAACATAATAAAAGGTAATCTCAGAGGCAAGGCATTAGCAGTAGGGGGACCAGATTGGGCCTCCAGAAAGATGGATTTGAGCAGAGTCAGAAGGGAAGCCAAGAGCCAGAATTGAGGAAGGAGAGTATTTTAAGTATAGGGAGTTCAGTCAGTGAAAAGGCATGCAGTTGAGGTGGAGTGTCTTGTGAAAGAAAAAGGAGGCCATTGTCATTGGATCCTAGAATACAGGGTGAAACATGGGCAAGGTATATACTATCAGAAGATTAGAAAGGTAGGAAGGTCATAAAGACCTTCAAGTACCAAGTGAGGCCTTTCATATTTGATTATAGATATAATAGAGCACTCATTAAGTAGTTGGGTAACATGGTCAGGCCTGTTAGTTTACAAGATCACTTTGACACCTAAATGCCAAGGGGACAGATTAGATAGGGAGAATTTATTTGAGACATGGAGACTAATTAAAAGGAATGGCAGTAATTCAAGTGAAAGTCACTTAGAGCCTGAATAAGGGTGGTGGCCATGTGATTGGAGAAGAGACCCATGTAGTAGATTTTGTGAAGTTAGTAAAAACAATTTGGATTTGGGAGTTGAATAGAATTAAAGTACAAAAGATGAAACTGGGTTGCCATCCTGAGTGACTGGGAAGATATTGGTACCTTTAGCAACAATAAGGAAGTTGGGAAAAGGGAACATTTAGGGGAAAGATGAATCTTATTTAGGTATGTTGAATTTGAGGTGCCTATGTGATACCAGTTTGAGACATCCAGAAGGTAATTGGTAATGCAAGATTATAACTTAAGAGAGAAGCTTAGGGCTAGATGTTGCACATGGGGGATAGTACCTTTTTCTCCCTCCTCCCCAACACCTCATTCTGGGTATTATCATTTGCATAAAGTTAAGATAATATAGAATAGCAGTGTGCTCTGGGGATCTCTTGAGATCCTTTTAGAAGCTTGAGAAGTTCAGAACTTTCTTATATTTCGTTCCTTCCCAAATAAACTATAAGCTATTTAAGGGCGATCCATATTTTACTTATTTTCATACAAAAAAACATTATTATTGGAGCCTGGTAACCCAAGACTGATAATACTTGATCTCTAGACATTGTACCTGTAATCTTTGAGTCATAATCTATCTATTCATTTGCATTAAGCTACATAAATGTTTATGTTAAAAATAAAAATTTGTGGTAGGGAGAAGAAATGATAACAAAGGTCAAAGCTAAAATGATTAATTTCAGTTCTTTGAGTCAAAGTTTCAGGCTCTTAATGTGCAAAATATTGTTGAGGATGCTATAGGGGAAACAAAGAGTAGTTAAGCTGTAGTTTTATCCTCAAATAGCTTACAGTTTAGTTGAACAGATGAGGCCTAAATTCAAAAGAAGGTAAATGATGATAGAGTAGTTAACAGCAGTAGACATCAGTATTAAGTCCTGCTACAAGACACTGGAAAAGCCCTGAAATTGGGAGGCAAGACATGAAGATGCGCAATAGGGTCCTCTTGCGTAACCTCAGGTAAACCAGGTAACATCTTGGTTTCGCCTTCCACAAAATGAAGGGCTCGGACTAGGAAAAGGTCCATAGTTACTTGAGTCTAAAACCATGTCTTAGAATATACAGTAAATATGAAGTCACTGTCAGATTACTGGGGGCAGATTTTATGGAGAGGAGAAAGGGCTTGATTTAGGATTCAAAGAATGCTTAAAATTTGAATGAGTAAAGAAAAAAGAAGGAATAATGTTGGAAACATTCTGTAAGACACCTCTCCCCATCCTGTTCTGATGCCTTAAATTCTTGTTTTTCTTTGCTTGATTATTGGATACGTTTTCTTGGGGCTGCACATTTTTCTCTGTTCATAGAAATATTTTCCCACGGGTTATTCAGCACATTATTGATGATTAGGATCCAACCTGGGACCTCTGATTTTTGAGCTCATGCTCCAAGTATAAGAGGGACAAATGAATCAATGAAAGTTATACATTTTTAAGTGCCTTTTTAAAAATTTACACAGATATTCCAAGCCATGATAATTAAAAGTTAATATTTCTTGTGAGAATTAAAGTGAGTCTTAAATTGGCATGTAAAGAAATTTTTTGTGTGTTTTACCACTATTCTATTGGAAAAAGGTACTTTTTGTTCTGAATATCCCTGCTTTTCCAAATCATAGCCACAGTTCATTACTCTCCTACCTTACCTCCATATTGAAATGAACTTCTACAGGCTATTTCACAATTCTATAGATTAGTAAAAGCCATATCCTGTGCATGGACTATCTCCCTCATCTGTGCCTCTCAGAATCCTTATTTTACTTTAAGGCTCAGTTTGGATGTCATCTCCTGCACTTGGCGCCTTCCCTGACTCTCCCAGATCCCACTCCCTTATCAAATATTCTAAGAGTACTTTGTACGTACCTCTTTGCCTTAATTGTTACCTACTTTGCATTGTATTCATCTGGCTACATGTTTTTTATTTTATAATTATAATAACCACAATAATAATAGCTATCATCTATAAAATGCTTTAAGCTAACAAAGCACCTAACATAAATTCCTATAGGACAATATTATTTTCTTTCTATTCTTGAGCATCCAACATATAATAGCTCCTTAATAAATACTCATTGAATTGAATAGTGCTAAGAATTTAACATTTTATTTCCCAGACACAAGAAACTAGAGAAATTCTACACTTTCACTATACCACATGGCCTGATTTTGGAGTCCCAGAATCTCCTGCCTCCTTCCTGAATTTTCTTTTTAAAGTTCGAGAGTCAGGGTCCTTAAACCCTGAATATGGACCTATTGTTGTACACTGCAGTGCTGGGATTGGGAGATCAGGAACGTTTTGTCTGGCTGATACGTGTCTTTTGCTGGTAAGAAGTCTTTTGCTTCTTAAATATTTGATTATTGAATACTTTTTCCCAGAAACTTTTCCATGTTTTTTGTCTATTAGATTATTGGGTTTGTTTTGTGATTTTGCATATTTTACTTTAGACTTTATCAAAGTTAAAAAAGCACATTTCTTAGACAGACATACTATATGTAGCATAGTACCTTCCATACTGCAAGCGCTTAATGATTGTTAGATTGAATATATAATTTTTCTTCTGAGAAATAGTTGTTTTAAGATAATGTAATTTTTGTTTTGTTTGAGTTTTCTAAAGAACATCTTCCCTACCCTTCACTTCTTAACTAAATGGATAAGTACATTAGTATTCCTTATGTTCTCATATTTGCATTTTTTATTAAAATAGCCATGTTCAGTTATTTAAGATTTACATGTTTTCCCATTTTTCTTTACCAAATTATCTGTGATTTTTCTATTTTGACTTTGGGATACTTAGTTCATAAACTATGATTAAATTAACGTACAGTAAGTCTTTTGAAAGTTTGTTGGGCACATCATCACTCCTATTTTGCTTTCAGATGGACAAGAGAAAAGATCCTTCTTCTGTAGACATTAAGCAGGTCCTTCTAGAAATGCGAAAATACAGAATGGGGCTGATCCAGACAGCAGACCAATTGCGTTTCTCCTATTTGGCTGTTATTGAAGGAGCTAAATATATTATGGGGGACTCTTCTGTTCAGGTAAATACTTTCTGACCTTTGGTAGAATTTTGAGAGATGATAAATCCTTTTCTCTATTTGTTTTCTGCCAGTAATACAATGAAAAATATACTTTAGCAAGAAGGCTTATTACTGTAAAGCTTAAAAGACTCTAAACATGATTTTAAAAGGTATATTTAAGATAGTCAAATGAAAGGACAAAGGCTGCTTCTAAATCATCACAAATAGATCCACCCTTTGCACAAAAGAATCTTAAATAAACTGAATTTGACTAGATAAGAAACCTTCATTTAAATAGATCACATAGGAACTATTGGCCAGGAGAAGCAGCTTCCAACTTCAAAAGATAAATTATATTTTTAACTTACCAGAGCAGTATTGCTTATGTAACATTGAGACAAGGGTTTTTGTTGTTGTTGTTGTTGTTGTTTTTCATTACAAGTAAGCCAAAATCTAAAAATTTAATGTTAATATGACTTTTAATTTACTCATCAAGGAGCAATGGAAAGAACTCTCCAATGAGGATTTGGAGCCACCTCCAGAGCATACTCCGCCACCACCCAGACCACCAAAACGGATATTAGAACCACACAATGGAAAATATAAAGAATTCTTCCCAAACCACCAGTGGAAAATGAATGAGATGGAAGCTAAAGAACAAGATGGTCCTGTTATAGAAGAAAGCATAACTTCCTTAACTGTACCACTGATCACAGAAAGGTAAATTGAGCATGAGGAACCTCTCTCTGGGAAAGAGATGTTTATTTTAAGAAACAGAAAGGTGAGGATTGAGGAAAGTGTTTTCAATCCAGCAAGGTCTGCGGGAAGATTGTCTGATCATACAGAGCCATTTGGAAACTATCACTGCCCTACTTATAAAATGTAATTCATATTACAACTTTTTTTGAAGCTGAGTTCCTGGCATCAATTCTGTAGACATTCTTTCCAAGTGAAAATAGGGATTTTTTTAGTGGACTCAAAGTCACAAGCTTAGGCATCATACTCTAGTTTGGCCAGTGACCTGGGTCTCCAATTCCTTTACCCATAAAGAAACAGATTTGAATTAGTTGGTCTCTAAATCCTCTTATAGCTTTAAACATTGGGAGATCTTAGTGTAAATCTAGAACAGCATTTTCAGGATGTTTTTATAAATAAATGAAATAGCACTGTTGGTTATAGCTTTCCTATTAGGTTCAGTTAACCAAAGGGTTGATCTTCATTTGACACTTTAGAAAAGTTTAGCACTTTATAAGAATGTGAGGTGTGAGTTGCACCATTTAATTGAGGCATTCGTACGTGATTATAGTCAAGATTTCTTAATCCTCAGATGCTCCATAAATCTATGTTAGAATTGTGTTTGAGATTCCTCAGATTCACAACAGATAGGATACCAGATTGGCACAGTAGCAAAGTAATAGAAAAAACATCGGATTTGGGATTTTTGGACTAGCTATGTGACTTTAGACAAGTATTTTCTGGGCCTCAGTTTCCTTCTTTGTAAAATGATGGATTTGGATGAAATTATCTCTCATTCCACTTTATTTTCTGAAACATATTCTTGACCCCTTTGGACTTAAACAGGGAATACATTTGATAGCCATAGTTACTAGGTGTCAGTATCACCATAATATAACTACTAATTAATTATACCTCTGGATTTAGGTAAACAAATTTGGTCAAATGCCAGAAAATCATTACTAGATAAGATATTTATCTATCTATATTTAAAGTGTAATCAATTCTTGCTTCTAACTTTTTCTCCACTAGTCAAGGCACTGGAGTTAGAAGGAGAACTGTTAGTGAACATCAGAATGCCATGTCCACCAAAGAAGAGCCATCCCCAGAAGACGATGAAGACAATATGACGACCACCTGGAAGCCCTTTCTAGTCAATATCTGTATGTTCACTGTCCTCACAGCTGGAGCTTACCTCTGTTACAGGGTATGTTTTCATTGATGGACCTACTGACAAGATGGGAGTGTACAGAAAAAAAAAACATCAGTTGGACTGGTTTTTAATTCAGTTCTATGAAATTAACTGAGTCATGTCTCAGAAGAAAGATCTAAGGTTAAAAGTCTGGAACTTTGGTAGGGCTAAAAGAGAAAATTAATTGATGCACTAGGGTTTAAATAAGCCCTGTGGTCCCAAGAATAAAATAGTTGAATCTCAGGGCCTTAAAATATTCAGGACTAAGCAGAGAAAATGCCAAATAAGTCTCTCCTGTTTTTGTTTCTTTGTTCATTTTGTTTTTGGAAAGAATAATAGAATTACAACACATTGTTGTTTTTAACCTTTTTGAAAGCCAGTTCTTTGTTTTTGTTCTATTTCTGAAAAAGACTCGGCAAAAGTAAAACTTGCTTGTACTCTTCAAATGTAACCGAATCTGCAATTTCTATTTGATTTCCCAGAAGAACCCTACTCTTTTTAAGAATGTCATTCAATAAGGAGAGGAGAATGGGAGGAACCATGTTATACTCAGCTACATTTCATCTAATGTTCATACTGAGTGGTGGGCAGTGCCTGTGCTGGTTATCTGTTGAACTATAGCATTCATTCCCTTTTTACATGGTCTTTACTAAAAATGAAGAAGGAAAAAAAAAGCCACAAATCCAGGTTCTGCATTTGCTCAGGGTATTCTTTGCCCCATCTCCCCCTCCCCCCAACACCCTCAATTAGAACTAGTTAATTTCTCACTTGGTACTGTTAAACTCAGCCCACATATGCACCTGCCTCTGTTATACCCACCCCCTGTGCATTTGTTTACTTTTTTCCCTTGCAGGGGTTCAGGGAGTTCAATTCAGACATGTCCACCAGCATTTTAAAAACCTTTGTTAGTATTTAGAAAAGCTAGTCTTCACATGATTTGGACTGTAAAGTGCAGTTTTTTTATAAATACATATACCTTGTAAAGTTGGCTGCTGTTAAAATGAGGGGCAGAAGAAAGCTCTAGGATTCACATCCAACACCATAAACCATCAAAAAACAGACGAATGAATGCAGAGCCCTGCTCCACAGCAGCCACCTGCAAGTTTTCAGAGGTCATTCGCTTCTAGACCTCTCTAAAGAAGTCAGATCAGTGACTGAGCAAGACGCAAGCAATTTTTCTTTGGCTTTGGGTTTTTCTTTGTTTTAGAAAACAGATTTTGGTAATGGCTTTATTTTGGCTCAGCTCTTTGCTGTGAATGTCGTCAGGTGGCATAGATAGATGAGTGTGAGTGCATCTCCACAGACACCTGGGTTCTGGGCTTAGTTCATTTGATAGATTGGTTTCATTCCACTTCCTGTTCTACAGCAGCTCAGAAATTTGATTCTGCTCTGCCCAAATGGCAGTCTCTGCTTGTAGAACCAGCAGCAGAATTGCAGGAACTAAGAGTTAGTAGAGCCATGAGGTGGAAGTTTGCTCTCACCCATGCGCTTTGTATTCTTGTTCTGCCCTGGTCCCAGCTCCCCCTCTCCCTTTTCCCCCCCACTTGTACAGAGTCCAATTTCTCAAGGAGAGTGAAAGTAGTATTCGGTGGTGCAGATAAGGGGAAGGGGCAAAATAGAGTACTTATTGTTGCAGTAGCCAGTCCAAGACAGTAGATCTTGATCTGCAATGGTGCCACTAATTGGTGCTTTTTAATGCATCCTAGTCTACAAGCACTTAAACACCCATTTTCAGCCAAACTTTTATGGAGTATATTATATAATGAATCTTTTCACTCCATATTTATTTCCCCCCCCCCCCCAAAGGTATCCATAGCCATTTTCTTAAAGTAATGATGTGTTTAAATTTTTTTTTTTTTTTTTTGCTGTCAGCCTTGCATCAAGGGCTTATTGGAAATACAATAATAAATCTTCAGGTAGTGCTGGGAATTTAAGACATACCTGATAGGCTATGGAATCCATCCAGTACTTGAAAGGAGGAAGATTGTAAGCAGTCATTATTGAGTAATATTGTGGTTTTCATTAAAAATATTGGGATATGTTTATAGAACAATGGTATCATAATATATAATGAACATTTGTGTATTTAAGAAACAGTATGTGATTACTTTGTCCCGGTTACTTTCCCTATCATCTGGTAGAGTATTGTTCTCAAGCAACACTTTTCCCATTTGTATTAGAATGCATGTAAGGTTGTCTTGTGTCCTGATTAAATACCATGTGCTTGAAGGTGAAAGAACTTATATTTCTGCTTACTGATGTGCCCATACATACAGTCAAATTTATATTTGCATGATCTGATTGTTAAGTGGCTGTGGTTCACAAGGCTATTGCTGAAAATTACTTCATTCAGCAATAGATTGATAGATATTTATCCAATAACAGATACTTGCCTAATTATTGGGCATGACTTTCTATTCAGTTTTATTCAGTAACCCAGTTTATCATACTTTACATCAACTGAGTAGCAACTATACTACAGACATTCCAAGTGTATGATAAGCCCTAATCACACCTCACCCACTAGAAATCTCAGGCAGTCGGTCTCCCCTGATCTTGGACGGTATCATTTAGTGTTCCAAATTCAGAAACCTATCCTGAAGCAGAGCATTATTTGGAATAAAGTTAGGTAAAGATCAAGGCAGTTAATTTTTTTCTGTGGAGCACTCTCGCAAACTGAATCATTTAATATAAGTGGCCTGTATACAGCTAAACTAACTGTGTATAGATATAGGTAACTGCAGTATTTTTCCTGTTTGGAGGTATTAATTCTAGTCTTGGTGGGAACACCTCTCACCCCAACCTCCAAACACACATAAATAAAACAAAACTCACATAAAACAAAAAAGCCCTTCACTTCTCCACAATGATTCGATTATTCTCATAGCTACTCCTATGAAGAAAAACACGTGGTCTTTATGTTAAGACTTTGATTTTTTTTTTTTTTAATGGGGGGGTAGGGGGAGGTGGCTGCAACTATTCTGCTGGTCTTTACCAGCGATTTCACATTTTGCCTTTGACCTGTTGGACACCATTGAGGATTTCTACTGTAATGAGAATAGAGTAAAATAACCCTACAGAGCATTAGTGAGGTGTGTCTAAGGCTTATAATGCCAAACTGTAAGCATCTTTTTCTCAAGTCCTGTATATGTATGTAGTAGTTTGGGTATGTATATACAGCAAGTAGAATTTCAAAATGGGTGTATTGGTTAACCGCCTATTCTTGGAAAAATGGATGGCTATCCATCTTGTTAAACGTATGTTAGAAAGTTAGTGAGCTGCTAATGCTATATGCCTTAAGCAAATATTTACTCATCAGGTCTTTCTTTTTTTACCAATGGCCATAGAATAATACCATTTTTACAAAAATAAAAATCAACAAAAAAGCAAAATGTTTTGGTATAATACATTGTAATGTATCTCTCTGCCTCTGTGTGCATGTGTGTGTGTTGGGGGGGGTGGGGGGGGTGAGTGTATGCAAGATTCTACAATGACCTCACAGGTTTAAATAAAATTGTACAGTTTTACAATTTCCCATGCAAATAATTGATGGGTTCTCATTTTAGTTGCAACAATAAAACTTTTTTTTTTAAAGAATATGCATTTGGGCTGCTTCCCATTTCTTTGCTGAAGAGACCATACCTCTTTTCTGTTGAAGTGAAGCACATTCTTGTAAACCCAGGTATGGGAGCCTAAAATCTCATTTCTTTATAGGCTATATACAAATTGCTAAGTGAGTTCAATTGTTCTCTGAACTTTTTAAAGGGCCCCTTGGTAGGAATGTTTGGGCTTTATCTTATAGATGACTTAGAGAAAGAAAGGACCTTTGAGATGATTTAGTTCATTTATTTAATAAACATACACATGAAATGCCTACTGTGTGCCAGACCCTGTGCAAAGTGCCGAGTCTAGTCTTTCATCTCTCAAGACTTATTGTTCAGAACAATTAATTGTCTTGCCCAAAGTTTTAAAAGTGAGTAATAATGGAGCCTGATTCAAGCATAAACCTTCTAATTCTAAAATTCAGTGGTCTTTCTCAATAAAAAATAACTCATTTGGAGGGCAGCTAGGTGGCGCAGTGGATAGAGTACCAGCCCTAAAGTCAGGAGGATCTGAATTCAAATCTGGCCTCAGTCACTTAACACTTTCTGGCTGTGTGAGTCTGGGCAAATCACTTAACCCCATTGCCTCAGCAAAAAAAAAAAAAAAAAAATTAATATTTATTCACTTGCACCTTCTCTCTGCAGTGTATGTTGTGTGCTCAAGGTCTAGTGGAACAAGTAAAGCTTAAGCTCTATTGCCTTAAAAGGAAAGGGCAAATCCCATCCCCTCTAAACATCAGTTTGCCTCATCTGTAAAATGAATGCCTTGAACTAAATTAATTTAGCTCAAGATTGCTTCTGGCTCTGACATTTGGGCTGTGAATTATGAAAATGGATACACAAAAACGTCTTCTTTAGCCTGCTTTTATAGCTTAGTTATTTTGAAATATGTTTTGAAAAATATATTCAGCCGATGGAACAGAGAGCTTACTGAACCAGTAAAATCTTCTTCCTTCATTGAGATTAGTGTTTCTCTGCCTTGCTTTCCGGGACAAAATTAATGGAATAACCAATTTGGGATTTTTTTTTTTAATTAAAACTTTACAGAATTGAATATTTAAGGTCACAAAAATAAATATCCAATGAAAATAAAATCACAAAGTATATACAATGAGATTAACTAAGATTTTCTAATGCTTGTATTATGGAACTTTCCAAAGGCCACTGTTCTTTGGAGACATTTATCAATACACATTAATCATAGGCATCATATCATCTCCAGGGAGGAATTTTTCAATAGGAAAAAATTTCTGTCATCTTTGTCTTTTTTCAAGACAAGAATTCACAACCTTGTGAGTTCAAGACCAATTCAACTAACAGCCTGGCGGACTGGAAATGTTTTGTGGAAGTTATGCTCCAGGGTTTCCGTCAGTCATTTTTTTTACCTCTACTTTTAGCCTTGTATCCTTAATGGTATAACTGAATATGGCAAAAATATGCTTTATAAATAATCTATATACTTATTGCAGTCAAGATTCTATTCCAACATTTCAGCAGAAAAGAAAGCAGTCATACATATTTGGAAATGATGTTCTGTTTTTCAGTTTTAGATTGTTCTATCAAGACAGCAATTTCTACCATACCAATTATTCTAAGAAATATATCCCATTTCCCTCGCTCCTTTGCTTATCAAGGGCAGGTTGACTGTCTTCCTCTCTGGACTATGTTCTTCCTCCTCTGTTAGTAAATCAGACTTGAAAGACGTTAAGCTCAGCACCTAATGAAATTTGTCACCATCCTGGCTTTTTACTGTAATCCCTTCTGGACTTGGAGTTTGAGACTTTGGTTTTGCTGTAGCTGGGTCAGAGGTACCTTCACAGTCTCAAGCCAAGAGTGATTCTGGGAAAGGTCATTCAGGATCTTTACCAAACCCAAAGGGTGTGGACCATCTCTCTGCTGGTCTTTATTCCTGGTCAAAATCTCTTGAGCTTCCGTTTTTGTTTGTCACTGGCCATATTCCTCCAAGAAGCAGGAGTATCCATTCCCAGACTCTTTCTCTAATGAACTTGTGCTACAACACCCAAATGCCAACTGGCCACCAGTGCCAATACTTGATCTTCATGTGACAGGGCAGTGAAAAAACAGATTCAGAATCTGGGTTCAGCTTGTGAGGTATTTAAAACACTGTAATTTCAATATCCGCATCCTGGCATAAAGTTTCTCTGACTTCAGAGCAAATTCTGTCCATCTTCTCAAAAGCCAAACGTCCCTTTTCACCTGCGTATATAAGATGATGTGTCACTGATAGAAATATCAGTTCTCTTATCCCCAATCTTTCTTTGTTTTACCACCAACCCTCTTCCCCCCCAAAAAAAATTTTTTTAACAGTGAGGACAAAACTACTTATTTATAAAAATGGCATAGGTTGGGATTAGGGGCAGGATTGTCTGATATTTTTAAACAAGTTAAGAGTCTTTAACCTCAGCACCATACACACAAGACTGGGATTAAGAAATTTGGGGATCTTAATCCTATATGACTTTGATGAAGGGTGATGAACTCATTTTTTAAAGAGAAAATAAAATGTCTTTATCCTTATAACTGTTCTTCAAAACAGTTGCCTTAGTAAAAAATAAAAGTTTTTTAGTCATAATAATAAATAATAGTCATCTGTGCAACTACCCATTATATAGTTGATATTTTTAAACAGTCAAATTGTAAGAAACTTGTGGGTGAGATTCAGCAAATAAAACAGGCAAATAGGTGTAGGACCTGTGTGTGGCTTCTTTTTCCCCAAAACCTCTGTCCTCTTAACCAGAATGGTAAAGTTTTAGATCTCCAGAAACATCTATTTAATAGCTTAATTTTACCAAATGATAGTGTTGAGTCCCGGGCAGCTGTCCTCACATCTTCCAAATCAGACTGACATAAACTTGCAATCTGATCAATGCTTTCCATTCCCTACGTGAACAAAGAGAAACTTTTAAAATAATAGTCAATTATAAAAAATACACAGGCATCTGTAACTTGAGATGTGAGTTTGAATCTGTCCAGGAATTCATCTCAGTGAGGATTTCTGAGGACTATTATTGTTAATTAAGAATTTCTATAACATTGCTCTTTAAAAGAATTGTGAGCAAACAGCTGTTAACAGGGCTTGTTATAATGATCAAAAACTCACAATATTTATTCTTTATCAGAGCCTTTGGACATCTTCCTCAACTCAGCTGAAGAACACTGTATGCCATTTTATCCTCATAATAACCTTTTGTGTGCCTTTGGCTATATTTCTGAATATAGGATGAAAACCACCATGAGGCAGGCAAATCTCATCTCCCAGAACCCTAGGTTCCTCCCTGTCCTCTTAACTTGGTATATACTTAAGGCTATAAGATTCTTCATCTTTGTCATCTGCTGCCTTCTTAACCATCCCTAGATAATAACAGGATGTATAAGGATTATGAAATCAAGTGAGGTCGTCATAAAGTCCTCATCATGGTACCCGGCACATAGTAAGCACCACATAAATGTTTGGGATTATTTTTCCTGTACCGGGGAGAACAATGAATATGGCATCAAAAGACCTTAGGGTAAAGCACTTCACCTCTAGGCCATTATTTCTTCTCTAAAATGAGAGTTATAACATGGACTTCCTCATAGATCTCAGAGGATCAAAGGAGAGAATACGTCTGAATGTGTCTTGTACTATGCAAGCCATCTCTCTGTTGTTAGTAGAACAAGGAAGCAAGTAAACCAGATCGTTTCCAGTGAAACTTTTTTCTTGTTAGTGTATGCTTGAATTACTTTGACATCCTCCTGGTTTGCATTTTCTGTCAGCTCTGTGGGATTCTTGCCATCCTAGTGCCAGAACTCTTTAGTGTTTGCTCCCCCTGTTGGTTAACTCTGTGCTACTTCAGTTGTGCAATGTCTGTGAGTCATCCATCTCCTTCAGTGTCTGACGGGGTCTCAAAAATTTCATATCCAGATTCCCAACCCAAATTTAGAAGGCTAAGTTCTTATTGAAGTTTCAAAACAAGGGAAGAACTTGAAGTGAACCTCAGAGGGGCTTCTTAAGATTTGAATCGACCTTTATACCCCTCTTAAATAACTTTTTGAGATTCTTTGTTCCATCAAATATTTGTTAAACAATTGTGGTATCAGGCACTATGCTGGGCTTTGCAAATAAAATCCTTGTCCTGGAGAAGCTTAAATTATAATAACAACACTATTAGATCTCATTTTATCCTCAGAATAACCTTGGAAGATTGATGCTTGTTAAGTTACTTTCCCCGAATCCCACGGAAAATGTCTGAAGATGTTTTTGAACTCAAATCTTCCCAATTCAAGGTCCAGTTTTTTTATCCACTGCTGTCTAGAGCCAGAGGAGGGTACATATACATAGATAGCTATTAAATAGATAGGAGAATGTATGGAGGGAAGCAGTAGCAGCTGGGGAGAATCAAGTCAGGAAAGGATAGAGTGGGGGAACTTGAGCCGAACTGTGAAGGAATCCAGGAATCCAAGAGGTAAAGGTGAGGAGACATGGCAGTGCAGCAATTACAGAAGCCAGGAAATGGTACAATGCTAGTGTGTAAAGAACAGTAAGACCAGTTCTAATGGTGTTGCTATAGGTTACCACTGAGGATATTCCCCAAAATGGAACTTTTCCCCCAACTCCTGTCAACCCCCAATCAGTAAAGAAATTAGACTCACTTACTTTGAGATATTTTAGAGCCAAACATGAAGCTTGTTGAAGTTTTGCGTCACTGTCTGAGAGAGTACTAGTGTAGTAAAGGAGTGCCTGAGGGAAAAAAAGGGGAGTGCCTAGAACAAAGTGGAACTGCTGTTGGACTACAAAAAGAAAATCTGCTATTGTTTCACTGTCAAACATTTGATCTAGAGCTTTACCCGTTGGGTGGAATAGATTAAAAAAAAAAAATTAGTTTATCCAAGCATTTATGGTAAGTCAATCTTGGCTTCCCTTCCCCCCTCACCCAGAAACCACGATCTATAATCTTTGAGCCAGGGACACACAACACATGTTCATTAATATATTCAGGGTTTCCTAGAAATTCTTGCCCCTGGGATGTCTTGCAGTGCTGAGTCAGAATATCTAGAAGAGTCCAATTTCATTTTTATGATGGTGAAATTCTCTTTTAGCCCACTCAATACATCCAGAGAAATCAAGATTTTAGCTTCTGAGTCTGGTGTATACAGACTTTTATAAAAGTCATTCACTCTGTAATGTCTCTCAGCAAACTTCCTCAACAGCCATGCTACCTCTCAAAGCTTATAGGGAATCTAGTGGTTAGAGCACAAAGAAACCTTTGCATCTGGAAGTTGATAGATCTTTTTTGTTAGAAATGTTTTAAATAGAAATAGTCTTCTAGCTATTTATCATCCCGCCCTAATTCCTGCTTCCTATTTATGGAGAAGCACCAGAGAGAAGGAGAATTAGCCCAGTGGAAACAAACTGCTCTCTGCAGAAAAAATAGGCTTGCATACATAGATACTTCTGCAGTAATCACTGACCTCCCCTTAACAATGGAAGGATCAGGAAGCTTAATCCATGTTTAGAAACCTAAACCTTCTGTAGCTTCCCATGACCTACCAAAGACATTTAATTCCCTGACTAGCATTCAAGACCTTCCACAATATGACTAACTCGAGTTTCACTGTTATTCATGCTCAGAATAAATTCGCTTTCACCTACAAGGCCTAACTTTAAAGCCTTCCCTATCACTAAGTGAAAGGATTATCTCCCCTCATCCAATTTCTCACAGCATTTTGCTTCGGGAGATCTCTTGCCTCTATCAAGATCTACAACTTGCATCACATTATTTGCATATATCATAGCTTCCTCCTACCCAACTAGACAGGAAAAAGGGTTTGTGTTATTTGTCTCTAATTACAAAGCACAATGCCTTCCATATAGTTAGCACTCAGTAGATATCTGAGATAAATTAAATGGAGGTAAACATAGCTTATAGAAAAAATGAGAACACCAAGAAATAGCTGCCTTTTCTATACATAGGAACCTAGAAACAGCCAGAGAGGGAGTAATTTTAGAAACTGGACCTTAAACATAGATCTTGGTGGCCATGATTTGCCATTCTACCATTGGTCCTTCCACAGAGATTCAAATTTTTTTTTTTTGGTGCTACATTGAAATCCAAAGCATGAACTTGGACAAGTCACTTAATTTTTAAACTTTTTTTTCAATTAGCAAGTATTTGTTTTCTCATCATCTTGTCTCCCCCAAGAAAAAGAAAAACAAAAATCTTGTCATAAATATGCAGTCAATGGAAAAAATTATATTGGACAGGTCAATTAACTTCCCTCTATCTCAGTTTCCTAAAGATCCCATCTTCCTCTAAAGTGTATGACTGCCAAAAAATAAAAATAAAAAAGTGTATGACTGCCTATTAGTGCCAATCTCATTATCTTCCTCATAAAATACCTTTTCCCGAAAGCTCCTGTTTCCAGCTGCATCCGAAAGACGAGCAATGGCCGCTTTGCGTACCCGGTGGTTCTCATCCAGCTGCAGCAGGGCCCACGTCTTTAAAGTCTGGGGTAGTGGCTGGAGCTGTCCCAATCTCTTTCCCTTCAGCTTTTTTATCTTCTTTAGCCGTCCTGCACACTGCAGGTCTTCAAGGAGTATGACTAAGGGCAGAGGGGAAGGCAGGGCGTGAGAAGTCAAGACAACGGGCACTTGCATATATTTTATTTGTTTACAGATTTGATTTGCCTTCTAAGAATTAGGAACCTTTTCCAGAAATAATTCATTCTAGAAAGAACTTAAGTGTCGTGCCGCACACTTTGTCCAGAGTTTGAAAAGCAGCAACATTTGATCAATGGTTATTTCAAAAGTCAACTGAAGTGAGATGACTCAACCTCAAGGATGATTGATGACCACCCACCTACCCCACTCACCCTACCCCAGCAACAGTAAGTGAGCACTTGGACTAGACCTTGAAGAAGTGAACAAGATGTATTTGCATCTAAATTCCTCTCTGTTCTTCAGAGACTTATTATGATGAGGCAGTATGGTGTAATGGAGAGAGTCAGGAAATGCTGTTCAAACCCTGGGTGAATTACTTTATTTCTCTCAATTTATGTCCTCTAAAAGGATATGGAATAAGGAAAACCTTATTTTATACATTTGAAGTGCTTCTCTAGTTGTTGAATTTGGTTCAGGGCCTAATTAGAGGTAATCTCTCAGAAAGAATGCTAGGGAGGAAAGGAAAGAGGTTTGGGGACTTAGTGAAATAATCTTTGCATCCTAATTTGTAAGAAATGTGTCTGAACCCAACAGGCAAGGCTATCCAAAGAAACTTCTCCAGTCTTGTATTTCTTTAATAATGAAATGGATGGTAATCACTAGTCACCGCCTAGTACCTTCTTTGGTGAGCTGGGCAAAGTGTTTCTCCAGATCGGTAACATTCTGCTTTTCTAAGTATCTCTGAAACTGGAACCAAGTGACGAGTTCTTCTGAGAGGCCCACAGAGATCAACCCACTGCAGCTGACCACCTGCTCCAGCAACCTGCGACACACTTGCCCAACAACAGCAGAAAAAATAAAATCAACT
The DNA here is from genome assembly GCF_902635505.1 of Sarcophilus harrisii. Taxonomy (NCBI): domain Eukaryota; kingdom Metazoa; phylum Chordata; class Mammalia; order Dasyuromorphia; family Dasyuridae; genus Sarcophilus; species Sarcophilus harrisii. Next base: position 226,249,281 of record NC_045427.1, read on the forward strand.
TAGGTTCATAGCACTTTCATATGGAAATCTAAGGAAATGCCCACCTTTCTAAACTCAAGTTCATCAAATGTTGGGAGTACCTCTCCCTCTGGTCTTCTCCACAGACTGAATATAAACAGCCAAGGGGGGAGTTGGAGGGGTCAAGAAGTCCCCCTTCCTCGTGGGGGACAGTTCTGCCTAATTTTTCTTGGCTTCTTTTAAGGTCCCAAATCCCATCTTGTACCAGAAACCCTTCCCAATCCCTCTTAATTCTAGTGCCTGCCTTCTCATTTATTTCTATTTATCCTATATTATAATTTGCTTGTGCACATTTGATTGTTGTCTCCTCCAATAGACTGTGAGCTTCTTGAGGGTAAGGACTGACTATTGCTCCTTTTTGTATCCTCAACACTGAGCATAGTGCCTGGTACATAGTAGGTACTTAATAAATGCTTATTGACTGACTAAAAAAGGAACCGTAAAAAAGAATTGCTCCTCTTTCTCCCCTGCTTCTACATGCCTTCCAAAATGACTTTTCTAGGTAAGCAGAGAAAGCTTATCTAGTCATCATTCTCTGAAAACATTTTAAACAGAGATTAGAAAGAAAGAAGCGATAAGTCTTTGGTCTATAAGCTGCATGGCTACAAGTTTTGTTCCCTGGAATGACCTTGCTTATAAATATAATGAATTCTTCAGTAGTGATGTGTTTAGATTAAATTCCACACTCTGAGATACAGGGAACTAATTCCGTCCTGAAAGGTGGTGACACTTTGGCAAGAGCCTTGTACTCAAGTCAGAAAGTCCAGTTCTGCCATACTAGCTATGCGAACTAAGCAAATCATTTAATCTCCCTAGATCTCAAATTGGAAATTCCTGCCCTGCCTGGCCCACAGAATTAGAGTAGGACACAAATGTGATAATAAAGGCAAAAAGCACTTTGAAAACTAAAAAGTACAATTTAAATCATTGAAAAACCTGGCTGTATACCTGCCTTCATCTGGGGACCTCATTGCTATTCTGCCTCAATTAACTTTTTCTTCCTCCTTCCTTTCCTTTCTTCCTCTCTCTTCCCTTTTCTCTCTGTCTCTTCCTCCTTCCTTCCATTTTTTTTTCTTTAAGGCAGTTGGGGGTAAGTGACTTGCCAGGGTCATACTGCTAGTAAGTAGATGAGACTGTATTTGCACTCAAACTCTCACTCCAGAGCCAGTACCCTATTCAGTGCCCCACCTGCTCTGCCTAGATTAATTCCAACTACTCTTCCTTCCCTTGGAATAACCCCAGCTGCTAAAGAACATAATGTCCTTCCAGAATTCAGCCATCCACTTCTTTATTCCCATTCCTCTCAGCCCTACACTGAATGACCGACCCCTCCAGATCTGCCGGCTCTTCCCCTGTGCCCTCTGGAATGCCAATTCCATAATTAACAAACTTGATTTCACTAAGATGAATATGTCCTTCCAAATTCCTGTACTCACTGAGACCTGACCCTTTCAAGCTCTAGTTGCACCTAAATTCATACCTCTTGACTCACTAGTCATGGTGGGGAGCATTACAATATTTCTTGTTCTTTATTACTGCTTTCAGACCATATCAATATCCTTAATACCCTTGAAAGCAAACTGCTTATGCTTATAGAGAGATGAACAGAATTGGAGGAAACCATGTAATTGTTTTAAGTGGGGGTCTATCATAAATTTATAGTGGCTGATGCTAATTGAACCCTTGCAACAGCAATCAACTCTCCCACTTTACTTTAATTGGTTCCTATTCCATTCAACAGCAGTTGTTGCAAACTTTTCCTTCTCTCCTCAAATACCTATGACATTATCCTATCCCCCACCAAATTTCTCCGCTGATAACCTCATACCTCACATTTTTAGGTTAACAATTCAAGCCGTTTCTCAAGATCTCCTTCTCCCAGACCTCATATAGCTCTGCCCGAGAATGAGGGAGGGAGTTGGGAAGGGTAGGAAGACTACAGAGCTAGTGACTTAATTCTCAGTGGAAGGGGAAAATCCTGGGTGGGAATGGGGGTGATAAATAAGAGCTGCTAGAATCTGGTTTAGGTGATAGCTTTGGAATAGATGAACCTAAAAAAAAGGGAGGGCTCTTTTGCTTGCCAAAGCCAAAAGGATTCCATCCTTTCCCCCTTCTCCAGTAGATTATTTCACCATTATTCCTATTTTCTTTCTAATCCTCCCTTTCCATCTACTGGATCCTTCCTTGCTGTCTACAAACATGACCAGACCTGCTCTGGTCTTAAAAGACAACAAAAATACCCTCCAACATCATCCTTTCTCTCTCTCCTCCTCTTTAAGGCTAAATTCCTTTAAAAAGCTATCTGCAATTGGTGCCCACACTTCTTTCATTCAATCTCTCCATCATCTGGCTTCTGAAATTCGACTGAAACTGCTCTCTCCACTGTTCTAATTGCCCACTCTGACTGCCTCTTCTCTGCGCCCTCCTTCACCACTGCTAGCATCTGACATTACTGACCGTCCTTGTCCCTTTGGACACGCTTTTTCTATAGTTCTGCCCTCCTGCTTCTCCCCCGTCTCACCACCCACTCCATTTTCCCTTGTTCATTCTTCATGTCACACAACTAATAGGGTGTGTTCTCCAATGCTTTGTCCACTTAGGCCTCTTCCCTTTTTGCTCTATGCTATTTCCCTTAGTGACCTTATCAGCCTCCGAGCACTTGGTAATCATCTCCATGCAGATGAGTATATCAACTTCTGACCATCTCAAATTCAACATTTCAAAAAGAACTCTTCTTTCCTTCACCCCAAACTTCCCCTCTTGGTTATTTCCCATTACTGTTAAGGGTGCCATCATTCTCAGCCCTATAGACTTAAAGTCTCAGCATCCTTGACTCCTCCCTCTCACTCCACATAGCCAATTTATTGCCAAATCTTATTTCTTTCTCTACAACTAAAACGGTGATAACTATAGTTTGGGCTTATCACCTTCTGGGATTATTACAGTAGCAATTCTTACAGCTCTTCTATATTTACCTTATATGTTTTTGTTAATATACATTTTGTCATTAGAATGAAAGCTCCTTGAGGGCAGGGTCATTTTTTTGTTTGTTTTTGGGTATCCTTAGTGTTTAGCATAGTATCTGGCAAGTGATAAGTGCTTAATAAGTGCTTTGTTGACTGACTGAAATACAAAGAATTTTCAATAAATCTACCTATCTCAAGTTGTCCAGGATATTTCCCTTTAATTTTGTGCAGAAACATTTTTTTTAGTTGATTTTGGAATTTTTTTGCTGAGCAGAATAGGTTCCCTCCTGGCCCGGTACATTCACTCCACATCTTCAGATACCGCTTCTTCTTCTTTGCCTGAGGAATAACTGAAAAGCCAGATTTAGAATCATTAATTATCCAGAATTCTGGCATTACTGGAAAACATGTTCAGGAAAAGACGCCTGAAATCAAATCTCCCTCAGCTCAGCCCCTGCTATCCATGAGTATCCCTTGGAGCTTTATTGATCCCTATAGGAGAATTCCTTTCTGAGAGCATTCTCCAAGGAAAGAACAGCCTCTGACCTTCTCTTCCTATCAATAACAACCTTATAGGTCTTTAGAATCTGGGGAAGAATAACAATTTTCAAAGATGGATAAAAATAGGGCTTCTTCCTTTTACTCCATTTTTTTCTCTAGTTCTTAAAAGATTCCAAGTTCTGTACAAGCCAGTGGAAACAGCATGGTACAGTGAAAACTGTCCAGCACTAAGTCAGAAGTTCCTGCTTTATCACTTAGAATCTGAATGACCTTGGGGAAAATACTTATCTGAGGCTATGTATGTACCTCAGGGTGGCAAGGAAAGTGATTTGTAAATCTAAAAGCACGGTATAAAGACAAGTTAGTCTCTGAACTTCTCAGATACTTCTTAGAACTTCTTAAATACTTTCTCCTTCGGACTAGAATTTTACTATTCAAAATTCTTTGGCTTTGGAAATTCTATGAAAATCTTCCTGAGGGAGAGATGATAGAGGGCAGATTGAGACATATATTATTTGTACATGGCCTATGGGAGAATCCATTCTGTTTAACTATAATATACATGGATGTTAACATAGTTTTTCTTTCCCAAGGAGAAAAAGAGGAATGAGAAGAGGCAAATTGAAAGAAATATAAATTTAATTTTTAAAAAATTTAAAAAGGAAATTCTATGGTTAGCAAGATCTTTTTTAAAAATGCCTTATTTCTATTATAGCTGTAGCTCTTCTGTGGAACACATTAAAGATATCAAAAGCAAACAGCCCCCTGTCTGCTATGCACCCAAGTGCTACCCAAATCAGACTAAAATGTAATTGGTAAATATTGAACAAAATAAATAAAAATGCAGTAGAACATAGACAAAGTTAATATGTAGTTTTCCAAATCAATATGTGGCAGCAGGATTCAAAGGCACATTTTAGTGGCCCTGTTCAATTTGAGCTTGACACCACTGATTCCACCAGGTCTCTGGGATGGGATTAAAGAGATTTTTCTTCTTATAACATATAAGGCCCACAATGCTGACATTACCATCACTCTGGAGCTGTAAGGGCCAAAGTGGTGTAACTGAAAAACAAAACAATAGCCCCAACTCCATCATTTATCATGAGACCTTAGGCAAGTTCCATAAAAATAGTAGCTCACATTTACACAGCGTTTTACTGTCTATAAAGTATTGTTACAAATGATCGGCTCCTAAGGCCACACGGATAGCAAATGGCTGAACTGTGCCTCGGGTCTGGGTCACAGAGACTGATGTTCTCACTGCTGTACCCCTGGATTTAAAAGATGAGCCCCTGGACGTCACCCACTGTTTCCCGTAGTTTGTGAGCAGGCTACATACGCTCATCAGCAGACGTAGCGTTCCTGACCTTCTCCACATCGAGAACAGACAGCTTCTCCAGAACCTCTTTCTGTTGCAGCACTTCTTCCAGAAGGCTTTCCTGGACCAGTCTTGACAAGTTGGGACACATCAGTTTCTAGAAAACAGTCCATGTTGCCTCAGAGTCAGTGCTAGTAAAAACCCTTTTGAAATCATTCATAGGCATTCCAGAGACCTGGACTTCCCCTGATTTTACCCCACAGGGTAAGGGTGGCTTGACTTTTTAACACTGATAATAGTGCTGATAATAATAAATATCTAGTGTTTACATAGCACAAAGTGCCTTCCAAATGTTATCTCATTTTATCCTTACTCTTATTATTAGCATTTTACACAAGGGAATGGAGGCAGCCAAAGGCTAAGTGACTTGCCCAGTTATGAAGCATCTGAGACACGATTTGGACTCAGGTGTTCCTCACTCCGGTCCGGTGCTCTAGCCACTGGGCCATCCAGCTGCCATTTTGGATGTGAAATGTTCCATACAAACACAAGAAACATAATTTACGTTGTCCTCAAAGGAATCTGGCCCAAGGACTTTAGAGATCATCTAACTCACCCTTGTCTTTGTGCAGATGAAGAAATGGTGACTTGGCCACACAGGGAGGGTAATATAGACAGACCCATCACTTCCCCAGTACAGAACCAAACTTCTCCCCTTCCCCTGTGTATTGTAGAACCAGGATTGTGCCTTGCATGGTACATGTATCCCCAGCACCTCCCCATCGCACAAATGCTTATGGCTGGGGATTTCTCCCATTCTACCTACTCGGTATTAATGGCCAGTTGCCCTGAACCCCATGCTTTCTTTACCTGTAAAAGAGCTCTGCACACTTGGAGATGAACCACCAAAAGCACATCTAACTCATGAATCCCTGCTGTGAGCTCTTTGGCTGACGCTTTCACAGACTGAGAAGTGCCATCGTTACTGAATGGGATTGAGAGAAAGAAACTGGTTAACTCTTTTAACCATCCATCCCCTTCCCTGTATCGCTTTGTATTAGAGAACCCATCTCTGGGCTTCATGCCCATGGATCTAATTTTTCATTTTAAGCATTTGATAAATTTTTTTTCATTCAAATTCAAAACATTCAAATGTTTTCATTTAATAAGCATTTACTATGTGCCTATATAAAGAGAATGCTATTCTGGATTCTGAGAGATAAACAGAGACTAGAGACACAGAGAAAAAACACCAAGGAGAGAAACAGAGACAGAGACAGGGGAAGAGACAGACTGGAGGTGAGAAGGGAGAGCAAGAGAGGGAGACAGAGAGATAGATAAACTGAGAAAGGACCCAAAAAGAAAAAAATAATGAAAAGCATTTAAATATAGAGGGAGGGAAGTGTATACAGCGTGGAGGTTTCAAGGGATCACATGGTATGACGAAAAGAGCATTAAAATTCATAGACTTCAGCTCAAGGGCTAGCCCTGCCCCTCACTACTTCTGAAGCTTGGACAGTCACTTCTTTCTGGGCCTCTGCTCCCTGTATTACAAGGGTGTTGGACACTAACGTTCTCCAAGTTTAAAATTAAACCAAGACAGATCCCGGCTGGTTCAAATAAAGGGCCTTGCTCATCCTTTGTGTCAAAGGGGACATGCCACCAGGGAGGGGATGCTATGGTATGCAAGTAAAGTGGATTGGAGGGAGGGAGGGCTGGGCAAGGTCACCAGAGCCAGTGGTGTACCTGTGGCCAGTGGCCAGAGAGAGAGATCAGGAGGACTGGAGAGGCCCTGGGCGCAGGGGGAGACCTTGGCCTTTCTAAACTAAGGTCTTTAACAGGTCTCAGTTTGACTAAAGCAAAGTCCAATCCATGATTAAGGCTAGGGAAGAAATGAGGCAAAAAATGGCCTCTCTTATCTAGTCAAAAAAAACAAAAATAAACAAGAGGGAAAGACTCTCAAGATTCCTGGATAAAATAGAAATAATTGCTATTTATAATCACTTTGAGCCATCAGGGTCCAAATAAGATCAAGGGAATCTTGGCCTGGGACTTATTGTTGGTCAGTGAGAGCCCCCTTGGTCTGGGTTTAAAACATGGTCCTTAAGAAAGAAATCTAGGCAGTAAACCCCAAGACATCTTGTGAGGTTTCAGGGATCAAAATTCACATTCCTTTGGTCACAGTACCAACAGGTAAAAGTATGAAACCCTAGGTGGACAGAGGAAAAGGAGGGGAAGGAAGGAGGGAACAAGGAGGAAAGGAAAGAAGGGAGGGAAGGAAACAGGGAAGAAGGGAGGGAGAAAAGGAAGCTGCTTAAAAAGAATTAAAATGTATGATCCTTGTTATAAACTCAAAATTGGAACATTAAAATGAGTAAGCACCTTAAAGGTATGGTCGAATGTATTTTACAGGAGGAAAGAAATCTACAGAAGCGGCTTGCTACACACTGATTGAGGGGTGAAGCACCATCAATCAAAACACAATCGCTGCTTTGTACTTTAACAACTTTATCTCCAGGACAAGTCATTGTTAGGCCTGGCCATAGAAGAAGTTGATGCAATTGGGCAACTGATGTAGACAACAGAAAGAAAACCAATTAGGATGGAGAGGAGGTCTCTAGGAGAGCAGGAGGTCACTCTGGGCTTGGGGTTTACTCACTTTATGCTGTGGGCTTGGCCACTGCCAAATAAGGAAAGTTCATCTGGGTTGAAGTCAGCATTTAAAAAGTCAAAACTTTCTAATATGGTCTCCATCAAACTCTCCATGGATGAATGTTCCTGGTTGGTGACCTTGGGCTATCAGGAAACAGGGGGAAAAGATTTCAGAACAGTATCTATCTCCTCAGTAGAGCAGGAACGTTATCTGGCTAAAATGAGGAGGGTCCCTGTATACGAAGCAGTTCAGCAAATAAGCCTTATTTACCCCCTGAAAGGCCTAAAACAAGGCAGGGAGGTTTAATAATCCCTTTCATGAACTGTACAAATAGGAAAAGGACTTGTCTGACTAGGATGGTTGAGTTACAAGGTAGCAAGTACACAACAATCATGATTTCTAATACTGTATATGAGACACCGCTGGTATGTATTATCCCTACTTTACTGATGATTAAACAGAGGCTCAGTGAGAAGCCCTGCCCATGGCCACAAAGTCCCAGTGCCAGGGCCAGCATTCAATCCCAGGTCTCCTAATTCCAAGCCCTAATTCCTCATTCCCTTGAATCCCCCTAATCCATACAGAATGCCCAAGGGCTTCTGCAACACAGAAAAGCAGCTGAAGAAGAGAAAGAGCCCCCATCAATGAGACCCCAGATTCAAGTCCCACCACGGACATGTACTGGCTATGTGACTCTGGTCAAGTCTCTTAATTAACCACCTCTAAAAAGAGAATTTGCAGAGGAGGTGTTGATCTGCACTGGCAGGTCTTTCTCCTACTGATCCAGGCCCTATTCCTTACAATTTATAGAATGCTTTCACTCGAGTTCCTCCGGAGCAGGGACTGCCTTTGCCTCCTTTAGTATCCCCAGCACTTAGTATAGTGCCTGGCACATAGTAGGTGCTTTATATTTATCAATGATGCTCATTTGATCCTTACAACAACCCTATGAGTTCCCAATCCCTATATTTATGCACACATGCATTTTTGATTTCCTTCACAAGCTAATTGTACAATAATTCAGAGCCTGATTCTTTTTGTACAGCAAAATAATGTTTTGGTCATGTATACTTATTGTGTATCTAAGTTCTATTTTAATATATTTAACATCTACTGGTCATCCTGCCATCTAGGGGAGGGGGTGGGGGGGGTAAGAGGTGAAAAATTGGAACAAGAGGTTTGGCAATTGTTAATGCTGTAAAGTTACCCATGTATATATCCTGTAAATAAAAGGCTATTAAATAAAAAAAAAACAACAACAACAACCCTATGAGATAGATAAGGCAGAAATCATCGTCCCCACTTTACAGACAATAAAACTGAAATTTATAAATGGAAAAATTATTTCTCAAGTTAGTAAGTGGCAAAGCCCTGGCTAAAACTTAAATCTCCTAATTCCTAGCCTAGGGTTATTTATAAAAAGAGAGATTACTCTGAGGTCTCAAAGTTACTATGGCCTTGAGAGATTTGCAATTTAGGGGAAATGGGGCAGCTAGATGGCTCAGTTGATAGACCATCAGACCTGGAGTCAGGAGGACCTGAATTCAAATCTAGCCTCAGAAGTTACTATCTGTGTGACCCTGTGCAAGTCACTTAATCCCTGTCTGCCTCAGTTTCCTCACCTGTAAAATGGGGATAAGAATAGCACCTACTTCACAAAACTGTGAGGACTAAATGCGATCATAATCATAAAGCACTGAGCATAGTGTCTGACATACAGTAAGCACCATATAAACAATGACAATGGTGATGGTGAAGATGATGATGAAAGTCAGAATGGAAGAAAAGCTTCTAAATTTGGAGTCAGAAGTCCCAAGGGTTGAATCCCGAATAATCCTAAACCAATTACTTTCCTTTTTCTTATCTACAAAATGGGGACAATAGCTTAGCTCACCTGTCCCACAAATCCCTTAGAAAAATCAAATGGCCTTCATGACTTGATCCTTTGAAAAGCCTTTCCCTTTTGCCTCATAATCCCACCACTATAAATTACATAAAGGTGGAATATGCTATCTGCCTCTTTTCATTACAACTTATCTCTGAAGGGGTGACATGATGACACTCCCAAGATGTGTAAATGGTTTCTGATTAAGGGATGTCCTCATCCCTTAAGATCCTTGAGATCAACTCAAGTCCCACATTCTCCTGGAAGCCTTCCCTGATCTTCCTCTGTCCTTAATGAATGATCTCCCTTGATATCACATGGCATTTTTTTCTATATCTCTCTAATATAACTCTTTACTTTTTGAAAAAAAAATTTGATTTTTACTCTTTATTGTCAATTCCAAATGTTCTCCCTCCCCCTTCCTCTCTCGCTTGCCACTTAGAAGACAAGAAACATGATACCTACCTAATGTTCTTTCTGGGTACCAGTTACACAGGCTGAGTCTTATCTCCCAAGAGACTGGAAGCTTCATAATGACAGGGACTGCTTTGGCCTATATTCTCTCCCCATTTCTCCCCCCAAGCCACAAGCACAATGTCCTATAAACAGTAGGTGTTTAATAAGTGTTTGAATGGAATAAGATAATGGAAGTGAAAATTCTTCATGCTCCTAAAGCACTAAATAAATACAAGTTGTCTTTATTATTCCCAGAAGGAAAACAAGCTATACCTTTAATCGATCCCTGAAGCAGAGAACCTGGTACTCCAGTTCCCGGAGTTGTGACTGCCTAGGATTCATCAACTTTAGTAAATCTAGAACCTCCTGCAAGGCTTTCTCCACAGACTGTCCAGGGCCCTCCGTGGGTTCCTCGGGCTTCGCTGTGCCCAGCTTCCCCAGCTGGCTGTCCAACACCAGGCCCTCCTGGAGCAGGGAGCCGCGCCTGGGCCCAAGCAGCTCCATGTGGTCAGAGCCCGGCTGGCCAGGCGGCCCAGTGTGCCAGGCCCCAGCCCCTGGAGAGGCCTTCTGTGAAAGCCCGCCTGAGCACGGCGCTGAGGCTTCCTGCTGCTCCCCTTCAACGGAGACATCGGGAACAAAGAGGGGGAAGCCCCCGTCTGAGGTGGAAGCTGAGGTTCCCGTCTCGGTCTCCCTGGGGTCATCTGAGCTGAAAGAGTCCCCCTCGGTCATCTCGGTGCTCTTCCCCCGAAGACGCACACCCAAGTCACTCTCAGACAGGTAGCTCAACAAAGAGCGAGGCGGGGGGCTGTTCCTCGGGCCCTCCGGCCCTGGCTGCTGCTGCTGGAAAAGAGACTGGGAGAGGTGAACACGGGCATCAGGGCCTAGAGAAATGCTCCTGGCCTCATCACTGCCTCCCTCGCAGCCCAAGCTGCAGATACTCAAAGGCACATCCCGCTCCTTATCTCTGAAGGGCTGACAGGGTGACCCTCCCAAGATGTGACGGTGCTTTCTTACTGATTAAAAGCAAGCTCTGTCCCGGACGGTTTATAAAGCTTGTCCGCTTTTTGTGCTTTTGTCAGGCCTGTGATTACCTCAGAGCGGGGGTGTTTTGACAGATCACGGCTCTCTCTGGCTTAGGAGACCATTTGATTTTCAAAAGTTCTGTCAGCTGACAAATTCCTTGCTCTACAACCCCTCTGAGGATGGACGAGCCTCTCTGGGCTTTGGCGGACACTAAGTCCCTCCTCAAGCTAATGCTTTTACTGCTCGATGGCACCTCGAGTCTGGATTCCTCGGGCACAGTCCTGGGCACCCAAGAGGGCAAGATCAAGCGGCGGGAGAAGAGGGGGTCCATTTCCCACGGATGTCCCTCATGCTGCCTCTCTGTTAACCAGATATCCTATGTTGTGTTTCTGGGGGTTTGTTCACAGTAGGCAGATACTTAATAAATGTTATTGAATTAAGTAAACGTCCATCTCTCAGGTAACAGTTTATTCCAAACTATGTTGCTTAGGATTATTTCACAGCCCCCAGAAGGTATGTGCCTTACTCAACTAATGTCTCTTGTACCCTGAACCAGATGAGCAGAAATTTCCAAAAAGTTATTTTATGCTTTTGCCCCAGAGTACCTTCCAAATCAGAATTACTCCAGCTTCTTCCCACAGAAAAACACGCCACCTGATTTCTGTCAAGGTCTCTAAGCAAATGTTTAATCAGAAAGAGTAGATCTGCTCTAAGTCTAGCAGGCTGGGTGGGTAAGTCTGAAGGGGGACTTTCCAGAGTAAAGACAGGGCCATTGCTGCCATCTGGACCAGTTTTCTACAGAGCATTTTTACTACTGTGCCAGAAAATAGTATTCATTCAAAATATGACTAGCTGTAACTTCACAACAATGCAGATGTCACTGAAAATAGCACTTAAGTTGGTGCTGCATCAGAAGGCTGTGACTTCAAATTTTACCTCAGTCACTTGCTAACTATATGACCCTGGGCAAGTCCCTAAACCCTGTTTGCCTAAAAAAAAATTTTTTTTAAATAAATAAATACTTTTTTAAAAAGTAGTGTGTTTTAAGTCAGAGGACCTCAGTTCAAACTAGCTAGTTATTGCTACCAGATCTCACTTTCTTTGTCTGTAAAATGATGATTTTTTAATTAGAAGATCTCAAAGGACTTTTTTCAGGTATACAGATCTTACTCTATAAGTCTGTCTTTTTTTTCCATATGATGAAAATAAAAGGAACTATCGAGATGGAAACATCAGCAAGAACTGTGTTAGTCTAAAAACAGGGTAAGGAAATACTAGGCTGGCAACAGACTGAATTCTCAACTTTTCTATTCTCTGGGTTCAGACAGTCACAGCTTCCCCACAATTACTAAGATTGAGAGTGGATTAAACTGTTACACTCACCAAACAATACAAGGAAGGTCATCCATGAGGGTTCTTGGCTAATTTGGGGGGAAGAGAGAAAAGGTGGAGAGAAGGAGAGGAAATGGTCTTACATACTCACAAGATAATACTTTTCCCTGAAGCTGGGAGTATTCGGAGGTGTCCAGTTATACAAGGAGCCTTTTCTGCTGCCCACAGAATACTTGCTAATTCCAGGGGATACCAAGAAGCTCTCTGTGTCAAATGGGCTGAGAAGGCAGAAGAGAGAGGTCTGGGTGTTAGCCAAGCCTCAGGGACATCTCCCTTTGCAAAAAATGAAAATAAAATAAAATAAAAAAGATATTACTGGAATTTTAATGTTTCATAGAAAACCTCAACAGTTCCTTTTGTGCTTGTCTGCTTGTACCTGTGCTATACTGAGGCCTTCCTGTAACACCATTGTTATCTTAGAAATGTAATTGCCAAATAATTGGGTCTTTCCAGGGCAGTTGAGTGATGGAATGGATAGGATGCCAGTTATAGAATGAGACATAAATGTGGGAATGTTTTTGACTATGTATATGTATTAGTTTGGGTTTTTTTTAAATAGTGACAAAGGTATGGGAAAGAAAATATATTTTTAAAAGTTTGTTAAAAATAAAATTTAATTATTTTTTAAAAGAAAGAAAAGCTGATCTTTTGTGTTAACAAAGTAGATACCCATCAACTATGAATAGTTAAAAAAGAACTATGGCACATGAAGTTAAAGGAATATTATCCTACTGTAAGAAACAATGAATATGATGAATACAGAGAAAAATGAGACACATAAACTAATGCAAAGCAAAGAGCTTAGAAAACAAAATATACAATTACTATAACAATGAAAATATGTTGCTTGCCTTTTCAAAGAGGAAGAAGGGATAGGAAGGAGGTAGAGAATTTACAATTCGAAAATTTTTGAAACAAATTAAAAACTATTTTACGTGTAGTTGTAAAATATTTAATGAAACAAATAAAAGTATATTTTAAATGAAAACAGAAGCACAAAACAATTAAAAATTAACCTTACAAAATGTCAAAAAAGTAATTTTGGGACAAAGAGGAGATGACAAGAAAACATTTTCCTTCTCTCCTTTGCAGAAGTAGGGAATGGGGTCATCACATAGGTATGGAGTATTATAGTCAGCATTTTTTAGATGTATTCATTGTTTGTTTTTTTAAAATCATATAATAATATAATTCTTATTTTATATGTAATGGATCATTGGGAAGATAGAAAAAGACAAAAGGAGGAAATATAGGTGATATAAAAACAAAATTGATAAAAGTTTATTTTTTTTTTAAAAAGAGAATGAATCTATATCCATGCAAAGAGAAAAAACCACAAGACCACAGAAGCTGGTGGCTCCATGAACAAACATCTGTGCTCAGAGCCTTCTGTTTCAAAGTAACCTACATCTCCCACCCCACATCAGCTGCTAGATCAAGTGCAGGTCAGTTCAGTATGAGGTCTTGGTTGGAAGAAGAAAAACTGCTGAACTATGAGGTCTCAAGGCCCCAGGTTGACAAAAGTCCCAAGAAGGTAGACATACTGAATCAGCTAGATAATAGAGCACCAACCCTGAAGTCAAGAGAACCTGAATTCAAATTCAGCTTCAGACATTGTGTGGTCCTGAGCACGTCAAGTAACCCCAAATATCTCTAAAAATAACAATATTGTGGACATGAGAATGAGCTGGCCTGGGAGAGGGAAAATCTTTAACTTGAATAAATATATCATAGTTGGATGTAGGCAGCCCTTGGTACAAGAGCCAAGGCCTCTAGTGGAAAAGAGTAAAAACAGGAGACCAGGGAGCAACTGGCCAGATCTGTCACTTCCTTCTCAAGACCTCTCTTCTGTACCATCAGGAGGTTGGATTCGATTAAGGGTTTCTAACCTGAGGTCCCTGGGTATACTCTGGTGGGGAAATGTGGGGGGGAAATCCTTGAATTTGGATGGGGAAAAATTATATCTTTATTTTCACTAACCTTTGGTTTCCTTTTTAATCATATACATTTTATTTTGTGCTTTTATTTAAGAACTTTATTCTAAGGAGTCCTTAGGCTTCATTAGAATGCCAATAGGAATTTTGTCAAAGAATGACACTCCCAGAAACTCCTGGGGTGGGAGGTGGGGTGGAGACAGGAAAGGCCTCTCTTGGAAGGTGGCTGATGGAGCTGAATTTTGAGGGAAGCCAGGGATTTTAAGAAAGTGAAGAGAACACTCCAGACCAGAAGGCAAGGGAATAGGATAGGGAATGTATGAAGGAAGCTTGGACCTCAATTCCAGAAAATGAGTAATGTGTAAGCTAATTAAGCTATAGAAAACTAATAGAAAATGTTTACACATATTAGATTTAACAAATTTTAACATGTTTAACATATATTGGGTTGCTTGCCATCTAGGGAAAGGGGTGGAGGAAAGGGGAAAATCGAACCACAAGGCTATGTGAGGGTCAATGTTGACAAATTATCCATGCATGTTTTGAAAATAAAAAGCTTTACAAAGGAAAAAAAAAAAAAAGAAAACTAATAGAAGTGATAATGATGGGGTAAATGGACTCTAGCAAAAGACCATGTCTCTGGTGGCAACCCAGAAACTAAGTGAGTCCCAGTGAGGAGCAAGCAGACCCTTCGGAATTATCTTGTATATACATTCTAGACTGATGCCTGCTGTTACCTTATACAATCTGGAGGGTAAACTATAAATGTCAACTCTTGAGGCTATCTGGTATGAACAGGACAACCATAACCCCCATCTGACTTGCTGACACACAATTAGCACAGTCAGCATACCTTGCTCTGGGTCCTTTCCCTTAAAGGTTCCACCACTTCTCTTATTAATTGAAAAGGAATTAGCCCACTTGTTAAAGTATTATATAATAAAGTTTTGCCCCTTGATCTAGAGATGATATGAATCCAGGAGATCATTTTGGTCAATCCCTACCTTTGGGACTTAATGTACCTCATCAATATAAAGCCAAAAAAGGGGGAGGGGGGAAAGGGTTGGGTGTCATAAAATATAATGATGCTTAAAAAGCGTCTTGGACAAATACTGAGGCAGCGTTTACCAGTGATCAGGAATGAAGAGAAAGGAGAAGGGGTCAAAGTCACAGCTGCCTTGATTAGTGGGGGGAAGAATAAATATTTAGTGTGTGGGGAAAGTGTAACATTTGATAGCAGAATATGTATATATATATATATATATATATATATATATATATATATGTGTGTGTGTGTGTGTGTGTGTGTGTGTGTGTGTGACATTTCCCATTGTGACAAATCATCTCTTAGGGAACCAATTTGTCCTTTTATAAAATGAAGCAGTAGCTCAAAGTGAGCTCTTAAGGTTTGTTCTAACTCTAATGTTACCAGGAGAGAAAAAAATACCTTAAATAAAAGCTAATTTGACTGTTAGTAGCTTAATGGAACTTGGTGCTAGGAAACACTAGTACTAAGTACTGAGCACTTTTTGTTCCAGACCTTTGATTTCATTTGTGTCAAGAACTCTCAAAAAGGAAACTCCCTCCACTAAGGAAGATTTTCAATTGGTCTTTAAAGTCCTAAAGAGGTACCTGGGATACTGAGGAGTTAAGTGACTTGCCCAGATTCAAGCAATATGTATCAGACATAGGGCTTGAAGAAAGCAAGTCTATTATGATGAATTGCCTTTCTTCTTTGAGCTTACCAGCTAAAAAGCTACACAAAATAGTCAGCTTTCAAATAGATATAGACATATAGATATGTAGAAAAAATACACATATTTACATTCACATTCACATACACATGCATCTATACATAGTCAATCCAACATTCATGCAATTAATTTTTCAAGCATTCACTTGATTTTATTAGTAATTTCAATTTCATTTTCTCATTGGCAAATACACACATTCTTGGCTTGCAGAGAAGGGGAAAAATGAGAGCACAAGTTTTTAGCAGCAAAAAGGAGAAAAGTCTTCATGAAAGTATTCGTGAATCCACATTAGAAAGTACTAAAGTAGCCTCTCAAGTGTGCACGAAGAGAGAATTGAAAAACAAGGAAAGTGGCTAGGTTTGTAGGTGAATAGGATGGTGGTTAGAGGCCTAGTAAGCATCCCACCTCCCCTCTGGGAAGATCTGGGAAGCAAAGAGGTCCCTGCAGGTATCCTGCTGGTGGAGAGCCCCTAATGCTGGGCTGAGTATTTCTTCTAATATGCAGTCCCTGCCCCTTCTTTACCCCTCCTTTGCCCAGCAATTTGTAGCTTATTTTTTGGTTACTGTGTTAGGAAAAGTACATACTATCAGAATCAATGTTTATTATGAATATTTACATGTAGAAAAGTGGATTTTCAGCAATCTGTAGTAAAAGAATAATTTTTGGTGGTTGTGAGAACTTAAGTTCCTATTTTCTAAATATTCAGTTATAAACATTCTCTTTTTTTCTTAACTTTAGTACCATTATCTTGTAACTTTGCTCCCACAAAAGTTAGGACTGACTACACACTCATGACTATATTTCAGAAGTGATTTGCTTCAATAATAGATGTAGTATATATTTTTATCATCCTGCTATTGAATATTACCACCTTCCCACACATACCACACAGAGTATATATGAGATTAGAGTTGGTCTATATTACATGTGAAATTTCATATATATGATATGTTGCATGAAAATATGAAATGTGTTATATGAAATAGTGGCTCAAATTATGTATAGATTTTCAACAAGATTCAATATAGTTGTTCAATATAGTTCAAAGCTATATTGTTGTTGTTCAATGACTCATACTGTTCATAGATTTTTCTTGGCAAGGAGATTGGAGTGGTTTGCCATTCCCTTCTCCAATGGATTAAGGAAAACAGAGATTTATTAATTTGTTCAAAGCCACATAGCAAGTAAGTATCTGAGGCTGGATTTGAACTCAGGTCTTCTGGACTCTAAGCCCCAATGCTCTATCCACTGAGCTACCCATTCAGAATGTAGGTAGGTATTAGGAGAAAAGAGTTGGGGGAGGCCGGGGAGAAAGGGAATGGTTTCAAGCCCTTTTTCCCTTAACAAGGAATAAATACTGTAAAGAATCAGCTGCTGCACAAGAGAGTGACAGGTGTGGCCAGAATCATCCCTAGGATGATGTCCTGGTCCTGAATCAGCATGGTAGGTGACCACAGTCACACCCAGACAGGGATGGTGCTGCCTTCACTCCACCCTTCCCGATGCTGTCTTGGGTGAGATGCAAAGCAGGATCCAAGGCCCAGGACAGCTCTCCATGTCTTACCCAGATGCTTCTGAGACAAAGCAACTGGACTTTCAGTTTAATAAATACCCACTTCAATTAGCACTGTGCATAAATCCATGATCCTGGACAAATCTTAACTTCTCTCATATGT
Source organism: Sarcophilus harrisii (assembly GCF_902635505.1). NCBI lineage: Eukaryota > Metazoa > Chordata > Mammalia > Dasyuromorphia > Dasyuridae > Sarcophilus > Sarcophilus harrisii. The sequence goes on from NC_045427.1 coordinate 226,266,860, forward strand.
GAAAGTGTCAAACTAAATAATAATTAGCATCTATATAGTTAAGGCTTGTAAAGTGCTTGTCAAACATTTCATTTAATCCTCAATTTTACAAATAAAGAAATTGAGATAGATTGAGTGATTTGCCCAGGATCACAATCTTCCCAAGATCCTTCCTGAGCACCTAGCCACCTATAACCAAATTATCTCTAAGGCTCCAAGACAGCTCTAAGTTCTATTATCCTCCAATCTTTGAAGTGCTATTATCCCTATTTTTTTCAGATAAGAAAACTGAAACTGAAAAAGGTTAACACTAAAAGGACCTAATAACACCAGCTAACCCCAAAATTTGCTTAGTCCTACAAAATAGTCTTAAATTCCTGCTCTTCTATTACTTGGCCACAAGCTCTTACTTGTTTGAGACAGGATTTGAATTCAGGTCTTTCCAGATTCAACATTCTGCACCACTTGGTACAAACACAAGCAAAATGTCTTAAGAAACATTAGGTCTAGCTAGATGATTTCAGAAAGGCCTGGAGAGACTTACATGAACTGATGCTGAGTGAAAGGAGCAGGACCAGGAGATCATTATATACTTCCATAACAATACTATATGATGATCAGTTCTGATGGACCTGCCCATTCTCAGCAATGAGATCAACCAAATCATTTCCAATGGAGCAGTAATAAATTGAACCAGCTACACCCAGTGAAAGAACTCTGGGAAATGACTATGAACCATTACATAGAATTCCCAATCCCTCTATTTTTGTCCACCTGCATTTTTTATTTCCCTCACAGGCTAATTGTACACTATTTCAGAGTCCGATTCTTTTTGTACAACAAAATAATTGTTTGGACATGTGTGTATATGTGTGTGTGTGTATATATATATATATATATATATATATATATATATATATATAATTTAATTTATACTTCAACATATTTAACATGTATTGGTCAACCTGCCATCTGGGAGAGGGGATGGGGGGAAGGAGGGGAAAAATTGGAACAAAAGGTTTGGCAATTGTCAATGCTGTAAAATTACCCTTGCATATAACTTGTAAATAAAAAGCTATAATAAAAAAAAGAAGCATTGTTCTTTCATAAATAGGAGAGATTAACCTAGAATACTGGGAAAGGAGCAGGGAAGAGACAAACAGATGGACCTGCTAACTTTGCCATGTGACTGTCCACATAATACTTTTTCTCCACATTTGTGTCCTCACTCTAAATGAGAGGGTTAGATTAAAATGCCCAAACAGTGGGTATCTAGTCCAACCTATTCCCAAATAGGAATTCTTTATATAGCAACCATAGGGGTTATCTACCCTCTGCCTAAAGAGCTGCAGTGATAGAGAACCACTTCCTCCCAAAGCAGCTCTTTTAGGAATTTTCTCCTTTCACTGAGCCAAAAATAATTGATGTCCACTGGATGAAATATTCCCAAACACATGTCCTGGCCTCTGGTCCCTTCGCTATCTAACCAGAGGCCTCTAAAACAGAGGCTAAAAGCACTGGGGTCCCTGGACGACACAGCCCATGCCTTCTTCCCAAATCTGGGGTAGGTCCATCAGTGTCTCTGCCCCGGGGGACTAAGCCAGATCTGACTAGTACAGGTCTAGCTTCACTGAAAGAAAAAGCTTGTTTCTCTCCCCAGAAGGAAAGGGAAATAAAGATTGAGCAACAAATTACCAAAAGACACCAAAATGTCTTTTTTACACTGTCTTTAAAGTTCACTGGGTCAGATCTAGCCTGACCTTTGCCTTTTCCATATCCGTTGTAAGTGGCTAAGCTTAAGGCAAGAGGGGAGGGAGAATAAAAGAAATATTTCCTCCTTTCATACCATGTTTTATATCCCATTCCTGCAAATTCTTGCCCCTGGCCAGAGGGGACCCACCCACAGTCTGGAATGGAGCAGATGAAGTTGGGGTTGGGGGGCCAAGGCTGGAGCCCCATGGTCTTCTGCAGGCTGGGGGGCAGGTGCCATCACCTGATCCCATCCACAAAGCCATTGGTTCCCAGCTGAAGTTCTCAGAGTAACGGCAGGTAGTGCCGCTATATGTGAAAGCACCACAGGGGGGAGCCTCCAAACCCCCTCAAAGGCACAGGACTGAGAGTTTTCAGCATCCTTCTGCTGCTGGTATTTTGGGGTCCAAGAAGGGCCACGCAGGAAGACTCTAGTTTGGGGAATCCATTCTGTGGACAGACAGAGGACTTCAGGGTCCCACTAGGGGGGCCATGGAGCATTTTAAGGACCATTTAGTGGGGATGACAGGGGATGAGTGGGAGAAGTCTACTCACTTCCAGGTAACTTCCAGCTGCAGCTTAATGGTCCCCAGCTCAGTGATGTCCACAACGATGGTCTGGGGCCGAGTGGTGAAGAAGTCCTCAAGCTCACAGGTTACTGTGCCAACCAGCAGCGTGCTCAGGCCTCGAAGCTCCAGGACCTGCAGGGGATATCCACCAGCCCTCGTCTCCCGGCACACTCCCAGAAATTACTGGGACTCAACAGCAAATCAAGGACCACGTTTAAGAGCAAAGGAAAGGTGACCTGAATCCAGCACTTGCGATCTCACTCCCAGCCACGGGCTGCCAAGGCCAAGAGCCCTTTGATCCTGTGTTTTTTTTCCGCTAAGTATCTATTTATGTACAAAACATTTAGAAGAGATTCAAAAATATTCAAATACTGTTTTTAAAGCTCTTATAAGCTAATAAATGGAGTGGGTGGATATACCTAAATAACTCCTATTCAAGGAGAATATGAGGGGGAAAAGGAGAGCTCCAAAGTAAGATAAAAGAGAGAATCTCAATTTGTGGAAGAAAAGAAAGGTATCAGGAAATTCAGGCCCTGAAGGGAAAGGAAGGACTTCCAAAGGAAAACATGAACAGAGTAGCCCAAGCATGTAGAAACTTCAAAAGCTGAAAGTAGGAAATTAAAAAAAAAAAAAAAAAAAAAAAAAGTAAGGTTAGAGCCAACTCATGAGAAGGTCTGGGGATTTATGCCAGTTAGGAACAATTAATGTAATTGATAGGAAAGTGTTTTTCTTTAAAATGATTGTACACATATAACCTATATCAGATTGCTTCCTGGCTGGAAGAACAGGGAGGTAAGAGAAGCAGGAGAAAATATTTTGGAACTCAAAGTCTTAAAAAAATGAATGCTGAAAACTATCTTTACATGTAAATGAAAAAACAAAATACCATTGAGAGGAAAGTGTTTTTCCAAGTTTCAAATATTGTGTAAATGTGATTTATTATTATCATTAGGTCATGACGAGCCACAGAAGTTATTTTAGTTGAAATAAGTATTTGGAGAAGACTGTCAAAAAGTTGTGAAGAAAATCAGAGAAGGAAAAGATTGAAATTAGGAAAAAGAAGTTTGGAAGAGATTCTGGAGTCAATCCTTCCATTTTACAAATCAGAAAACTGAGAATCAAAGAGATTAAGTCATTCATATAGGAACACATAATAGCTAGTAAAGGTCTGAAGTAGGCATTATATATGTGTGTATACATATACATATATGTACATACACATATGTATATGTGCATGCATATACACACACACTATATATATATATATATTTCTATAGGAATATAGAAGAGATAAAAGGCCTGAACCAGGTTACCAGGTTAGTGGCAGTCAGCCATGCTGGAAGCTCTGGATTTTGGGTCCCAAATAAATGTATTCCAACTCTTTTCTTTTTTTTTTTTTTTTTCTTTTTTTGCTGAGGCAATTGGGGTTAAGTGACTTGCCCAGGGTCACACAGCTAGGAAGTGGTAAGTGTCTGTGGTCACATTTGAACTCAGTTCCTCCTGACTTCAGGACTGTGCCACCTAGCTGCCCCCAACTCTTTTCAAAGACAGTTCAGACCACGGTCCATGAAAACTCTGGAAGTTGCCTCTGGCTCTTTGTACCATACTAAAGGCCAAGTGCTCTCCTGACAGGTATGGGAACCATAGGAAAAAAGAAAAGCAAAGATACTGAAAAATGGAGGCCTCATCTGTGAATTTATGAGAGACAACTAGATGTCTCACCAGCTCTAAGGGTTCTCTTTCCTTCTCTCTCACATTCAGCCTTACCTTGATTTCAAAGTGTTCATGAAGGGTGGGAATGAACACCTTCTCTTCCTCATCCCAGGTCTGGCTGTCATCAGTCTCAATTTTGCCCTTAAGCTTCCACCTCTGGCGACCCAGGCGGATGAATACCTGAGGGTCAGAGAGAGAGGGAGAGAGGGAGGGAGGGAGGAAGGGAGGGAGGGAGGGAGGGAGAGGGAGAGGGAGAGGGAGAGAGGGAGAGAGAGAGAGAGAGAGAGAGAGAGAGAGAGAGAGCGAGCGCAATGTCAGTATCTTTTCTGATTTGTTCTTTTGAAGTGGTTACAGAGCTCCAATCTAGAAATATCCTCCCAGAACTGAGGTGAGCAAGTAAAGGGGGTAGATTCAGGAGAATTTATATAACAACATTGTAAATACAATGACCAATCATGATTCCAGAGGGCCAATGATGAGGTATGCTCCCCAGCTTCTGATCTAGCGGTGATGAATTCTAAGGAGCAGAATGAAACATGTATTTTCATATGTGGCCGTGAGCAAGTTTGTTTTGCCTGACTGTGCAAATTTGTTACAAGAGTTTTGTCTTTCTTTTTTTTTCCCTTCTAGTCAGGAAGAATGAAAGAGAAGGCAAATAAATATTTATTCACTGAGAAAAAAATTTAATGACTGCTCAGGAGAGAGGAAATATAGCATCCAGTGTGTGCATCTAAAGATGGGCACAAGTGAAGGGAAAAGGATCCACATGTGCAAAAATGTTTGTAGTAGCTCTTTTTGTGGTGGCAAAGAATTGAAAATGAGTAGATGTTTATCAATTGGATAATGGCTGAACAAGCTGTAATATATGAAGATAAAGGAATATCATTGTTCTATAAAAAATGATAAACAAGCTGATTTTAGAAAGGCCTGGAAAGATTTACACAAACTGATGCTGAAACAACCAGAACCAGGAATACATTGTACACAATAACAGCAAGTTTGTGTGATGATCAACTATGAAAGATTTGGTTGTTCTCATTGGTTCAGTGATCCAAAGCAATCCCAATAGACTTTAGATAGAAAATGCCATCTGCATCCAGAAAGAGAACTATGAAGATTGAGTGTAAATCAACAAATGCTATGTTCACTTCTTTTTCCTGTTTTTTTCTCTCTCCCATGATTTTTCCCTTTTGCTCTGATTTTTCTCTCCCAACAGGATTCATAAAGCAATGTCTATTTGAAAAAAAAAATACATTTTTAAAAAAAAAAACAAAAAAAAAAGATGGATACAACTAAAGACATTAAGATTGGCGGGAAAAGAAAACTTAGGAGAAACATACACATTCTCAAGTATCTGAAGGGCAGTCATGTGGAAGAAGAATTCTATGTGGCTCCAGAAGGAAAAACTGGAAATGACAAATTGAAGTTGCAGAGGCAGAGTTCAGATTGACAAGGAAAAGCTAATAATTAAAATGATCCCAAAGCAGAATCAGCTGCTTCAGGAAGTGGTCAGTTCCTCATTGCCGAAGGTCTTTACTTGCTGGTTGGATGATCAATTATAAAGGGATTCCTGCTCAGCAGGGGTTGGTCCCTTTCACCTCTGAGATCCTATGATGCCCCTTGGCATCTGTCAGAATCTGCTGAAGTCTAAAAATAAGCACCAGCACTAGGGTTGGACTTCCCTCATTCCTTACCAAGCTGTTCTGTTAAAGAGCTGAGCATCTGAACTGTATATGAACAACTAGGAAAACATCCATGTGGTCAAATGACTCCTTAGGTGGAGAAGAATAGTCTTTGTGTTAGTCACCTAAGCAAACAGGTTGCTTATTTTGTCCTCTACCTACCTCATATTGGTCTCCTGGACATAGCCGTGCATACCCCACCAGCCCTGAAAGACAAATATTCAAGTGTTAACCCCCTTCCCCAAGTTGGTTTCTATCACCCCTTCTACCTTTCTCCAACTAGCCTCTAACTAGCAGCATGATCTTAACTAAATTACCCTCTCTAGGTCTCAGCTCCCTCATTTATAAAAGGTTCTCTCTGGAAGCAGAAGGGGAGGGTGGGAGAGAAAAGCTCTGAGAAACGGCTAACAAAACAGTCTCAGACACAAGAGGAATAGCCAATTTAAGAACTTGCCCAACATACTATTATAAAGAAGGACAAATCAAAAACAGCTCATGTTTTTCAACTCATCCTTATGGAATAGAGTGGAAGGTCAACCAGGACAATCACAGGACAACCAATGAGAATCACAATCAAGAATTAAAAAAAAAACAAAGCTCCCTTAAACACTAAAACAAAGCCAGAAAGTAAAGAGAGGAAGTCCAAGAGAGAAGGAAAGGAGTGACTTGCTGGAAGATATGAAGATAAGTGACCTGCACTGTGCTATGCTGCCTCCTTTGTAGAACCTGAACCCCGGCACCCACCCATGCGGAGTAGATAGTTCTATGGTTGGCAAACTCCTACTAAGACAAACAATTCCCCAAAGAGGACTTGTGGATGTTTTCTAGGCACTCAGGCCATTGTAGTTTCCCCCATCCCAAAAGTTCTCTTCCTAGTCACCCAACTGCCTTTTGGTGAGCTTCAGTATAGCCAATTAAGAATGTCTAACAGCTAGACCCTGTTAGCTTCTACCCTAATCCTATCCTGAAGAACAGCACCTAGTTACCTTTCATCTTGACGTGAAATTCCCCCAGGTGCACTTCCAGGGCCCCTTCAATCAAGCACATGTCCTGTAAAGCCCCACAAGATATCAAGTCATCAGGTTGCCCATTTCTGTTCCTTTACCACCCCCCATACAGGCTCAGAAAAAACATGCTTGTCCCCTGACACCCCAATACCCAGCTGAGAAATTACTCAGCTTCCTAGGACATCATTACACCAAAAATATTATAGGTATGCACCTCTGGTTAAGTCTAAGGTCATGAGAACACTAGGGAGGGCAGAATTCTAAGAAGTGACATGAACATTTATTTTTCTTTCTTAAAAAATAATAATAATTTCTTTTCTGTTTGCTCACAGCATGCCCAGATGGGGCAAGTTATGTGGAGAAAATCACCATAAGAACACTGAAGGAAAAGAGAACAGAATAAACATTAATATAACACCTTCTATGTGCCAGACACTGGACTAAGCACTTTACAATTATCAATCATTTGGTTCTCCCAACAACCCTGGGAGTTTGCTTTGGATTTTTTGTCTTTTATAAATAAGGAAATTCAGCCAGAGAACCAGTTCTTTGCCCAGCTAGTAAATGCCTAAGGCTGGATTGGAACTTGAGTCTTCTTGACTCCAGGCCTAAGGCTCTATCTATTGCCATCTCTACTGAGAGTTGGATTGGTACAAATTTAACATGAAATAAATTTCCACACAAAAAATCCCTGGGATTACTTGCCATGTCCCAAACACACTTAATGTCTTCCTATCCTGTATACCCAAGCTCTATGATTCTCTGTGCCTAGAATGCCCTACTCTTCCTTTTCTTACCCACTATCTTACCTGACCTTCAATGCCCAGCTCATGATGCCTACTGACTAGAAGTAACCTCTGTCTTATTGCCCCTACCAAAAGTTAGTCTAACAACAAGAGAAGGAAAAAGACTTTTAAAAAAAATAAACATGAGGGAGGTAGAAAGAATCAGAGAATGATGGAATACTATTGTGCTATAAGAAATGATGAACAGGATAGTTTTAGGAAAAACCTGGGAAGACTCACATGAACATCAGTTCACAAAGTGAAGTGAGCAGAGCCAAGAGAACATTGTATACACTAATAGCAATATTGTAAGGATGATCAACTGTGAAAGACTCAGCTACTCTGATCAAGATAATGTTCCAAGAAAATTCCAAATGACTCATGATGAAAAATGCAATCTAGCTCTGGAAAGAGAATGGATGAACCTCTGAATGCAAATTGAAGCATATTTTTACAACTTTTTTTCTTTTTCTGCTTGCATTTTATTTTGCAATGAAAGAAAAAAAGAAAGAGAGGAAGGAAGGAAAGAAAGAAGGGAGGGAGGGAGGGAAGGAGGGAAGAAGGGAGGGAGGGAAGGAAGAAGGAAGGGAAGAAAGGAGGAAAGAAGGGAAGAAGGGAGAGAGGGAAGGAGAAAAAAGGGAAGAAGGGAGGAAGGAAGGAAAGAAGGGAGGAAGGAAGGAAAGAAGGGAGGGAGGGAAGGAGGCAGAAAGGGAAGGAGGGAGGGAGGGAGGAAAATTTCTATGAAAATTTGGGAGTAGGAAGAGATTATTTTCACAACCAGAGATTGGGGACACATGAAAAAAACAAAAATATATCCCTCACCTTCAACTATCCCAAGGCACTTAATATTTGTTGAATAATTCAGGGAGTTTTTCCCATAGACTGGTGAAAACTGCACAAGGCCCAGTTCTAGAGTCAGAAATGTAGCCCATGTGAGAGAATTTAAGTCAGAGAATTAGCGTATAGTAGACTGGGGGGAGAGAATTTCACTTGACACTGTAAGGACACATGAGCTCAAATCAACTAGTTTATCTACTACTCTGTGGGAAGTGGATCTTTGTCTATCAACTTCCTGATGTCCATTTTTCTGGGCACTGGGGGCTGATTCTTTTTTATTACAAAACCTGCCACTTAGGAAAGGGCCTCCCGAAGGAGGCAGACCGTCTCCATCTCTCGTTCTATCCCCTACCTCAGTGCACTCCTGGAGGTTTCGGTACAGCTCCACCAGGCTCTCCCGGGAAGCCTTCGTCAAGGGAGACAGAGCAAAGGCCTGCTGCATGTTGGAGGCACCGTCTCGTAGCCGGCATTGGATACAGTAACCTTCATAGAGCTCCTCCACCTGGGAGGACAGAGATATATAGAATTTCCTGCCCCCCCCCCAAGTTTTTACCCTTTGAGAATCTAGATCAGAAGCTGGAATAAGCATCCTTGCTCTCAGCATGGAGCGGGGGTCAACATTGTGCCTAGGAAACAGTGTGTACCTGCCTACGTGAAGAGTCAAGACACCTGGGCTCCACAGCCCAGCTCTGGGACCAGGGAAATTACACAGGATGTGTAAGGCGGGAGAAGGAAGGGAGGAAAGGAAAACAAGCCAGTGCAGCCCCTTCTCCCGTTTCCCCCATCTTATAGGAAGGAATCTGATTCTCAGCAAAGGGAAACATCTCATCCAGTGTCACATAATAAAGTACAAACTCGGGACTCAGACCCAGGACCTCTAGCTTCTAATATAATGTTCTCTACTCGACCATAGCATCACTTTGCTTTTCCTATTTTTATCTGTTTCTTTCTGTGTGTCAAAGGGAGGGCCTCTGCCTTGCCTGGTTCACATAGATGAGAAGATCAACTAAAAGAGTGAATGGGAAGCCAGTCAGCTAATGTGAAAGCACAAGATGTAAGGGGCTGTTCTTATCACCGATATCTGCCCAAGCCAAGCAGTTTGCTCTGCTACTCAAGCGAGTCCCTACCTCACACCTTCAGCCCACAGAAGCCATGAGAGTCCCTCCACCTCCTAGAGCGAGGCTCTAGCCCAGGCTGCCATTTTAAAAAATAAAGGCATTCTCATTGGAAACTGCAAGTAGAGGCTCCCTCCATATGTCGGAGGGTGGAGGTGGAGGCAAGTTTCTCCCAGTTTCCCAGCTCCCTGCCTTAGCCCACATAAAGCCCACACAGAGCTAGAAATCATAGTTTTCTCCTGTTCTCCAGCAAGGCAGGCTTGACTGCTCCCAGAAAGACAGCCAAGATGGAAAGAGTTCCACGGGCCTGCCTCCAGTTCATTCCCCAAGTCCTTGCCAGAATCCACATGTTCTCTCAGTACTCCCGGGCAGGGAAGGCGTGCTGATGTCCCAGAGAGCAGCCCTCTCCCAGCTTACCGCCCTGTCTCATCGGGGTCCCTCCCTCCATCCCCAAACAGAGGGACGTTCTCTCTCAGTCAGACAGCCACTCTGAGACTGGAAGAGGAAGCAGACAGCATCTGGCAACCAGGCTGCCCAGGAGCCTCCAACGTTCCCACCCTGCTCCCCAGGCACGCTGCACAAGAACCCATTCCCAGAAAGCAAGCTGCCTGATGCTAAACACATTATCTGGCTGGCCAGCTCCAAAGACCTGCCCAAGGAAGGGCACCTGCTCACATCTGAGTCCCAGATCAGCCAACCCAACCATCTCCCCAGGGGAGCCGGCCGAAGCCGGCTGCTAAGTCCCTGCTGTCCCTATGGAGCTGGGGGAGCTAGGGCTGCCTCCCCCCTCGCTCCCTCTCCCCCAGGGACGGCCCAACCTGACCTTGCTGATGTGGAATTCCATCTTCCGAATATGCCTTTCCACCGAGCGCATTTGCTTTCAAGGAGGAGAGGAAAAATAAACTCAGTTGTGCTTTGCCAGCAGTCTGTGGCTTCTGCCCTCATTCCTCACAATCCCAGTGTCACACACACACACACACACACACACTCCCTCCCCTTCCCCAATCTCTTTCAATAGTCACACAAGAAACAGCTAAACTTACCTTATCTAAGTCATAGTAGAACGCCTGTAAGAGAGAAGACCCTCAATATGAAACATGTTACTCAGAGCCCCAGCAGACAGAGACTTGTTTCCAGAATGCATGGAATCGGGGACCTGGGTCCTCCAAGACACCTACTCTCCAGTACTATGTCACAATCTCACTTGTTTCAGTGAGAAATTTCTTTGAAGCCTCCCCCCCCCCCCCATCTAAATCTAGAGTTCCTCTATTTTTAAGCAAGTATTTTATAGAGATGTTTGACACAGACTGAAGAGGTCAGGGAAGATGGGGGAAACAAAGTCAGAGCATTAGGGACTGTTGTAATGAAGTTTTATCAGAAATAAAAATGAAACATTCATGTCAAAGATGGATCAGATTCATAGCCACTTGTCAGAGCACTTCTATCATGTAAAGTGGGAGGAGAAGTTTGATATCCAAGAAAGCCCCAGATCAGAAGCTGGGACAACCATGTTCTAGGTATCATTCTTCTACTAATATATATTGTAACATCTCAAAGCAGTTCCCTTAACCTGTTTCTTCATCTGTTGTGATGCTTAAAATTCAGTGCTAAAAGAAGGCAGGTTGACATCATGCCAGAACAATGGTTCCCAACCTTTTGTTCTCAGTTTCCCTTTGTCCTAGTAAAAATTATGGAGGATCTGTCCAGAGTTTTGTTGGGTCATATTATATATATAAATGTGTTTGTGTGTGTGTGTATGTATATATATATATATATATATATATATATATGTATGTGATAGTGATAGATGTTTATCATTAGAAAAAAACTAATTTGAATTTGTTAGACCATTTGAAAGGATTTTAGAGACCCCCTACTATTCTTTAGACCATGCTTTGAGAACCACTGTGCTAAAACAGGATACTAGCTGCATGGCTGAGGGAAAATAAGCAACTTACCCTCTCTGACACCCATTTTTTTCACTCAGCTGTAAAGTGGAGATAATATTCAGAAGAATTAGCTGCTTTTCAAGGTTGGTCTAGGGTTTGAATGAGTGCATATGTAAAAATGCTTGGCAAGCTTCTAGATGCTATATAAACATCAGCTATTAAGTGGACACATAATGGTTGTGTTTGTGCAATAATAGTTGTGAAGACACTTCGGATAGGATTTTATCCATTTAACCTTACTTACAAATGTTAAGTTAAAATGTTACTATTAGAAGTGATGTTGCTCTATGCTATAGCCAGGGCTCAGCCTCAGAACTTTAGGGGGAGCTAGGTGAGGAGAGGTTTGCCATTTTCTCACATAACCACCTACAGGCCTGCCTCTGATTGTCTTATCTTTTGTAGGGGACAGTGTGCCAGGGACTGTGTGATATTGGTTTCTCTTCCCATTGAGCTAGCTGGGGAGAAATCCCAATTTTATTGTCTGGTTCATAAATGTGTTTCCAACTAAACTGTAAAATCTGAATGATTTTTAAGAGCCCATGGGGAAGGGGGAAGTTCTCCCCACTTAACTTAAAAATGTTTAATCATCATTTACTAAGTGCCTACTATGTACAAGGTATTGTGCTAAGCACTAGAGATACAAAAAGAGGCAAAAAGACCATGCCTGGAGCTTACAATCTAATAGGGGAAGACAATAGAAAAACAAATATATAGATGAAGAAAGCTGCAAATGGATAATTAGGAAATAATTAACAGAAGGAAGGCACTTAGAAGGCTAATCAGCTCAACCTCCTTATTCCATAAGACTGGGAAATAGAAGTCTAATAAGTGAAATAACTTGTCCAATGTCACAGGTGACAATGAACAGAATAAGGAGCCACAGGACTGAGATTTAGAACTGGAAAGAGATGTCAAACATCATCTAATACAACTCCTCCTTTTTACAACTTCTACTGAAAATTGAATCAATCCAGAAGAGTCATGGAACCTGCTAAAAGTCAAGAGAAGGCAACATTTGAACCCAGTTCCTCCGAATGCAGAATTAGTGCCCTTGCTTTTCCCTTTACCCTGTTGCCTTTTGACTTCAAATCCAGTGGCTCTTAAAACAAACAATACACCTTGGTTTCTTTATAACCCATAATATGTGTGTTGTGATATAACTTTTAATTTATTTGCTTATTTCTTCAAATATTATTTTGTTCTTTAAAAAATATTGTAGATTTTGGGGAGTTTTGATTTTCTGGCTTTTCAAAGCCTGTTTCTGGAAAGAATATTGAGAATATCAGCTCCCTTGTGGGCTTTCCCTCCTCCATCTTCCTGGAACTCCACTGGAAGAAGTCTGGATTCGTCAGTAGCCTTGCCTGTTTAATGCCTAACAGAACCCAGCCATTATCATGTTCTCATCCAAGGCTCAGCACAGGAAGAAGAGAAGAGGAGCCAGAATGATCAGGAGGTCTATAGGAAGGCTAGAATTATTAGATTTTCTTTTTTCCTTCTCCTGTCAGAGAGAACTGTCACATTTTTTTACTAGTGTTCATAATGATAGCCGTCAACATTTATTTAACATATAAAGTATTCAAAAATGCTTTACACATAGTATCTCATTTGAATGTCAAAACAGCTCTGAGTGAGATGCTCTATTGTTATCCAAATTTTACAGATGAAGAAACTGAGGTTGAGAGAAGTCACAGACTTGCTGAGGGTTATGGAGCATCTGTGATAGGATTTGAATTCAGATCTTCCCGACTCCAAACCCAGCATCTAACTGCTTAATACTAGTTAATATCCATAGTAGCCCTTTAAGACTTGTAAGGAATTTTGCCTATTTTATCCCACTTGATTCTCACAACCACAATTTCTTAGCCAAAGACTACTTACCAGTCTAGAGTTTCTTCTCGTGTCCTTGTGACGGCCAGATAAATAATCCAGCTCAGCCTTCTGGACACAGAGATATTCCCTGAGAGGGAGAAATGGAAGCGGAACAAGGTTTAATCCACAAAAAGAGACTATCAGAAATAACATTAAAGAGTGAACAAAACATGGGAAAACAGTCAGCCCACCCTCGCCCCCACAGTCTTACTTAAGGCCTTTTTTCAAAGCTTCAAATATCCTCTTCACTTGCTGGGGCTTGGGGTCCAGGCACGGGGCTCCCTTACGTATTGTGGCATAGACCTTGGAGGATTTCACAGGCATTTTTGATCTCATCGAGTTTCTGTGGAGGGACTTCCTACAGGAGGAAAGGACACCACTCAGCACAGAAAGGTCAGCGGCTCCAGCCAAAGCCCCGGTGTCCTCGGCCGCGAGCTTCTGTGGCCGCAGCAGCTGGCTCAGCAAGCCGCACGGAGAGTCTCATTTGCAGGTCTCGGAGCACTCTGACACACATCATGTTCAAATGAGATAACACATCCCCCAAGAGATGTTAGCTCTGTTTTACAGATGAGGAAACAACCTCAGAAAGGGCAAGTTATTTATCACAGGATAAAATTTCAAGCAGGGAGAATCCAGAGAGATCATCTCATCTCAACCTGTCATTTTAATGGACCCAAAGTCACACAGGCAGTGAATAGCCAGTATTCATTGGTTCTAAACCCAATACTCTCAACATTCTAACATTCATCTTTGTGGTGGAGATCATTGTTGTCATTTTTCAGGTCTAGTCAACTCTTTGTAATCCTATTTGGGTTTTTTGGCAAAGATACTGGAATGGTTTGCCATTTTCTTCTCCAATTCATTTTCTAGATGGGAAAACCGAGGCAGACAAGGTTCAGTGACTTGTTCAGGATCAGACAGCTCAGAAGTGAGGCTAGATTTGAACAGCCAGGCTCAGCACTCTATCCACTGCACTGATCAGTGGCCCCATACATCTATATACTTATTCCATAAACCCCAGTCCCAATACATCTCCTTGGCAGGGAGAGAATAAAGAAGTCCTAGCCAATAAGTAATGAAATATTTCTTTAACCCCCTGGATGTTTTATTCAGAAAGATGAGTAAAACATTGTCTCTGCTTTCAAGAGGCTCACTGTTGGAATAGAAGAAAGACACACAGAAGTAATTGCCAAAGGAGAAAGGATAGAAAATAAAGTATTGTGGTTGTTATTGTTTGTCCTTCGTTCTTGTAGAGTACCACGACATCATGGAGGTGTTGCCATGACATCCAAGTGAATTGTCTTTAAGTAAGGGAGGGCTGGGCAAGGTCTCCTGCCTCATTTTCCCCTCCTGAGCCATCTGGATCCGGGGGCAAGATATAGATCAGGATGACTGGAAATGGGGTACATTGGGCGACCTTGGCCTTTTTAAGCCCAGGTCTCAGTTTGACTGAAGCAAGTACCCATTTTCAGTGATTAAGTTCACTTTCAGTTATTCAGTTATTTCAGCTTCTTCTACTAACAACAACAAAGCTAAGTATCATGGGATTATAACTAGAAGGGACCTTGGAAATTATCCAGCAATCCACAAGTCTAACCCCCTCATTTTACAGATAAGGAAACTGAGGCCAAGATGGGGGAGGCAACTTGGCCATGTTTACACGGCAACTGGAATATATGAACCTGAATATGACAACAATATAGTATTTCCTTTCAAATCTTTCTTTCCAATCAAATATGTTTTCTCTTTCTCCTAATGCAGTATTACACACACACACACACACACGCGCGCGCGCGCACATATACACACAGTACCTGTTTGGTATTTTTTTTTTTTTTTTAACATGGAGGAGACAAAGGAGATTATGAGTTTTGCAGCTTACATACCTCAGCAGCCCCTAGAGAGGCCAGCTACCCTGTTCCTGTCAATATGTACCTAAGAAGTTTAAAAGTCAAAATAGCTGGGCTATTCACATTTCCAGATTAGCAAGATACTAGGCATACCACAGGCATAAATTTTCTATTTGCTCAATAGACTGGAACTGATCTAATCTCCAAGAGGGCAAGGCAGCCCAGGCCCAGCCAACCAGAGACTGCTGGGAAAGCCCTTCAGAGAAGGTCCAGCCAGCTCTAAGGCGCTGCAGCCACTTTGAAAGCCCTTGGGCTGTTTTGGTACAGGTGGGAGGATAAAAATCCTGCACACTCACACACCTCTCCCCCACTCCAGCTGGAGCCAAGGTCACTGGCCCTTGAGTGGCCATTTCCGTAGATGTCCCTCTTGAAACAAATCTACTGGCTTGAGGGAGAAGAGAAAATCTAGCAAACATTTCCCTCCTTTCTTTCTCTGTTCTATCTCTGTCTCTTTCTCTGTCTCTGTCTCTGTCTGTCTCTCTCTCTCTCACACACACACAGAGAATGGAAACCTTTACCAACCTTTTGGAGCGAGATCTCCGCAAAGTAGCCATCTTAATTGGGAGCCCCGAAGGCTTCAGCAGCCGCAGATTTGGCAGTTCCTCCCCTAAGCCAGACACTTCTGGAGAGGCTGAATCCCAAGCTGAGGGAGCTATAGGCCCCCGCTGTCGTTGCTCACCTGTAGGCACTTGGTGCAAGGATCCCCAGCTGTTTCCCCAGAGCCTAACCACCCTTTCCCGGACTCTACGGCATCTTTCAGCCTCCTGCCCCACCTTGGCCACTGAGCTCCAGAGGGAGAATCAACCCTGGCCCCCGCGTGGAAGCTCCAGAGACTGAGGTTGTCCTGGGATGAGAAATGGTACCCACTGCTCTTCTGAGCCGTCGGAGGAGCTGACCCAGCCCATGATCGATATGTGTTTGTGGGATAATTACATGTTGGGAGATAGGCTGCATGTCTAATACGTGTGTCATGTCACCTTGTACTATACGCAAGCTCCTAGAGGGTGTGGATGTTCCATGGAGAGCCTAGCTTCAGTAAATATTAAACAACAGACTGCCAGGCCCAGGCAAAGAGCCAAGCACAGGCAGGTAGAGAGACCAATACGCATTACACACACATGCACAGCCACTCACTGCAACTTCTGCCCTGAGTGGGCCCTGCACTCCTGAGCCCAAATATTCTGGGAAGTCTCCTTACTACAGGTCCCCGTGGCAAAACAGACATTTCTAGTGGGAGGGAGGTGCCCCTTGTCACTGTCCTCACCCTGTGAAGTTCAGGAGCTGCTTGGGCAGGTTTTATACCAATGCCTAATCTCTCCCTCCCCTTAAAAAAAATATCAAACCAAAAATTAGCTAAGGAGTTGCTAGCATCTCCACCCACCACTTGTGCCCAGGCTATCAACATTTCTCCGGTATCTCTGCCAAGAAAATCTCAAATGGGGTCACGGAGAGTCAGGCTCAGCTGAAAAACAACAGCAGTGACAAACTGAGGCAGGTAGGGGTTAAGTAACCTGCCCAGGGTCACACAGCTAACAAGTGCCTGAGGCTAGGTTTGACTCCTGGCTGCCTCTGGAAGAAGAGTCTTGTCTTGTCTAAAGAGTCAAAGTCAGGGAGACCTGCTAGTGGTAGTAGTAGAGGGAATTTCCTTCTTTAGGAGTTTAGGAGTCCACAAGTCTGGACCAATAATAATAACTGGCATTTAAATCAAACTTTAAAGTTTACAAATTTCACTCTGGCTCCCGCAAACCCCATCAGCCACACCTCAGATGCCTCACGGAGGTGATCCCGGCCTCTAGGCGGACCCTGAGCACAAGCAAGGGACTGAACTGCCAGTCTCTCTTCTAAGGACTTTTTCTAAGTGCAGAAGGGCAGGCTGTCCCCACTAATCCTGGCTATGAATGAAGATGGATTTTTTCAGCGTTAGTAACTCGTGAAGGACCACTTGGGTGAGGCTGGGCTCTCTACCTGGGCAGGGAATGAGGGCACACCCAGGAAATCACAAATTCTTAACATATTAAAGAAGTGAAAGTGATTCCCTGAGCTCCCACTCACAGGAGGATTTGTATTATAAAAAAACCTTTATTCTAAAAGTGCCTGGAGCTCCTTTTGTGCAGTGCAGAAAACGGGAAGGGTTAGGGGAGAGGGAGCTTGGGGAGACTCAGAGGCCTTCGGTGACCACTTCCTCCCTCCTCCCTCCTCCCTCTCTCTCCTGACCCAAGATAATTTTCCCAGCGTTGGCTTTGGCAGCAGGAATCCATTTCAGCCAGGTTAGGTTACCTGGTGAAAGAGAGCCTGAAGACAAGGTCTGTAACTGATGCCTAGGTCATTCCTCCCCCCCAGGGGAGCCCAGAGCGCCAGGTCAGAGGGTCTCTGGGAAGGAGAGGGCCTGCCTAAAACAAGTTGTTTCTTCCCTGCTCCCTGATCCACTGCTGCGGAGGACTCTCCAGACAGTTCAAAAACCTTCAGGGAGTAAAACAAAATGAACCTGGAAGAGTGACAAGGTCATTCAAGAATCTGAAAGACCCTTCACAAGAAGAAAAAAATAAGCATTTATGTAGCTCCTACTAACTGTCAGGCAAACGGTGCTAAGTGTTTTGTTTTGTTTTTTTAAACAAATATCCTCTCATTTGATCCTCACAATAGCCCTGGGAGACTGGTGTTGTTATTTTACAGTTGAATGGGACTGATTGGATGAAGTATTTCTCAGTATGGAGTCACATGATCCCTGTTCCCAGAGCTGGGACCTTGGGGAAGGTCATTTACTCTCTGGGAGGAATGAACTTTGAACCTGAGATGCAGGAAGCTGCAGGCAGTGACATAACCTGTGGGAGGCAGCTGGCATTGGTGACCATTGGTCAAGGATGGTTGCATCCTGTTAGTCTATCCAAGGAGAAGGTG